>NC_142461.1:63367424-63670454 GCF_049115385.1 Moschus berezovskii
AGAAACAGACCCACATCACTTCAGGAAGTGGCCCCCCTGAACAACCAGGAGCTGACACCCAGCTCCAGACGTTCCCCATCTTCCCATGCCCATCACAGGATGCATTCAGTCCATGGGCAGGACCAAACGATGCCCTCCTCACATGCCCTCTGTCCACTCTCCCCGTCTCCTGCCAGGACCCAAGTCACCTCTTGCCTAGTGTTCCCTCTTGACCAATCTGCTTGCTTCCAATTCATACTCTAATAGCAAGAAAATGACCTATTCAAAATATAAATCAGATAAATTCACACTTCCTGCTTTACACACTCTAAAAACTTCTTATCATTCCTGCCATAGAACAAAGACTGGTGTCTGCCTTCCTGTCTGATCCCATCTTCTGCTCTCCAGACTAATGAGCCTTCTTTCTTCCTCAGGGCCTTGACACTGCTCCTGCCTCTGTTGCAAATGCTCCTGGTCAAATCCTCCTCACCCTTAAGTGGCAAGTCAAATGTCACTTCCTCATGGGTGACTTTTCAAACACCCATCTAGAAGAGTCACCTTCCTCATCCTACTCCCTGACATGCTCATATCACCTCTTTATTTTCTGTTGAACTTCAATGAAGCAGGGAAATTGCATTACAGTAAGTCCTCTAGATATGAACAAGCTCCATTCCAAGAGTGCATTCTTAAGTCCAATTTGTTCATAAGTCCAACAAAGTTCCCTCATAGCTCAGTTGGTAAAGAATCTGCCTGCAGTGCAGGAGACCTGTGTTTGATCCCTGAGTCGGGAAGATCCCCTGGAGAAGGAAAAGACAACCCACTCCAGTATTCTAGCCTGGAAAAATCCCATGGACAGAGGAGTCTGGTGGGCTGCAGTCTATGGCATTGCAAAGAGTTGGGCACAACTGAGTGACTAACACACTTCCAACAAAGTTAGCCTAGGTACCCAAGTAACACAATCAGCTATATAGTACTGTAGCATAAGAGATTTATAATACTTTTCACAAAAATAATACATAAAAAAGCAAACAAAAAATAAAGAAAATATTTTTAACCTTACAGTTTCATACCTTGAAAAGTACAGTAGTAGAGTATAACAGCCAGCATACAGGGGCACATTCATATCTTTTTAAAGTTCACAACTTGAAGGTTTGTATGTAAGGGACTTACTATACATATACACTGATGTGTTTATTGTCGGTCTCCCCACTAGAACCCAGGCTCCTGAACAGCAGAGACTATGTCTATCTAGTTCCCCACTGGTTCCAGTGCACAAAGTGGGGCCTGACCTTAACTGGTGCCTGGATATTTGTGGGATGAAAATGAATGACCATAGAGAATGTCTGCAGAGGAGAGCGTCTAGCTGAGGATCCCCAAATAGCTGGCCTGCCAGACTTGTCTGTGCATTAATTCATCCTGACATTCTCAGGCTCTGTGTGAACAGGGGACATGACAACCAGATCCCACTCCAGTGGGGACCTCCAGCTGCTGGGGTGCTCTCGGCAGGCCAAACAGCTCTCTGCCCCTCCAGGTTCACCACCCAGATCCCTCATCTCAGGTTACCCACTTCTCAGGGTGGTCCTCATCCAAGGACTGACAGAGGTGAGGGTACAAAGGCTCAGCCAAGTCAGGCCAAGGAAGTACATCTCTAAGGGTTTATTAGAGCCCCAGAATTCCCCACACAGCTAGGCAGGGCTGTTGTCAGGCCCGCCTCCCAGCTGACGACAAATTAAAATTATAACGGAGGGATCACAGTTCAGGTGATCTTAGACAGGTCTCTGACCCACTGATAACTTGAACTCTCTTTGTTATTTTTTGTTTTTTTTTATTGGAGGCTAATTACTTTACAATATTATATTGGTTGGTTTTGCCATACATTGACATGAATCCACCCAGGGTGCACATGTGTTCCCCTTCTTGAACCCCCCTCCCACCTCCCCATATCCTCCCTCTGTGTCATCCCCGTGCACCAGCCCTGAGCATCCTGTATCATGCGTTGAACCTGGACTGGTGATTCGTTTCACATATGATAATATACATGTTTCAATTGCCATTCTCCCAAATCATCCCACCCTCACCCTCTCCCAGAGTCCCAAAGACTGTTCTATACACCTGTGTCTCTTTTGCTGTCTCATATACAGGGTTAAGGTTACCATCTTTCTCAATTCCATATATATGCGTTAGTATACTGCATTGGTATTTTTCTTTATGGTTTACTTCACTCTGTATAATAGGCTCCAGTTTCATCCACCTCATTAGAACTGATTCAAATGTATTCTTTTTGATGGCTGAATAATACTCCATTGTGTATATGTACCAAAGCTTTCTTATCCATTTGTCTGCAGATGGACATCTAGGTTGCTTCCATGTCCTGGCTATTATAAACAGTGCTGCAATGA
Source organism: Moschus berezovskii (assembly GCF_049115385.1). NCBI lineage: Eukaryota > Metazoa > Chordata > Mammalia > Artiodactyla > Moschidae > Moschus > Moschus berezovskii. The sequence continues at coordinate 63,369,803 of NC_142461.1, forward strand.
ACATTGGAGTACATGTGTCTCTTTCAACTCTGGTTTCCTCTGTGTGTATACCCAGGAGTGCGATTGCTGGATCATATGGCAGTTCTATTTCCAGTTTTTTGAGGAATCTCCACACTGTTCTCCATAGCGGCTATACTAGTTTGCATTCCCACCAACAGTGTAAGAGGGTTCCCTTCTCTCCACACCGTCTCCAGCATTTATTGCTTGTAGACTTTTGGATAGCGGCCATTCTGACTGGTGTGAAATGGTATCTCATTGTGGTTTTGATTTGCATTTCTCTGATTATGAGGGATGTTGAGCATTTTTTCATGTGTTTGTTAGCCATCTGGATGTCTTCTTTGGAGAAATGTCTGTTTAGTTCTTTGGCCCGTTTTTTGATTGGGTCGTTTATTTTTCTGGAATTGAGCTGCAGGAGCTGCTTGTATATTTTGGAGATTAATTCTTCGTCAGTTGTTTCATTTGCTATTATTTTCTCCCATTGTGAAAGCTGTCTTTTCAACTCTCTTTGAACTATAGTTCTCTTTGAACTATACCAGGTCCAAGGACACTACCAGCCATGTTCAGAACAGCATCACCAGCTGCAAACTTATGGTCTCAAAATCTCCCCTGGTAACTATGCCACCATTTCAGACACCTACCAATCCTTACTTAACAAACTCCCTTACTTCTTGTCAGCTCCAACTATAATTCTTTTTTTTTTAATTGGAGGCTAATTACTTTACAATATTATAATTCTTTATAAACAACTCGAGTAACTACTGTCACCCGGAGATCCTGCCTTTATAAGCCTCCCCCTTGCTGTAGTTCACTGAAACACAGAACAAGTGCTCCTTAAGTCTGTGTCTCCCAGGCTACAGTCCTAACAAATCCCAAGTAAACACCGCTGTTAAACTCTAATTTGAAAGGATATCTGTACCCCAATGTTTATAGCAGCACTATTTACAATAGCCAAGACATGGAAGCGACCTAAGTGTCCATCGACTGATGAACGGTAAAGAAGGTGTGGTACATATAGACAGTGGAATACAAGAGTCATTAAAAAGAACAAACTAATGTCGTTTGCAGCAACATGAATGGACCTAGAGATTATCACATTAAGTGAAGTAAGTCAGACAAACACAGATACTGTATGACGTCACTTAAATGTGAGATCTAAAATGTTACACAAATGAACTTACCTGTAAAACAGAAACAGACTCACAGACATAGAGAACAAACCTAAGAAACAGACTTAAGTCTGTCTGTTCGCAGACTTAACAGACAAGGGGCTGGGGAGGGATGGACTGTGAGCTTGGCATCAACATTTACACACTTCTATGTATAAAACAGAGAACTGACAAGGGTCTTCTGTATAGTACAGGGAACTATATTCAAAATCTTGTAATAACCAATAATAAAAACAATCTGAAAAAGAATAGATTTATATGTAACTAGATCTACATAACTAGATCACTTTGCTGTAAACCTGAAACTAACCCAACACTGTATATCAATTATACTTCAACGAAATTAATTTTAAAATTATTTAATTTTTTAAAGCATCTTTCATTTCAATCAAGTTTCTGTTTCTATAATTTTGGTGAAAACAGATCACTTCCTGCTTCCTCCCCCTTCCATCCATAGAGACACTTCCCAAGGACACCCCCCTAAAAATCCTCTTTGACCGCTAAATTCCATCCAGAGTCTGCTTCCTGGGAATTCAACTGTACAAGAAGCCCCTTCTAGTGCTCAGCACCTTGTCAGGTGTGGCATCACAGCAATGCAAGAGCAGGCGCTCACACCTAGGGAGACATGTGACTAACCAGCCCCTAATTACAGCGCTGGGATAGAACTATGGTGGAGGAAGATACACAGCCATTCCAGTCCTCTCACCCTGCCTTGGGAGACCCAGCCAGGTAGAAATACAGCGAAACTTCCTGAAGAAAATGCTGCTTAAGTTCAGTTCTGAGGAACGAGCAAGAGTAAGCCAGGAGGACCACTGGGGATAGGACATGAATGTATGCGACAGGGAGACAAAGCTGGAGAGGCGAGCAGGGACCAGGTGAGGCAGACACAGAGGACCCAGGGGAACAGGAGGCAGACCCCACAGAGGAGGAGGAGACACAGCTCCCCAGCCCTGGACCTGCATCCAGGGTTCTTATGCTGGAAGATCACAGAGGGCACTGGGCTGCACACGCCCTCACCATTCTGCTGCTTCCTTGCAGTGGGCCTGGAATCTACACCCCTCATCGCTGAGCTGAGTGGTGGGGAAGTGAGGCGAGCCTGGCCTGACCTCCACCTGAACTCTCCCCTGATGGCACTGCCCTCCAAGTCTGCCCTGGCTTTCCCCAGACCACGCCACCTGCTACCCCTCTAACCATATCACTGAATCCCCATCATGAACCACCATCACTTGGTATTTACCACCTAAAGAAGGTCTTTAGCCTCTCAAATCTAAGGGCGACCATCTGACTAAAGCCAACCGTGCATTTCTATATTCCTGTCAAAGTTACATTATCTACCCTTGACCTGACTGCCTGGTCACCCTCTCTGTTAACGAAATGCGATGGTAATTAAAACATCCGTCAGGTTTGAGAACACACTTCACAAACCACCTGGAAAGCTCCATCACTTGGGAGAAGTTCCTTTTGACCCAGGCCTGATAATTTTTGTTTTGTTTTTCTTTTTCCTTTTTTTTAGAAGGATAGTGGTCAAGAAAGTGGGCTTTGGACTTTGGGTTTTGTTTTGTTATTGTTAGTTCACATTTTTTGTTGTTCATTCACTTCATTTCCTGACTTATCATAAAAACTTTCAGGGTAACTGATATTTTTATCCTGAAAGCATTTTCATCTATGCCAGACCACTGGCTTGGTTTTGGCTAATTAAACTTTCGAAACAAGGAAGTGGGTAAAGGTTCATTGCAGAGGTACAGGCTGCATCAATTCTGTGTGCTAATTGAGCCCCCACTAAAGAGAGACGCTGCAGGCTGCCTGCATGTTATTTCATTATCACCTGCCTGGCACAGCCCTGGGAGTGTGGTGATGGGAGCCAGGGGTAAAACCTGATATTTGGAACATGATTCTTCACGGCCTGCTTTTACATTTTAGAATCCCCTCCCCCACCTTTTAATTAACTACTACCTACAAAAGACCCAGTAATGACTGGAGTAGCCTTGAAAACTCTAGTCTGGTGTCTGATTTGCATCAACATTCAGAAGGATTGGGTATGATGAGGATAGGCATTTTTTATAAAGCAAATGTGCGATGTGCTGAATAATCATGGTTTCTGATTAGCAGCTCCACTGTGCCAGGTGCAATCCAGATACAGTCTCTTTTTGGCTGAGAGCAACTCTTCAAAGCAAACGTCAGGATCTCCTCTGTCCTGAGAAGGATCTGCAGTTCTCAGAATTTAGGAGGTCCAAGGTTCAGAGCAAGTGGATAAGTTTGCCCCTGGACCTGACTCTTAAGTGCATGCTCTGTCTGTTGAAGGAGACTTAAAAAACAGGTGCTCTAGACCAGGCTGAGAGAAACCAGGCTTGGGCACGAGAGGAGGGGAGAGCAGTCTGCAGTCCAGCCTATCTGGGTGGTATTTTTCTCCTCTTTGATCTAGGTGGGAGTTTTGCTACTACTGATGATACTTGCTTCTTTAGGCAAGAGTTCAGACTTGCCAGTGTTTCTCATTTTCCAGATGATACAGAGTTTAGATGCCTCTGAGATCTGACTGTTCCACTGACCTTAAACACAGGGGAGGAACTGTGAACCCAATGGCATCTCTTTTTTACTATATATTTACTTACTTATTTTTGGCTGTGCCAGGTCTTCATCACTGTGTGCAGGCTTTCTATAACTGTGGCAAGTGGAGGCCCCTCACTAGCTGTGTTGCACAGGCTTCTTGTTGCGGTGGCTTCTCTTGTTACAGAGCTTGGGCTCTAGAGTGCAGACTCAATTGCTGTGACACACAGGCTTAGTTGCCCTCCAGCATGTGGAATCCTCATAGACCAGGGATCTAACCCATGGCCCCTGCGTTGGCAGGTGGATTTGTAAGCAGTGGATCACCAGGGTAGGGGCATCCTTGTAGCATTCTGATGCCAAGAAGTGGGGAGCACCAGATCACACTGCAAACAAGACAATGTTCTAGAACAGTCGCTGAATGTCACACAGAGGATGAGACCATGAATGACAGGCCCCTTCACGCTGGTGATGGAGGTCGCACTGGCTGCTCATTTCTCCCAGTGAGGCCTCGCAAAGAAACACGCCAGTATTGCCAAGGAGAGCATGTGTGGCAGTGAGGGAAGGAGAAACGAAGTTAAATACTAGCAGACACTAAAATATATCCCAAAGCTACTATAATTTTTTAAGTTAGTACTTGTGCAGGAAGAGGCAGGAATAAATCACTTGAAACAGAAAAAGAATAAGGTTATATCTAAATGTATAACTGACAGGTGGAAAGTCAGTACGTGATAAAGGTAGCATTGAACATTGACAAGAAAAATTAAGAGATTTATTAAATAGTGATGCACAACTGACCAGCAATCAGTCCAGTTCAGTTCAGTCGCTCAGTCGCATCTGACTCTTTGCGACCCCGTGGACTGCAGCACACCAGGCCTCCCTGTCCATCACCAACTCCTGGAGTTTACTCAAACTCATGTCCATTGAGTCGGTGATGCCATCCAACTATCTCATCCTCTGTCGTCCCCTTCTACCCCTGCCTTCAATCGTTCCCAGAACCAGGGTCTTTTCAAATGAGTCAGCTCTTCGCATCAGGTGGCCAAAGTATTGGAGTTTCAGCTTCAGTATCAGTCCTCCCAATGAATAGTCAGGACTCATTTCCTTTAGGATGGACTGTTTGGATTTCCTTGCAGTCCAAGGGACTCTCAAGAGTCTTCTCCAACGTGACAGTTCAAAAGCATCAATTCTTTGGCCCTCAGCTGTCTTTATAGTCCAACTCCCACATCCATACATGACCACTGGAAAAACCATAGCTTTGACTAGACAGACCTTTGTTGGCCAAGTAATGTCTCTGCTTTTTAATATGCTATCTAGGTTGGTCATAACTTTTCTTCCAAGGAACAAGTGTCTTTTAATTTCATGGCTACAGTCAAAATCTGCAGTGATCTTGGAGCCCAAAAAAATAAAGTCTGTCACTGTTTCCACTGTTTCCCCATCTATCTGCCATGAAGTGATGGGACAAGATGTCATGATCTAAGTTTTCTAAATGTTGAGCTTTAAGTCAACTTTTTCACTCTCCTCTTTCATTTTCATATAGAGGCTCTTTAGTTCTTCTTCACTTTCTACCATAAGGGTGGTGTCATCTGCATATCTGAGGTTATTGATGTTCCTCCAAGCAATCTTGATTCCAGCTTGTGCTTCTTCCAGTCCAGCATTTCTCATGATATACTCTGCATATAAGTAAAATAAGCAAGGTGACAATATACAGCCTTGATGTACTCCTTTTCCTACTTGGAACCAGTCTGTTGTTCCATGTCCAGTTCTAACTGTTGCTTCTTGACCTGTATACAGATTTCTCAGGAGGCAGGTCAGGTGGTCTGGTATTCCCATCTCCTGAAGAATTTTCCACAGTTTGTTGTGATCCACACAATCAAAGGCTTTGGTATAGTCAATAAAGCAAAGGTAGATGTTTCTCTGAAACTCTCTCATTTTTTCGATGATCCAACTGATGTTGGCTACTTGATCTCTGCTTCCTCTGCCTTTTCTAAATCTAGCTTGAACATCTGGAAATTCACAGTTCACATACTGTTGAAGTCTGGCTTGGAGAATTTTGAGCATTACTTTGCTAGCGTGTGAGATGAGTGCAATTGTAGGTAGTTTGAACATTCTTTGGCATTGGAATGAAAACTGACTTTTCCAGTCTTATGGCCACTGCTGAGGTTTCCAAACTTGCTGGAATATTGAGTGCAGCACTTTCACAGCATCATCTTTTAGGATTTGAAATAGATCAACTGGAATTCCATCACCTCCACTAGCTTTGTTTATAGTGATGCTTCCTAAGGCCCACTTGACTTCGCATTCCAGGATGTCTGGCTCTAAGTGAGTGATCACACTATTGTGGTTATCTGGGTCGCGAAGATCTTTTTTTGTGTTGTTCTCCTGTGTATTCTTGCCACCTCTTCTTAATATCTTCTGCTTCTGTTAGGTCCATACCATTTCTGTCCTTTATTGTGCCCATCTTTGCATGAAATGTTCCCTTAGTATCTCTAATTTTCTTGAAGAGATCCCTAATCTTTCCCATTCTATTGTTTCCCTCTATTTCTTTGCATTGATCACTGAGGAAGGCTTTCTTATGTCTCCTTGCTATTCTTTGGAACTCTGCATTCAAATGGGTATATCTTTCTTTTTCTTTTCCTTTTGCTTTTCTTCTTTTCATAGCTGTTTGTAAGGCCTTCTCAGACAACCATTTTGCCTTTTTGCATTTCTTTTTCTTGGTGATGTTCTTGATCACTGTCTCCTGTACAATGTCACAAACCTCTGTCCATAGTTCATCAGGCACTCTGTCTATCAGATCTAATCCCTTGAATCTATTTGTCACTTCCACTGTATAATCATAAGGGATTTGATTTAGGTTATACCTGAATGGTCTAGTGGTTTTCCCTACTTTCAACTAAAAGAAATCTCAGAAAAATCACTTAAAAGGTAAGAAGTAAAAACATATGAGCACTAGAAAAATAAGGAAATATTGGTAATCGTAGAGGAGAGAAGGCCTTTATAAGCATGACACAAAATTGAGAAACCATAAATGAAATACTGCTAAATCTGACCATATAACTATTATAGCCAAAAGATAAAATTGGGAAAGTATTTATAAATCTTTGCAAATAAAAGGCTTATGCTTTTATATACAAAGAGCTCCTATAAATCATAAGAGGAAACCAGTATAAAAATGTTGTCAAGGCCATTAGCAAGCAATTCAAAGAAAATCATGCAATTGACCATCAATAACATAAGAATAAATGATCAACCTCACTCAGAATTAAATACAGCTAAGCCCCCTACGTAAGAATCCTCAAGTTCTGAACTTTCAAAGATGCAAACATGGCTTTTCAGGTACAGTCAAGTTAGTTCATGTGTCTGGCTACATTGTCCCGGTAATGTGTTGTCTACAAATATTTGTGTTTCTGTGAACTCTACTGTCCAGTGCTGTATAGAGTGCAGTATCACAGTATATTTATTTCAAGCCCAGGATGTCTGAAAGCACATGTAAAAGCAGCAGTGATATAGCTGCATCTCCTATTGCTGACAATCCTTCAGCTCTACCATCTCCCACCTCCTCTCCCTCCTCAAGTCAATATCTCTTCTTTCCTATTCACTGGATGCCAGCCTCCGGATACCAGCTGTTGTACTATACTAGTGTACTTCTGAAGGTGCGGTACTGGAATATTAAAAATGTTTTATATTTTGTGTTTGTTTTTTATGCATTTTTTGCATGAAAAGTATTGTAAACCTATCACAGTATAGTACTATAGTAGTGGAGAAGGAAATGGCAAATTACTCCGGTATTCTTGCCTGGAGAATCCCATGGACAGAGGAGCCTGGCGGGCTACAGTCCATGGGGTCTCAAAGGGTCAGAGGCGACTGAGCGACTAAACCTCCACCACCACCACCACTATATAGGAGACTGTGTCAGTTGGGTACCTAGGCTAACTTTGCTGGACTTAGGAATAAATTTGACTACAAAAGTATTCTCAGAACCGAACTTGTTTGTATATCAGGACTTACCATTAAGTGCAAATTACAGTAATGTGAGTTATGTTCTACTATTGTCTCCCTCTAAGAGCAAACATAATAATCTTTACAAAACAGAAATCTGATTATGTATCTCCCCTGTTTAAATCTTTTCAAAGCTTTCCCCCTCCTCCTAGGAAAGGATGTAAACCCTGAGCGAGTTATGTGTGGTCTCCCTGAACCCACCTCTTCCTTCTGACTTCTCCACACCTGGATCCTTCTCAGGAACTTCATCTGTAGTGCATTCCCCCTCTCTGCAATGCTCTTTCTTTCTCCTTCCCTCTTCCTCCTAGTGAATCTGTACTCATTTGGCAGGCCAGTTGTCCCTTCCTGGATGAAGCTACTCTTGGCCACCCAGCCTAACCCCTAATGAGATCAGCTCTCTCTTTTACATGCTCTTCTAACTATTATGTGTTTCTCTTTTACTGCACTTTAAAAGATGATAATTTACCCAGTGTGATTACTGAATGTTTGTCTCCACATCTGGACCAGGAGCTCCACGGGGAAAGGGTCTGCCATTTTGCTTTTTGCCCTCCATGTTTCCCACATCCTAATACATATCCTTGACACATAATAGGTGCTCAAGAAAATATTTTTCAGTGGCTGGATACATAAAAGAATTCTTCTTTCCTGTGATTTTGGCAAATATTAAAAGGTGCAGAGAGAATGAAAGATACTTGTACACTACCAGCAAGAAAAGTTGTTCAAGGTCAGCATAAATGGAACCTAACAGAATGAACATAAATTTTAACTGTACTTATAGATATGAACAAAGACACATGAAAGAAAATGCTCCTGGAAGCATTTTTGGTAATGGTAAAAGCCAAGGAACAGTATACATATTTGTCATCAGAGAACGAGTTAAAAAATTTTAATCCATCCACACAATGAAATATTGTACAGCCATTGCAGAGACCAATGTTGATCCTTACACAGATATGGGAAGTTCTTCAAGGTAAAATGAAAAAGTAAGTTGCAGAATGATCCATACAATATGATCCCATAAGTGATTTTTTAGTGATATAAATGTACATCCTTTCATCTGTATAAGAATTAAACAATAACAGATAAACAATAGGCAGTTCATCACAGTTACTTCACAGGGACAGGGTGGAAAGAAGCATACTTTTCACTTTAGACCTTCTAGAAAATCTGAATAGAATTATGAATATATATTACATTTTTAATATTGCCAAGTAGTTATTTTCCAAAAATAATTGTTTAATAAGGGATCCCAAAACAAGTTCATTAACGTCCTATTACAGAGCCCCATTTTTTCCCATTATCTCCCTTCTTTGGTTGTCTTAAAGTTCAGAGGTTCCTAACCCTGAACCTCATTTTCTCTGCTGTCCTTGTGTGTTTTCAACATCCATGGTGACTTTTCAGCACTAAGGAAGTTTAAGTGTCTAGGGATGTTTTCATAAAGCAAAAATCCCTCTGAAATTCCAGCAAGCATTCCAACTGTCCCTAAGCAGTAAATGTTCCTTTGTGTGGTTTTTCACACACTGAGGCTCACCTAGATGGAGGTTCCCTGGGAGGTTGCTTCCACGATTTCACATCCCTTTGGATGGTCCACAAAGGGGAGTCTATCCAAATTGAAGGTATCTATTGTAGGTATAAATGGAACTTCTCATTCCCCATACCTCTCTTTAGTGCTTCAAATTGATTTTCACTTTGAGTTGCCAAAAGCTAGTTACTCCAGAAACAAATATATACCCAAAGTAAAGCAAATCTACCTGTAATAACCATATGGAGCTACCAATGCTGCATTCAGGAGGAGAAAGGAATTACATAACAACACACTGTGGTGTAGTAGACCTTGCTTCCATGACTCTATAAATAATAAAACCACCCTCGACGCCACCTTAAGTGAGCTATGAAGGATACTTGATTTCTTCCAGTTCTGTTGGGCGTCTACCATCTGTTTGGCTGATAACACCTCTAAAGGGAGCATTAACACAACTCAGAGCCTTCTTCAGCTCATAGCTTTCCCTGCATGCTCTTCAAATAGTGTACACTGAGTTGGCAGTGATCTGGCTATTTAGAATAATTCCAGGAACATGTTTCCACCTCTCTTTCCCTTTCCGGTCTGCCTCATCGCCTTTTCCTGCCTGTCCATATCCTTGCAGCAGGTAATGGTGCAGTCACTTCCTGGGTTAGACAGGACCTGACCTAATGGCTGGTCCAAACATGCCCTGATGCAAAACAGGAGGATGTGGAGACAGCAAAGGACACACTAAGCTGGTGAGTCCCCACCAGAAGCAAGAGAGCGAAGGATGGTAAACCTGGTCCTCTCCTGCTCCCCATGTCTTCTTACTCCCCCTGGGAGGTCAAAGTGGAGGGTCCAGAGAGTCCATAGCCTGGATGCAGGGGACCCTTCCCAGTCCAGCTACTAATGAGTGTGTGCTGACTGTCCCAAGACCACTCTCTCCTCCGGACCCATCCTGCCCCCATGAGCCCCTTTTCTTTCTAAAAGCCCCTTGAGAGGCTCTGTCCCAGGGTCTCATCCTCAGTTGGCTAAGTCTCCCCCCTGCACAGAAGGAAAAGCTCTTTGCTGCAGACAGAAAAATGGTAAGAGACTGATAGAGACTTCTGGGTTTACTTTAACTAGCTCACTCACTGAGCAAGTGGAGTTTTCATCAGATGAACCTGTCCTTTGCCCTATAAATAGGTAGACCTTAATGACTCCATCCATCCTTCCCCAAAGAAAAACAAGCCAAATCCGCTCGAGGGCAGTGGGATTATGAACATCGGGACATTTGCCCCAGAAGGGTCCTATGAAAATGGAGAATGAGAACTTGGGAACCCAGGAAGGGTGGGGGGCAAGGGAAAGAAGGGTCTCCACCAGCCTTTCCCTGTGGTCATATGAGCATCACTGACTTACCCGTGGCTACAGATCACTGAGGTTTGTTTTAGTGGCTCCTCTAAAGATCCAGGTGCAAGGACCATCCATCCAGGCCAGAGGGTCAGAATGGGTCCCTTAAGCATATCAAATAATACCAACATCACTATCTGCTTGCCCCCTTCACCTCAGAAATGTGGAGCCTGTGAGCAAGAGCATACAATACAGATGTGAATTCAAATCCACTCCCTGCCACTCAACAATTGTATAATTCTAAGGTCCCGCTGGGCTGGAAGAAGCACAAGCTGGAATCAAGATTGCTGGGAGAAATATCAATAACCTCAGATATGCAGATGACACTACCCTTATGGCAGAAAGTGAAGAGGAACTCAAAAGCCTCTTGATGAAAGTGAAAGAGGAGAGTGAAAAGGTTGGCTTGAAGCTCAACATTCAGAAAACAAAGATCATGGCATCTGGTCCCATCACTTCATGGGAAATAGATGGAAAAACAGTGGAAACAGTGTCAGACTTTGTTTTTTTGGGCTCCAAAATCACTGCAGATGCTGATTGCAGCCATGAAATTAAAAGACGCTTGCTCCTTGGAAGGAAAGTTATGACCAACCTTGATAGTATATTAAAAAGCAGAGACATTACTTTGCCAACCAAGGTCCGTCTAGTCAAGGCAATGGTTTTTCCCGTGGTCATGTATGGATGTGAGAGTTGGACTGTGAAGAAGGCTGACCGCCGAAGAATCGATGCTTTTGAACTGTGGTGTTGGAGAAGACTCTTGAGAGTCCCTTATACTGCAAGGAGATCCAACCAGTCCATTCTAGAGGAGATCAATCCTGGATGTTCATTGGAGGGACTGATGCTAAAGCTGAAACTGCAATACTTTGGCCACCTCATGCGACGAGTTGACTCACTGGAAAAGACTCTGATGCTGGGAAAGGTTGGGGGCGGGAGGAGAAGGGGACGACGGAGAATGAGATGGCTGGATGGCATCACCGACTCTGTGGACATGAGTTTGAGTGAACTTCGGGAGTTGGTGATGGACAGGGAGGCCTGGCGTGCTGTGATTCATGGGGTCGCGGAGAGTCGGACACGACTGAGCGACTGAACTGAACTGAAGGTCCCTTAAACTCGAGAAGACTTAATTTCTTCATCCATAAACTGGATGTAAGTTTGTTGAACTGTTATGAAGATTGACTGAGATCACATGTTTAGCTGCCCTTTCCTTTCTGAAGAGGAAAGTACAACAGGGTCTGCCTCTTTCTTCACTTTGGCTGCCAGGGAGACCAGAGTCAGATTGAAAGCCACAAGGAGGGTTCTGCCATCGTGTGTTCTTCCTCCCTTTCCAGGCTGAATACCTGGCTTGTTCTTCATTTCCTGGCAGGAGGAGCCTGGTAGGCTGCAGTCCGTGGGGTCGCTAAGGTTCGGACACGACTGAGTGACTTCACTTTCACTTTTCACTTTCACATGTTGGAGAAGGAAATGGCAACCCACTCCAGTGTTCTTGCCTGGAGAATCCCAGGGATCAGGGAGCCTGGTGGGCTTCTGTCTATGGGGTCACATAGAGTCAGATACGACTGAAGTGACTTAGAGAGAGAGAGAGAAAGCTTTATTGTTATAATTACATTGTTTTATTTTACATGTTCCTGTTTTAATTGCCTCTTGGCCTTTGGAGAAAGAGTAACCACGTAATTCAGCTCCCCAAGCAGCTCAATGGTAGAAGAATTCACGTGCCAATGCAGGAGACTTGCATTCAACCATTGGGTAGAGAAGATCCCCTAGAGGAGGAAATGGCAACCCACTCCAGTAATCTTGCCTGGAGAATTCCATAGACAGACAACAGCAGTCCATGCGGGCTACAGTCCATGGGGTTGAAAAGAGTCAGGTATGACTGAGCAATTAAGCACACTGCTGCCGCTGCTAAGTTGCTTTAGTAGTGTCCGACTCTGTGTGACCCCAGAGACAGCAGCCCACCAGGCTCCCCCATCCCTGGGATTCTCCAGGCAAGAACACTGGAGTGGGTTGCCATTGCCTTCTCTGATAAAGCACACATGACTATACAATTAAGAGTCTTATGGGACTTCGCTGGTAGTAAAGTGGATAAGAATCCACCTGTCAATTCAGGGGACACGAGTTCGATTTCTGGTCCAGGAGGATCCCACATGCCGCAGAGCAGCTAAGCCCACGTGCTGTAGCTATTGAGCCTGTGTGCAACAACTACTGAAGCCTGTGCACCCTACAGCCTGTGCTCCACAGCAAGAGCAACCACCACAAGAGAAGCCCGAGCGCCACAGCTAAAGAGCAGCCCTGGTTCAGCTCAACTAGAGAAAGCCTGAGTGGTGAAAGCCTGCATGCAGCAACGAGGACTCAGCACAACCATAAATCAATAAAAAAAAAGGGAGCCTGACCCTTTTTTAAAAAGAGTCTTAAGAAACTAAAAGAGAGCCCTTGACCACCTGCCTGCCAGGCTGCAACTTTCCTCTGGGGCCTCACCTGAGAGATGACCAATGTGATCTCAGAGATAACTCATATCCTTTTAGCTCTGACAGAATTCTAGGTTTAAAGTTATCCTTATTATACTAATCTACAGAATGTGCACATCCATGCTCAGTTGCTAAGTCCCGTCTGACCCTTTTTGCAACCTCATGGACTGTAGCCCACCAAGCTGCCCTGTCCATGGAATTTTCCAGGCAAGAATACTGGAGTGGGTTGCCATTTTATACTCCAGGGGATCTTCCTGACCCAGGGATCAAACCTGAGTCTCTTGTGTCTTTTGCACTGGCAGGCAAATTCTTTATCACTGTGCCTCCTGAATGTGTGTCACCTACAAAATCAGTTTGAATCCTTTAAGAGCAGAAAAAAAAGAATAAGGGCTGCATCCTAACATATCCCAGTCTGAGGCTGAATAGTTACCCCAAGTGTCCTGTGTTCCCCGGGGGGAGGATATCGGTTGGTAAATCATGCCTGGCATATTATTTCTGTGACTCTCAGCTGAGTTAAGCTTGATGGAGGAGGCCCATTGACTATGTGGAACATCAGAAAGACAGAATAAGCCTAAAGACATGGCCTGCTAATGTTGCCAAGGTGTCCTTGACAGGACAGCCCATTGAAGGTCTAGAAAACCCAGCACCATGAAGCTGGGAGCCCAGGGAGCTCGTTTACCCCTCACACTGTGGGAGGCACAGACAGGTCCAAGAAGCTTGCAGAGCCCCACAACAGGACCAGGGTACAAAGCTCACTGAGAAAAGTCACATTTCTTGCTAAATTCCACTCCTCATGTTTGGTCCCATAGCCATCTGTTCAGGCCTATTTGAAGCCCTTGTAGTCCACTTGGCTAGATCTCCCCACCTAACTCCAGGCAAACAAGTCAATGCCAACAAACATTCTTGGTTCAAAACTCAGGACCCAAAGTTCCACCCAAGCTTCACTATTTAGAGCCAAGTACATCCAACCCTACAAGACAGAAAAATGAATTGCGGGGCTCTGCTGTCAATATTTTCTGTCTGTTGAACCCTTAATTCCAAGGCGGTCATTTCTTTCTTGGAATGAATGTGTTTACCAAGTACAAGTTTGTGTGCCCAATGCATCGTGAGGCCAAACAATATCGAAATGCAGGAGTTTAGAGCAGAGAAAGGTTTTTGCAGGGCCACACAAGAAGAACAGATGGCTCATGCCCCTCTCCCCTCTAAAAAAAAACCTTAAAACCCAAAGTGTTACAGCAAACATGTTTAGAGGCCAGATGAGGGAGGGGCATCACAGGGTATAGGATGAACTCATGCACAATCCTCTAACAGGTTGATGGTGATCAGTCCTTAGACACTAGAAGTTCTGGGGGCTATGGGCTCAGGATCATCAAATAGTTAATTTCTTCCATTTGGTGGTGAAAATCTTGGGAAATATTCCTAAGATACTGCTATCTGGGTACTTTAGAGAAGAGCTTCAGCAGACTATGTTGGGGACAGGTCTGTCCCGGGAAGGCTGAACAGCATCCTCTTCAGTTACAGGTGGAGATGGTGGGGGAGGCAGTGCAGGCTCTCTCATCCCACCACCTCCTCCCCGGCCTTCTCGCCAGCTCAGCTCATATTCTGTCCCTCTCCGGTCCTGAAATCACCCCCATGTTCTGCTGTAGAATATCTCACTCTCTGTTGATCAAGCCCAGACTTTCAGCTGCTTTATAGAGTTTCAAAGTTAGTTCAGATTTACTTCCTTAGGCTCCATTTTAATCCTCCACTTGCATCAAGCCAGTCCCACTGCCCATTCACACATCCCTAATCTACAGAATGTGATCTACTAATCTACAGAATGTGCACATCCATGCTCAGTTGCTAAGACACATCTGACCCTTTTTGCAACCTCATGGACTGTAGCCCACCAAGCTGCCCTGTCCATGCCCACAACAAATAGTAAGCACGCTTTAAGAGCACTGCATTGTCCTAGGGAAAAAAATCTATGGCCCCAGGCCCTCAATATACTCACAGGTAGTGGTGGGGAGGAGAAAATAACCCTCATGTGTGTCATCACATAGCTATCTGACCCTAGAAAAGCCCCAAATTCTCATCTATTAACTGATGTAAGCTTCACCCTTACCCACCTGCACACCAATCCCCATCTTTCAGGAAGAGAAGGGGCCCATAGAGATAGATGGGCCCCTGACCTGGACAGCTGGTGTTCATCAAGTGGAATAAAATTGAAGCTTTGGTCTCACCTAGACACTCCAAGGACAAAGCTAGAGGCAGAGGTAATATGCTAAAGAGGTAAGATGACCACTTCTGAGGTCAAGGAAAACTCCAACTACACGAACAGACAGGCTTCTTGGAGGTCAACAGAGTGGGTCCCACCCCATAAGTGTCGACATGCATCCACAGACCTCTGCAATGGGACCCATCTTAGCAAAAAGTTGCATGCGTATGGTTCTAGAACAAATCAGGTGTGAAAAATGAAGCAAGATAATTGACCAAAGGTTAAAAAAAAAACCGACCCGAAAGAACTATCTTATATAAGTGATTTCAATTACCTCTTTACTGCACTCCTTCTCACTCTTCTCCAGGTATGTAATTTTGCCTTGCTTCTGACTGAAATAAATTGCTTCTGTGTGTGCTCTCCCATACATTGTGTTGTGTCTCTAATAATTAACTTTGTACCTGTTTTTACAGTTATTGCCTCCTTGAAACATTCTTGCTTTCAAACAAGGGGGTGGAAGGAAAAGTCAAGGTAGCCCTTGGGGGTCTAGCAGTTAGGATTCTTGCTTTTCATCCAAGTTAAAAGTGAAAAAGTAGAAGTGTTAGCTGCTTAGTTGTGTCTAACTCTTTGCTATGGATTGTAGCCCTCCAGGCTCTTCTGTCTATGGAATTCTCCAGGCAAGACTACTAGAGTGGGTAACCATTCCCTTCTCCAGGGCATCTTCCTGACTCAGGGGTCAAACCCAGGTCTCCAGCATTGCAGGCAGTTTCTTTACCATCTGCACCACTAGCTGCCCAAATTCAATTCCTGGGCAGGGAATTAAGATCTTTTTTCAGGACCACGCACTGCTATCTCTCGGAGATCAACCTGATGAGGCTGAAACCCATCCCAGGTCCCAGAAAATGTTCTTGAGTCAGTCATGAAATGGCCACTGGCCATCAAGAATTGGTTCAAGGATGAACACATAAAGCAGTCAGAGGCAAGGAGCTGGGGCTTGTGGGAAACTCAAAAATCTCTCCTTGTTCTGCAAATCTGAGGTCTTTTTCTCTAACACTGTGGAAGCCTTTTCTCTAACACTGTGTGAATGAAGAATATCATGCACCACATCGATTAACAGAGGATGCTGTGGCCATCAAGACAGCAGCCACTGCAGCTGCCCCTGCACCCACACCTGACCATGCACCCTGGGGGATTCCCAGGGATTCCAGATGGACAAAAGTAGGATACTGGCCCTATATGCTAAGGTGCATATCAAAGGGATGATTTCAAAGAACCCAGACTCTTGTATCTTCCCATAACTAGAAAAGTGCTAATTTTTTTTACCTTGCGATGTCTGACTTTCTTTAATTAACAGTCATCTTTTGACGTTCCAACTATCTTCTTCTTTTTCTTTATTTTTTGTCTAAGACCCTTAATATCCTGTCTCCTCCTTTGCCTCTTCAGAGCAGTCCCTCAGAGTTATATGAGAAGCTGTTTTCCAGACTTAGCTTCTCAGGAAGTCCATGGAATAAAACATAATTCTCGACTTTTCAGTTCTGTACTTTTTTCCAATTGACAACTGGGTGACACAGTAAGAGGTAGCAAGGGTTAAAACTCCATCAACTGTTTTGACACTGCATGGTATCCTGAGCTGCCAGCGGCCTTCAGTATAAACTTGAAGGTAAACCTAGGCCAGGAAGGCAGAGCAGGAATAGAAGGAGGCCCTAGCCCTCAGGGGTCCCTTCTGAGACCAGATCAGGCTTCCCTGAATACTGACCACCTCTGAGCATATTAGTTATGTGAACCAGCCACTAAATTCCCCTCGTAGATCAAGCCAGTTGGAGTATTTTATGTCATTTGTAACCAGATACATGCTAACTGATGGACTTCTTCACAGAGCATTCTGAAACGCTCAGAAACTCTCCACACCCCAGGTAATGTCATGAGGCAGAAAGTACTCAGCAGCCGCCCAATAAACACTTTTCATTTCTTAAGACCTGATCACTCCTGCCGAGAAATTATCTCTAACGGAACATATCTCTTAGAACCAGAAGTTTCCATATAAGCTGTTGTTTAAAGCTACTGAGACCACAGGAATCACAGGAGTCAGAGCCGTGGGTTTCCCACCACTCATGCACATGTGAAAATCCCCCAGCCCCAGGAGAAGAAGCTTATCTGCAGAGTGGGGAACTGAGCTGTGACCTCAAGACATGGCTCCTGGAAATGAAAATAATCTGAGGTCAGTCATCAGAGCAAGGCAGATACCAGTGGTAAAGGGATGGCCATCAGAGAACACACATGGCACTCTCATCTTTGGGGGACAGAATTTCACACACACAGACCCCGAGAGCCAAAGGTGTTTAGGGCATCCTGCGTGACTGTCAAAATATGGGCTCCTTCTCTCTGGCTGAAAAGATAACTCCATCCACATGGCTATCTCACAATCGGGATGTATCTCCGAACAAATCTTATCAACATGTTGATACATTTGGTCCTGAGAAAACAGCACCCTGTGTGTTAGGAGAGCACAGTCTCCCTGAGGTGGCTGGCAACTGCTTTGCTCCCTACTTAGTGGGTCCAAGGCTGCACACAGTGAGGACTGCCCTAAGTGCCCTTGTTCTAGGAAATCCAAGTACAGGGGAAGGCCTTCAGCTACTCCAGGCCATCCAAGACTAGAACAAAAGACCAGGGCGGAGGGAAGAGGGCGGGGTGGGGGGGTGGGGTGTGCTCTGCTAGCCAAGATACGTTACCAAACACAAGTTCTTGTGACCACAATGCACATGAGGCCAAACAAACCAAATGCTGGAGCTCAGAGCAGAGAAAGTTTTATTGCAAGGACATGTAAGGAGATAGATGGCACATGAACCCCCAAACTCCAAACTCCTCAGAGGGTTTCAGTAAAACCTTTCTAAAGGCAAAGTGAGGGAAAAGCATAATTGGTTGTTGCACAGTTCTTGGTGCTGGAATCCTTTGTTCTCACAGCTGTCCACGTAAGTTGGGTCATGGTGTTCCTATAAATGACCAAAAAGACAAACGTTTCTCTATTCTGAAAATTTTTATAGCTATATGAATGGAAATGGAAAAGAATATGGCAACCCACTTCAGTATTCTTTCTGGGAAAAATCCCATAGACAGAGGAGCCTGGAAGACTACAGCCTGTAGGGTCGCAAAGAATCAGACATGACTGAGCACATATTCATGAATGGAAGTGTTATCCCTCTGAAGTTCAGAGTCCTGAGAATGAGCTACCCTGTATATTTCAGGCTATCAACAACACTATTTTATATATATAATATATATATTTGTTTTTGGCCATGCTAGGTCTTCACTGCTGTGTGTGGGCTTTCTCTACTTGTGGTGAGCAGGAGGCTACTCTCTAATTGCAGTATGCAGGCTTCTCATTGTGGTAGCTTCTCTTGTTGCAGAGCATGAGGTCTATCAAGGACATGCAAGTTTCAGCAGTTACAACATATGGGCTCAGTAGTTGCAGCTCCCAGGTTCTAGAGCACAGGCTCAATAACTGTGGCACATGGGCTTAGTTGCACCATGGCTTGTGGGATCTTCTTGGATCAGAGATCAAACCCACATATCCTGCATTGGCAGGCAGATTCTTTACCACTGAACCACCAGGTAAGCCTGGCAACATTCTTAGCTGGAAGCAAAAGCAATAGAATACAAAGGTAAAAGAAACAGATATAATAATGGAATCAGATTTGTTCTTCCCTATTACAGATAGGGCTCATACCTAGTCCTGGCAAGTATGCTCTCTAAGGGGACCCTGTAGACAAGGAGCCCTTTTCTAAGTCTGCTCAGATGTCCAGGCTGGCTGGACAGGAAGGTGGTGTCCAAGGTCCTCTTTCAAGGTTTGAATTACTCAGGAAAACCAGTTACAGAGAGGGAACCCACTCACCTCCACGCAGAGTCTTGGCTTCCTAGAGACTCCTCAAGCCTGACCCCATCATAACACACACACATGCAGAGGCCACATGACTAAGCTCAGCTCCCTAGCACAAAGCTGTTGGTTTTATTGCAGTTATGTTGCCAGTTGTTGGATACTCCACCCTTTTGTGAAAATCCATAAGCATCAATAAAAGGAAGCTTAGGTTTTGCTAAGTTGTTGGATTTTATTTTTCTAATGATGCTATATGTTTTGTGGATAGTTTCTTTGCTTTGGCTGCTAGGAAGTTCAGAACCAGATTTGTACCAATCTTTAATACCTTCCCCAAACTCAAGAATCAACATCTATTTACCATCCTAACCATGAATTGATCTTACTTTTTAAATCATGTGTCTTATGGTATAATCTCAGTGTTATACAAAATGGAAACTACAGTAAAGAAAGAATAAAGCCTCAGACTTTGAAACAGTTTCACCAGGCAACCTGTTCAGAAATCCTCAGCACCTCAAAAATAATTTTCCATAGGCTGAACATCCAGAGTCACTTTGGAGATTATAGACATGGGTGACTCTTGATGGAAATTAAACCTTACATTTTAGAGAAGTCAGAAAAGATTCAGAGACTAATTCAGAAAGTATTTGGAAATGAACAGGCAACCCAGAAGTGGAAATCCCATGAATATGGAAAAGACATGCCTACTGCCTGGGTAATAATTAGCCACCTTCAGATCAGGGATGGTAGCATGAGCCAAAGCGCTATGCAGCATAATTTACTGACATCTGAGCCAAGGTCATCCCTGGGTGCACCGTTCACGGGATTTAAACCAGTTCATAAACAGTAGTTAATGGCCCATACCAAGGAGAGCCTCTGCATTCCTAATGGCTGTGGGTGACATTTTAGAATATGCGTTCACTCAAAGTTACATGTACAAAGAAATCTGTGTGGAGCACCTGCTGTTGAGCCAAAACTTGGGAAATGTTTCAGTCCTTAGCTATGCAAGCATTTCTGAGTACCTAGTCCAACCAACGGAGAAGGCAATGGCAAGCCACTCCAGTGCTCTTGCCTAGAAAATCCCATGGATGGAGGAGCCTGGTAGGCTGTAGTCCATGGGGTCGCTAAGGGTCGGACACGACTGAGCAACTTCACTTTCAGTTTTCACTTTCACACATTGGAGAAGGAAATGGCAACCCACTCCAGTGTTCTTGCCTGGAGAATCCCAGGGAGGGGGGAGCCTGGTGGGCTTCTGTATATGGGGTCACACAGAGTCGGACACGACTGAAGTGACTTAGCAGCAGCAGCAGCAGCAGTCCATCCAAAGCCCTATATTCCTGTTTTTTGCTCCATCAGATGGCTCAAGGACCATCTTCTCGACCTGCTTCCAGAGTTTGTGTTCAGCATCAAAGGATAGGCTAGTGAATGAGAACTAGTCCCACGCATGGTAAAAGTGTGGCTCCTGGAAACACAAACATCCTCCATGTTTTGAGTCTCCTGAAGGTCTTAGATAAAGTGACTGATAGAATAAGCAGCAAGAAGAGGAATCCAACTGAATTGGACCCATTCCTGAAGGACAGGGCGTCCAAAGAACAGTCCCTGCTCCCAAGGACTCTGTATCCTAGCTGAAGAGATGAAATTATTAATCCCTCACTTTGCTTTTGAGGAAACTGAGGCACAAGGGACACATGACTTATCCAAAGTCAAACAATTTCTTCGTGACAGAATCAGAACTGATATCCAGGGTTCACAGCTATTTGGAGTGTAGCAGGTAGTGTCAAGGTTCTGTATCCATTCTGCAAACTACATCATTTTCAGTTCAGTTCAGTTCAGTTCAGTTGCTCAGTCGTGTTGAACTCTCCGCGACCCCATGAATCACAGCACGCCAGGCCTCCCTATCCATCACCAACTCCCGGAGTACACTCAAACTCATGTCCACAGAGTCGGTGATGCCATCCAGGCATCTCATTCTCTGTCATCCCCCTCTCCTCCCGCCCCCAACCCTTCCCAGCATCAGAGTCTTTTCCAGTGAGTCAACTCATCACATGAGGTGGCCAAAGTATTGCAGTTTCAGCTTTAGCATCAGTCCTTCCAATGAACACTCAGGATTGATCTCCTCTAGAATGGACTGGTTGGATCTCCTTGCAGTATAAGGGACTCTCAAGAGTCTTCTCCAACACCACAGTTCAAAAGCATCGATTCTTCGGTGATCAGCTTTCTTCACAGTCCAACTCTCACATCCATACATGACCACGGGAAAAACCATAGCCTTGACTAGACAGACCTTGGTTGGCAAAGTAATGTCTCTGCTTTTTAATATACTATCAAGGTTGGTCATAACTTTCCTTCCATGGAGCAAGCATCTTTTAATTTCATGGCTGCAATCAGCATCTGCAGTGATTTTGGAGCCCAAAAAAATAAAGTCTGACACTCTTTCCACTGTTTTTCCATCTATTTCCCATGAAGTGATGGGACCAGATGCCATGATCTTTGTTTTCTGAATGTTGAGCTTCAAGCCAACCTTTTCACTCTCCTCTTTCACTTTCCTCAAGAGGCTTTTGAGTTCCTCTTCACTATCTGCCATAAGGGTAGTGTCATCTGCATATCTGAGGTTATTGATATTTCTCCCAGCAATCTTGATTCCAGCTTGTGCTTCTTTCAGCCCAGCCTTCCTCATGATGTACTCTGCATATAAGTTAAATAAGCAGGGTGACAATATACAACCTTGACGTACACCTTTTCCTATTTGGAACCAGTCTGTTGTTCCATGTACAGTTCTGACTGTTGCTTCCTGACCGGCATACAGGTTTCTCAAGAGGCAGGTCAGGTGGTCTGGGATTCCCATCTCTTTCAGAATGCTCCACAGTTTATTGTGATCCACACAGTCAAAGGCTTTGGCATAGTCAATGAAGCAGAAATAGATGTTTTTCTGGAACTCTCTTGCTTTCTCCATGATCCAGCGGATGTTGGCAATTTGATCTCTGGTGCCTCTGCCTTTTCTAAAACCTGCTTGAACATCTGGGAGTTCACGGTTCACATATTGCTGAAGCCTGGCTTGGAGAATGTTGAGCATGACTTTACTAGCGTGTGAGATGAGTGCAATTGTGCAGTAGTTGGAGCATTCTTTGGCATTGCCTTTCTTTGGGATTGGAATGAAGACTGACCTCTTCCAGTCCTGTGGCCACTGCCAAGTTTTCCAAATCTTCTGGCATATTGAGAGCAGCACTTTCACAGCATCATCTTTCAAGATTTGAAATAGCTCTACTGGAATTCCATCACCTCCACTAGCTTTGTTCACAGTGATGCTTTCTAAGGCCCACTTGACTTCACATTCCAAGATGTCTGACTCTAGGTCAGTGATCACGTTATCATGACTATCTTGCTCGTGAAGATCTTTTTTGTACAGTTCTTCTGTGTATTCTTGCCACCTCTTCTTAATATCTCCTGCTTCTGTTAGGTCCATACCATTTCTGTCCTTTATTGAGCCCATCTTTGCATGAAATGTTCCCTTGGAACTTCTAATTTTCTTGAAGAGGTCTCTTGTTTTTCCTATTCTGTTGTTTTCCTCTATTTCTTTGCATTGATCACTGAGGAAGGCTTTCTTATCTCTCCTTGCTATTCTTTGGAACTCTGCATTCAGATGCTTATATCTTTCCTTTTCTCCTTTGCTTTTCACTTCTCTTCTTTTCACAGCGATTTGTTAGGCCTCCTCAGACAGCCATTTTGCTTTTTTGCATTTCTTTTCCATGGGGATGGTCTTGGTCCCTGTCTCCTGTACAATGTCACTAACCTCTGTTCAGAGTTCATCAGGCACTCTATCAATCAGATCTAGTCCCTTAAATCTATTTCTCACTTCCACTGTATAATCATAAGGGATTTGATTGAGGTCATATCTGAATGGTCTAGTGGTTTTCCCTACTTTCTTCAATTTAAGTCTGAATTTCGCAATAAGGAGTTCATGATCTGAGCCACAGTCAGCTCCTGGTCTTGTTTTCGCTAACTGTATACAGCTTGTCCATCTTTGGTTGCAAAGAATATAATCAATCTGATTTTGATGTTGACCATCTGGTGATGTCCATGTGTAGAGTCCTCTCATGTTGTTGGAAGAGGGTGTTTGCTATGACCAGTGTGTTCTCTTGGCAAAACTCTATTAGCCTTTGCCCTGCTTCATATCGTGCTCCAAGGCCAAATTTGCCTGTTACTCCAGGTGTTTCTTGACTTCCTACTTTTGCATTCCAGTCGCTCCAAATAGCTACCAACTGCCAACATCTACACCTCTATACCTAAAAGCTCTTCTGGAAACATGGAAGGCTGCTCTGTTCATTTGCACAGCAGATCAGAAGCATCTGGGAATCAACACCTCTGGGAGAAAGACTCAATCAGTGGTAGACAGGACATGGAACACAAATATCCTAAATTCTTCACTCTGGGGAAGGAATCACTCTGAGGTTTCTCTTTTGCATATTTTGCATCATTTTCTTGCCCTTCTGAATGAACTCCTTGCTCTTAAACCCATTTTTGAATCTGAAGTAACACAAACTGATGGAAAAGGAGATATAAAAACGTAGGTGTAAGAAACAGCTAGAGTTTTTCACAGAAATAGAATAAACAATGCTAAAATTTGTTTAAAACCAAAAAGACCCCAAATGGCCAAAGCAATCTTGAAAAAGAAGAACAAAACTGGAAGCACCATGCTTCCTAATTTCAATCGACATTACAAAGCTACACTAATCAAAATTGTATGTACTAGCATTAAAAACAGACATAGATTAATGGAACAGAATAGAGAGCCCAGAAATAAACTCCCACATATATGGACAATTAATTTACAACAAAATCAAGACTATAGAATGGCTAAAGGGCAGTCTACTTAATAGATGGTGCTGGGAAAACTGGCAATCACATGCAAAAGAATGAAACTGAACCACTCTCTTACATATATACAACAATCAACTGAAAGTGGATGAAAAACTTGAATGTAAGACCTAAAACCATAAAACTCCTAGAAGAAAACACAGGTTGCGGTTTCTAGACAGGTCTTGCTGATGATTTTTTTGATTTGACACACAAAACAAAGGCTACAAAAGCAAAAATATACAAGAGAGACAGCATCCAACTAAACAGCTTTTGAACAGAAAAGGAAACCATCAACCAAATGAAAAGGCAACCTACTGAATAAAGAGAATATATGCAAATCATATATTTGATAAGAGATTAATATGCGAATATATAAATAATCCATACAACTCAAGGGCAAAAAAAAATTATTGAGTTAAGAAATGGACAGAAGATCTGAATAGACAAGGAAGACTCCAGATGGCCAAAAAGTTCATGAAAAGATGCTCAACATAGCTAATCATCGGGGAAATGCAAATCAAAATCACAATGAGATATCACCTCACACCTGTAAGAATGGCTTTTATCAAAAAGACAAGACATAGCAAGGACTGGGGGGGTTATGGACAAAAGGAACACTTGGCACTGTTGGTGGGAATGTAAGTTGATGCAGCCACAATGAAGAACAGTATGGTGATTCCTCAAAATTAAAATCAGAATAGCCATATGATACAGCATTCCACTTCTGGGTATCAGTCTGAGGAAAATGAAAGCACTAACTTGAAAAGATATCTGTACCCCCTGGCAGCACTATTTACAATAGCCAAGACATGGATGCAACCTAAGTGTCTACTGACAGAGGAATAGATAAAAAATACATACACATATTATTCAGCCATAAGCAAGAACAGAATCTTGCCATTTGCACCAATATGAATAGACCCTGAAGGCCCTACAAAAAAAAAAGAAACCTCATAGTACAGACAACAAATGAGTTTTTCCAGAGGCAGGTTTGGGCTGAGTTGGGTGAAATGGGTGGAGGGGATCAAAAGGTACAAATTTCCAATTATAAAATAAATAAGCCCTAGGGGTCTAATGTGGTTGGATGGCATCACTGATTCAATGGACATGAGCTTGGGCAAATTCCTAAAGATGGTGAGAAACAGGGAGGTCTGGAATGCCACAATCCATGGGGTTGCAAAGAGTCAGACACGACTTGGTGACTGAACAACAGCAAGAGATGTAATGTACAGCATGATAACTATAGTCGCTAACACTGTATAATATATTCAAGAGTTTCAAGAGAGTAGATGTTAAAGTTGTCACAAGAAAGACAATTTTTGGTAACCGTCTGAGGTGTGATAAGATAACCAGACTTCTTGTGATGATCATTTCATAATACATATAAAATCTGAAACTAATATAATGTCAGATGTCAATTATGTCTCAATTTTTTAAAAAAGAAACAATCAGAACATATAAACAATCGGCAACATGGGAAAGTTGGCTTTGCAGTCAGTGGGCCTGGATCTCAGGTCTGGTCCATTGCCTTGGTGACACCTTTCTGGATCCCTCAGTATATCTGATGTTTCCGCATGGATAATTTGCTGATATGGAGTGACTCAGGAAGAGTCGCTCTTTAAGTGGAGGAAGGAAGTCTAATTCAGGCTTGGTCATGTTTCCACAATGATGGCATTGCAGGAGAAGACAGCTTTGTTCTAGGGGCACGACCACAGATCTCTGCTTGGTTCTGTGCACAGGAGCCCAGCCCAGTGACATCACTGGGGTGATGCTTCCAGCACATTCCCTCTGTGACTCTCAGGCCCCTGCTCCCCAGGCCCTGGGCTGCCCCACATGTGGCCCCTTCCTCCCCTGTCCCCACATGCGCACTGTCAGCATCCCAAGCTCACAGTCACACACTCCCTAACCCGGATCCTCTCCGGGCCAGAGAGGCTTGCATTTGGGCCACTGTCCCACCATGATCTTGAAAAAATTCAGCACACAGACCCTCATTCAGAAAGAGCCCTGATCCTGACCCAGCTGCACCCCAACCACCCCCATATCCCTATTCCTCCTCCCTTTATTCTCACGTTCATCATATTGATGCCCTGCACAGGGCAGACCGTGACGTTTCCAGGGGAAGGAAGAGCTCTACAAAAAATTAAAATATAAAATTACAGTTGTGGCTGAATGAAAATATAATGTATAAGAGATCCCATAAGGGAAAATAGAATCAGACCTACCCTCGAAGAACCCAGAGCTGAGCCTCAGAAGACAACAGAAACTCACCCGCTGAACAAGGGCGAGTATTATTACTGATGGAAGGAAGAGCTGGACCAAGGGCTGGTGGTGGGGAAAGCACAGCATACTAGGGGAACCTCAGGCAGGGATACAGCTAGAAAGCAGGTCCCAAGTGAGACACAAGATCTGCGAGACTTTGGCGATCGATGAGCCCTTCAATTTGGTGTGAAGTAATGAGGTGTGTGCCAGCCCTGGGGTGTGCGTGTATGTAGTACTGGGGAGTCTGGGGTGTATGCAGTCCCCTGGGGAAGATCAAAATTCTCTAATCAGAAGCATCCCAAACCCAGGTGAGACGATAAGCTAAATAATCAGATATCAAGCAGGAGGCTTCCTTTAAATAAAACTCATTGCTTTTGGCATCACATAACTGGCCATTCCCTCTTGGGATGTTGGAGGTTAGCATACCTAGTTTGCATCCTCTTCCCCAGAGAACATAGGAGGACCAAGATCAGAGAGAATTGCCCAGGAGGATATCTGTCATGGGGAGAGAACTTGCCACGGTCATTGAAGGGTGAACCCTGGAAATCATCTCCTGATAGAGTGGGAGGTCAAAGCTGGTGAATCCAGGCCAGTCTGTATCATCAATCAAGGAAACGTCAAGAATAATGAGAGGCAAAGATTGACCTCAAAGGAGGGGAGTTCAGGACCCTGAGATGGACAGGCAGTGGGAGGGCAGACGAAAGGGCGCCGGCGTGAATTCTGAAAGCCAGGTGGGAAGGTGAAGGGGAGGAGTATATCTAGAAATGGGCAGTGCTCGGTGAGTCTAGGCTGGAGGAACAGCCCCCAAACAAAGATGCTTCTGCCTGGGCCCTGGATGGACCAGCCTTCAGAATGACTGACTGCAGGTCTGTTTCTATTCACATCCTCTCTGTGGGATGGCTCTGAGTTCCCTGAAATCAGGGGCTGTCTTCCCCATCCTGTGCATGTGGTCCTCAGTGCCAGACACTCAGCAGGCAGCCAACCAGGGTGTGTGGAGTGTCCCTTCAGCCCTGAGGCTCAAGGACGTGTTGATACAACAACAGGCTGCTCTCTGCAGGTGCCTGTCTCGTGACTCAGCCCACTGCCCACACCATAAATCCTTCTACGGGACTCACAGCCTTGAAAGGGGCTTGGACGCGTGAAGGTGGAACCGCATTAATCCAAGGTCTACACTAATTGGGTCTAATAAGCACAGCCTTGGGCAGCCCCCTGCTGCTACCTCTCCAATGACCTAATCACTGAAATTGATGCCACAGGAAAGGTGCACAATATCTGAAGGTTTTGTTTCGCGGAGTTTAAAGGAAACATGAACAGCCTGTACCAGTATGAAAACACAATCTCCCCTGATGGACGACCCCATGTGAGGAAAGCCAGGGATCAAAATTCTATTCAAAGAGATTGTCGCACCCAGGCGTTCATGCTTTCTGGGGCACGCACAGGGTTGGGGGGAAGGGACCAACATCAGGACACTTGTGCCAGCCTCCCTCTCAGGTTCGTCTTTCTGTAGAAAGGATTGTATGCAAGTCAGGCATCCATCTGTAGTGGAGAGATAAAGAGCATTATTTAAAACCCAAACTGACAGTGGCCGCTTTCACCTTTTGCAGGCAGCATGATTCATTTATATCCCAGGATGATAGGACGGAACTCTTCCTGCTTCAGTTTCCACTGAACACCAAGACAATAGATGTTCAACACCAAGTTTGTTGGGAGACAGATCGCCAAATGCAGAATTTATTAAGGTCGGATGAGAACCTCAATCCACAGTCTGAGAACTCCCTCACTCACCCCATGAATACTGAAAGGCATTTTTGGAGCCAGCTGTACTGTAAATCCCACTTCCCACCCCATAAGTGAGGTGTGGAGGGGGGAGAAAGGACTTGATGGAATGGGGCAGATGGAACTTCACAGAGAACTCAGTATATGCCCCCAAGAACCAGAGGGAGGGCTGAGCTCTGACTCCCACCTGGGAAATCTAGAGGTCCAGGTGGGCAAAGAGCAGTGCTGAGATAAGAGCAGTATGCTCTCCTGGAGAGCTCGGGATATAGGGGTGCTTCCCAAGGACCCACATGGGCCTCACGGAAGAGAAGCCAGTGGGATGTCTTGGGGCAAACAGGACCATCCGGAAGGCTGGAGAGAGCTGCCTGCAACAAGAAATTGGATATAAGATGACATTCTTTGGGACTGCAATGTCTCAAGTCACCACCCAGAGTAGAGAGACAAGATCTGCTCAAAGCAACCACAGATAAAGGACCCACTGGAGCAGCTCTGAAGAGCCTTGCAAATGCCAGCCCTGGGAGTCAGGTCTCTGCATCTGCCAGGGCCCTGGGTCAGGAAGCTCCCAGACGAGCCAGCTGCCACAAGACAGCACCCACCCTCCCTCAACCCACACCTCCCTTTTCCTGCTTTGGAGGGTCTGCAGTGGACTGGAATCTGGAGAGATGGAGAAATGGAGAGAAAGTCCCTCGTGTCCCCTGACTCTAGGCCAAGCTGGAAGACAGGAGAGTATGCTCTACCAAACTGAGTCATTGTCTAGAACTAGACACTCTTGAGAAATGATGGGAAACATTCATACCCATGAGGCAACAGAAATGCCACGGATCTGAAAAGGTGGGGCCAAATAACCACCACTGAGCAGCCTTTAAAGGGGAGCAGGAGACAAAGTCAGAGCTGCGTTTGTCCCAGCAGCATGCATTCCTCATGTTTAAGAGCAGAACCCTACGAGGCCTTCCCAGAATAGATCTCCACCCAAGTCCCCCACCTGCCTTTGGTCTATAGAAAAACTTTAGTCAAAGAATAAATTTAATCCGAGGAGTGAGGATATGCAGAAAAGAAATAATACTTCAGTCATTAAACAAAGCCAAGGACCCTTAGTTCTTCCTCAAGGGCTATTGACAATATTAGTTCTTCCTCAAGGACTATAAACAATATTCTGAGCCATGCCCTTTGAGCTTTTTTGCAGAAACTGAAACCCCCACCAGGAGGAAGAAGTTAACTATACACGGCCCACAAGCATGTAGACTCCAGCCAGGTTGGAACCAGAAGGTTGATGTTGTTGACTCCCTATTACCTCACCATCGACATCAGAAAGATGTCCACGAGCTGATCATGCCCTGCTCCTTGAACAGGACTCCTCACTAACCCCTCCAGGTCAGGACACACAGTCTTAAGGGTATGCATTAGGGCTCTGTGGCCCCCTTTGCTTGGCAAAGCAACAAAGCTACTTCACCCAAAATTCTGTTGCCAAGATTTAATTTGGCACCAGTGTACAGAAGGCTTCTCTGATGGCTCAGCAGGTAAAGAATCCAACTGCAACGTAGGAAACACAGGAGATTCAGGTCCGATTCCTGGGTTGGTAAGATCCCCTGGAGGAGAAAATGGCAACCCACTCCAGTATGCTTGCCTGGAGAACCCCATGGACAGAGGAGCCTTGTGGGCTAAAGTCCATGTCGCAAGAGTCAGACACGACTTAACGACTAAGCACACACACACACAGTGTACAGAGGCTGAATTTTGGCAACAAACATATTGATTAGAATCTTAATAGGGACTCAACTTCGGGACTCCATGCAGAGACTGAGAACAGAGAGTTATCTTCCCCCAAATTCATTCTCCCCTCTGTGAGGATGCAGACCTATAGCCAGCCACAAGGTCTCAGAAAGGCTGCATCCCCAGGTTGTGTGTGGCTGGTGGGGTCCTGTGATCAGACTCTTGTGGATGACTGTGATCCGGAGTGATGGGTGTGACTTCCAGGTCTGCTTCTGTGGACACTGGTTGTGGTCTCTTCCACACTCCCTCTCGTCGTCCCCGACAATTCCCTGGGCCAGGCCTGGGGCAATAGTCTGAGGGAACTTGGTCCCTGAGTTAGTTGATGCAGTGGAACTGGATGACCCATCCCCATACCCACTGTGGGAGAGAGAAATATGTTTCTCTTTTTAGAGCATTGCCTGAAGGCTTCGTTGGTTGTAGAAGGTTCATCTTTACCCTATTGAAGACCAGAAGGGAGCTGTGAAATCTGGGGTTAGCACATCAGTGAAACATTGGATTTGTCAAGGAAGGTTCAGACTTGAGTTCCAGTTTGTGTGTGTGTGTGTGTGTGCTAAGTCACTTCAATCATGTCCAACTCTGTGACTCTATGCACTGTAGCCCACCAGGCTCCTCTATCCGTGGGATTCTCCAGGTAAGAACACTGGAGTGGGTTGCCATGCCCTCCTCCAGGAGATCTTCCTGACCCAGTGATCAAACCCACATCTTTTATGTCTCCTGCATTGGCAGGTGGGTTCTTTACCACTGATGCTACCTGGGAAGCTTGGATTCCTGGTTGCTGCTGCTGCTGATTCCTGGTTGCTGCTGCTGCTGCTGCTGCTAAGTCGTTTCAGTCATGTCCGACTCTGTGCGACCCCATAGACGGCAGCCCACAAGGCTCCCCAGTCCCTGGGATTCTCCAGGCAAGAACACTGGAGTGGGTTGCCATTTCCTTCTCCAATGCATGAAAGTGAAAGTGAAGTTGCTCAGTCATGACCGACTCTTCGTTACCCCATGGACTGTAGCCCACCAGGCTCCTCCGTCCATGGGATTTTCCAGGCAAGAGTACCGGAGTGGGTTGCCATTTCCTTCTCCACATCATAGGCAGAGGGGAAACCAAACACAATAGTAGATTTTGAGTTGTTGGAAGGGCTGAGGAGCATATTTAATGCAAGGAAATTAAATTCCCCACTATAAGAAGCGTGGTGTGACCTCCCCCACTATTACTGCTGAGTTTTCAATAAAGAGCTGCTCTATGCATATGCTTGTTTTGTTTGGCTTATGCTACACTAGGACAATTGAGAAATATATAAATTAGGGAAGTTTTCCAACATTTGTGAGGTAAATTAACAAAGCCCTATGTATCCGTCACTCTGATTTAACAATTGCAAACTCATGGTCAATCTCATTTCATCTTCACTTTTGTCCATTTTTTTCCCTCCCTAGAATATTTGAAATCTAAAGCAAATTCTTCCTGATGGAAGTATTCAACACCACTTATGAAGCAGTCTTGCCAAACAAAATAAAACTGTAACTCAATCAACCCTTTAGATAGTTTTATCTCTTTTGACAAGACTACTTCATAAATGGCATTGAAAACTTCTACAGGGAAACACATAATATCCTGCTGTTTTTCATTTTATGATACCAATATTATTGATGATCAATGCCTATATCATTATTTCATTAGAGTTTGCAAAACAGAGGCATTCTAATTTATTGTTCCTTCTGTACCTATTTATAGAGAAATTTCCCCTTGTCAACTATTTGATTATTCTGAGGTTCAGTTAGTATGGCAAGGACAGAGTAAAGAATTGTTACTTTCCCTTTATTTGATCTGTTTCAAAATAATAAATAGTTTCTCTAGAATCCAAAGGTTATAAATGAGATTTATTGTTATTATTATTAATCATCATTATGGACTTTTGTATTTAAACATATTTAATATGTCAGTATTTTCCAGTTATTACTTTTATTGATGGATAATTGTCCTACATTTAACCAGTTAAGAGCCATTTTGAGATGGCCCAATAGTCTTAGAGAGTTTACTTGACTAGAAATGAATAAATAAGACAGATCTGTTTAACACATTTGGATCAAGGCCAGTACAAGAATAATGGAGCAGTTTCCAGAAGTACAACAGAAAATGATAATTTTTTATTGAACTCAAGCTCCTGTGCCTGAAAGCCAGTGATGCCAAACAAACTAAACCATCAGAATTTGAAGCAGAGAAGGGTTTAATTTGGGGCCAGGCAAGGAGAATGGGTGACTGTGCTCAAAAGACTTGAACTCCCCAATGGTTTTCAGGCAAGAGATTTTAAAGACTGTGTAAGGGGAGAGGGTCCAGAATGCGTGATCAGCTCATGGGCCTTCTGACTGGTTCATGGTGAGATGCCAGGGTGGTACTTCTGGAATCTCCACCTTCTAGTTCCAGGCAGTCTGGGGCCTCCCTGTTTGTGTTCAGCATGTAGTCACCAGCCCCTATCTGACTGGAGGTCTTAGTTCTACAGAACTCAAAGATAGGCAGCACATGGTTATACATATCCATCCAGAGGAACTAGGAGTCCTGTGACCCTCATGTCCTAAACATTAACTGCTCGAGTCTGCTCTTTGGAACTTGGGGAAGACCCATGAGACTAAAGCCTTTTCTTTCTTTCTTCTTTTTGTTTTTCTTTTCTTTTTATTTTATTGAAGTATAGTTGATTTCTACTTTACAGAAAGTGATCCAGTTATACATATATATTTTTTTATCATATTATTTTACATACAGTTTACCATTAGGATATGGTATATAGCAACCTGTGCTAAACAGTAAGACCTTGTTGTTGATCCATCCTGTATATGACAGTTTGTATCTGCTAATCCCAAACTCTCACTTCATCCCTCCCCATCCTCCCTCCCATTTGGCAACCACAAGTCTGTTCTCTGTCTGTGAGTCTGTTTTATAGATAAATTCATTGTGTCATATTTTAGTTTCCATATATAAGTGATATCATGTAGTACCTGTCTTTCTCTCTCTGACTTACTTCACTAAGTATAATCATTTCTAGGTCCATCTATGTTGCTACAAATGGCATTATTTTGTTCTTTTTCATGGCTGAGTAGCATTTAATTGTATAAGCCTTTTTTTTCCTACAAATAATAAACAGGGGACATGGAGGGTCTTTTGTATACAGAAGGGCCCCTCAGGGTCCTGCTAGGTTTCCACCTGGGAAAGCCAGAATCCGCCAGAAGTAACTAGAAGTAAGAGTAAAAATGAATTCACAAAAACCTTGGTGAAGGCTTTAGACCTCCTGCAAGACAGGAGATGCAAAAAGGGCAGTCTTAGCTCAATAATACCAAGAAATATATCCACCTCCAACATCTGCTTTATGCAGCATGATTGTAGCTGTTGCTGATATATTTTTAAAGATTTTTTTAATGTGGGCCATTTTTTAAAGTCTTTATTGAATGTGTTACAATATTGCTTCTGCCTTATGTTTTTGGTTTTTGTCCCCAAAGCATTTAGTATCTTAGCTCCCTGACCAGGAATCAAACCCACCCCTTCACCTTTAGTAGGTGAAGTCTTAATCACTGGACCACCAGGGAAGTCTCACTGTGGGTGGTATTTTTCTCCTGAGTTTTGCCCATTCATCTTCCCAGTGCCTTTATCCTCTTGATTTCTCCTCTGATATCTCAAACTCAACTGCCTACCACCTCGAACTCTCTAGCATCTCTTCCAGAAAGAATTAGTACACTCATTTGCAGTGAAATATATACACGTTAAATCTAACTTGTTTCACAATTCTGCTTAATTAGTTTGCCCTGACAACTCTACTGAGTGGCCAAAACAAGCAGTAACCCTTCAAGGGAATGAGATTTTTTGAAGCAGCCTGGCAAAGGGATAAAGTCAAGAATCATTCCTCCTGGATTCCAGTTCAAAACTGTCAATAGTTAACTGCACACCTTGGAAAAGCATTTCCTCTCTTCAAGCCTGTTTCCCTATCTAAAAGGATTAGAATCATGTCAGAGGTACATTTTACTTGGACATTCTGTAATGTAAAGAGATAAAAAAAACATTATCTTTCAGAGATAAAAAGCATTATGTAAGTAGATATCCTATCTTATATAAATAAAGCTGAATACTGAAGAATTGATGCTTTTGAACTGTGGTGTTGGAGAGAAGACTCTTGAGAGTCCCTTGGACTCCAAGGAGATCCAACCAGTCAATCCTAAAGGAAATCAATCCTGAATATTCACTGGAAGGATTGATGCTGAAGCTGAAACTCCAATACTTTGGCTGCCTGATGCAAAGAGCTGACTCATTTGAAAAGACCCTGATGCTGGGAAAGACTGAAGGCCAGAGAAAAAGGGAATGATAGAGGATTAGATCGTTGGATTGTATTACTGACTCAATGGACATGAGTTTGAGTAAGCTCCAGGAGCTGGTGATGGACAGGGAAGCCTGGCCTGCTGCAGTCCATGGGGTCACAAAGAGTTGGACACAACTGAGCAACTGAACTGAACTGAACTGAACTGAAATAGATATACTAAGCTATACAACATCATTTGATTTTTTTAAAGTGTGTTGCTGGAAAATTCTGGGTAATTAAGGAGTTACAAATTGAATATACATCCTGCAGACCACCAGAAAAGGACATGTGAGTCTAAAGTAAAATATTTGAAAACAGTCAACTGAAAAAAATGCAAAACCTAAAAGTTGAGAGTTAAACTTTATTTGGCAGACTTTCTAAGGACTTAGGCCAAAAGACAGCCCCTCAGATAGTTTTGAGTGACTGCTCTGAAAAGGTAAAGGAGGAGACTGGATATATAGGAGTTTTTACAACAAAGACCAGATAGTCACAATATTAAAGATAATTAGATAACTAATTAGAGAAAGCCCAACATCTCAAGTTAATGAATTTACCACTTTTCTATGTATGGGAAGGTGTAAGAGTCTGGGCTCAGTGAAATCATTCCTTTGATATGCACCTTAGCTATCTCGGGCCAGTATCCTATATTTCTCCATCCTGAATTCCCTGGGGTACACAATTGGGGGTGGCCACAGTGGCTGCTGGCTTGATGGCCACAAATCCTGTTTACTGATATGTGATATTCTTCATCCACTGAACCAAATTATCTGGTCCATTAATATGCAAGTCCTTTAAGAGGCAGGCTTGCTCAATGGAGGCACTATTGAATGACTTAAGTAGGATTTGTTTTTGTTATCATTTGCTTCCCACTTAGATCTTTCTGGCAAAATTTCAGTCCTTTGAATTGCACTTTATCTTCCAAGATCCAAATACAAATGATCATATTTTTTCATAAATGGATTGGAAGCAAATGACCACACATTAACCCCTTTCCCAACAACTTGCCCAGAAACAGACTACTCTACAAATCACTTAGTAAGTAATGTTTGTGTGCTCCACCCAAGTTCTCAGCCCTGGATGCCCTGGAGAAAGAAGAAGAAATATGTCTGACCTCAAAGAGCTTACATCCTAGTTGGGGGTAGAAGACAAATAAAAACAAAGAACATAAGAGCAAACAATACAAGATGGATTAGACTGAAATCCTAAACTCTGAGACTGACCTTGGATGCTTCCAGCCATCCAGAGAAGGTAGCAGGCAGAGAGAGCCTGGGCAGACTCCATGGAGAAATGAATAAAAGCAAGGAATTTTTTTTATCTTTTCTCAAAATGGAAACATGTATTTTTATGTAGTTATATAAAATGATGTAAAAAACAGCAAAACCGAGAAAGTGAAAGTTTCCTCCAATAAACACACCCTAGAATCCCAGGGACAGGGGAGCCTGGTGGGCTTCGTCTATGGGGTCGCACAGAGTCGGACACGACTGAAGTGACTTAGCAGCAGCAGAGCTATTAGAAGGTCAGCATTGGTACAAACATCCATGCCAAATGATTGATTGTCTACAAAACTGCTTTCCACTCTCCTTTTTTTTTCATTTTTTTATTGGGGTATAGTTGCTTTGCAATATTGTATTAGCTTCTGCTGTACAACGAAGTGTAACAGCTATATGTATACATTCACTGTGCACACGCATATACATATGCATTAAAAAGCACATAACATGAAATCTATTTCTTAAAAAAATTATACATGTATATTACAGTATTATTAACTATAATATTGTTAATTGTTAATTGTACAATATTGTACAGCAGACCACTAGAACTTAATCATCTTTGGAAAAATGTCTCTTCATATTCTCTGCCCATTTTGGACCTTTTGATAGTGAGTAGTATGAGATCTTAATATATTTTGCCTATTAACCCCTTATCAGATATATAATTTACAAATATTTTCTTACAGTTGATTTTCATTTTGTTGATTGTTTCCATTGCTGAGCAGAAGCTTTTTAGTTGAATGTATCCCTCCTATTTATTTTTGCTTTTGTTGCCTTTTCTTTGGGTGTCAAGTCCAAAAAAAAATCATTTCTAATATTAACATCAAGGAGTTTATTGCCTATATTTTATTCTAGGAGTTTTATATCAGATTTTATATTCAGGTACTAATCCACTTTGAATAATTGTTCATATGGTGTAAGAAGGTGGTCTGTTTTCATGTTACTGCATGTAACTGTCCAATTTTCTCAGCACAATTTATTGATAAAACTATTCTTTTCCCATGGTAAAATCTTGACTCCTTTGTTGTAAATCAATTGACCTTATGTGTACGGGTTTATTTATAGGCTGTCTATTCTATTCCACTGAACTTTAAATCTGTTTTTATGCTAATACTATACTGTTTTGATTACTATAGTATTGTAATATAGTTCAAAATCAGGTACCATAATGCCTCCAGCTTTATTATTCTCTTTCATATATATTTTGTTTATTTGAGGTCTTACAATTTTAGGATTGTTTGTTCTATTTTTATCATTTAAAAAATTCAAATTTTAATAATGATTGTATTGACTCTGTAGATTGCTTTGGGTAGAATGGACATTTTTAGCAATATTAATGCTTCCAATCCATGAGCACTGGAGATCTTTACATTTGTTCATATCTTCTTTAATACTTTTCACCAACTTCTTATAGTTTTCAGTGTACAAGTCTTCATCTCCTTGGTAATATTTATTCCTAAGTATTTTATTCTTTTTGAAGCAGTTGTAAATTAAATTGTTTCTTGATTGTAATATGTTTTTAAGCCAGGAAGTTTGAGGTCTTCCTTCAGATTTGTTCTTCTTCCTCAAGATTAGTTTGGTTATTCCAAATCGGAAAAGGAGTGTGTCAAGGCTGTATATTGTCACCCTGTTTATTTAACTTATATGCAGAGTACATCATGAGGAACACTGGGCTGGAAGAAGCACAAGCTGGAATCAAGATTGCTGGGAGAAATACCAATAACCTCAGATATGCAGATGACACCACCCTTATGGCAGAAAGTGAAGAGGAACTCAAAAGCCTCTTGATGAAAGTGAAAGAGGAGAGTGAAAAGTTTGGCTTGAAGCTCAACATTCAGAAAACAAAGATCATGGCATCTGGTCCCATCACTTCATGGGAAATAGATGGGGAAACAGTGGAAGCAGTGTCAGACTTTATTTTGGGGGGCTCCAAAATCACCACAGATGCTGATTGCAGCCAGGAAATTAAAAGACGCTTACTCCTTGGAAGGAAAGTTATGACCAACCTAGATAGCATATTAAAAAGCAGAGACATTACTTTGCCAACCAAGGTCCGTCTAGTCAAGGCTATGGTTTTTCCCGTGGTCATGTATGGATGTGAGAGTTGGACTGTGAAGAAAGCTGATCACCGAAGAATTGATGCTTTTGAACTGTGGTGTTGGAGAAGACTCTTGAGAGTCCCTTGGACTGCAAGCAGATCCAACCAGTCCATTCTAAAGGAGATCAGTCCTGGGTGTTCAATGGAAGGACTGATGCTAAAGCTGAAACTCCAATACTTTGGCCACCTCATGCGACGAGTTGACTCACTGGAAAAGACTCTGATGCTGGGCCTGATTGGGGGCGGGAGGAGACGGGGACGATGGAGAATGAGATGGATGGATGGCATCACCAACTCGATGGACATGAAGTGAACTCCAGGAGTTGGTGATGGACAGGGAGGCCTGGCGTGCTGTGATTCATGGGGTCGCGGAGAGTCGGACACGACTGAGCTACTGAACTGAACTGAACTGAACTGAAGGTCCTTTGTGTTCCCATATGAACTTTCAGTTCAGTTCAGTTCAGTCGCTCAGTCGTGTCCGACTCTCCGCGACCCCATGAATCACAGCACGCCAGGCCTCCCTGTCCATCACCAACTCCCGGAGTACACTCAAACTCATGTCCACAGAGTCGGTGATGCCATCCAGCCATCTCATTCTCCGTCATCCCCTTCTCCTCCTGCCCCCAACCTTTCCCAGCATCAGAGTCTTTTCCAGTGAGTCAACTCGTCGCATGAGGTGGCCAAAGTATTGCAGTTTCATCAGTCCCTCCAATGAACATCCAGGATTGATCTCCTTTAGAATGGACTGGTTGGATCTCCTTGCAGTATAAGGGACTCTCAAGAGTCTTTTAGGATTGTTTTTTTCCATTTCTGTACAAACTGCCACTGAGATTTTAATAGGGATTGCATTGACTCTGTACAGCACCTGAGTAATATGAACAATTTAACAATATTAAGTCTTTTAATCCAACATGAGCTATCTATTTAAATAATTTGTGCCTTCTTTCCTTTCCATTTTTCCATCTTGTGAAGATAAATTTGACCTTGATTCAGCATTGGCAGCCCAATAGACTTCCCTTCCCACGCTCAGGAGATATATCTGGACTAGTACAGTTCAAACGGGAAATTTCATCATAGGTGCTAGAGGCTAGCTAAGCTCAAGTATGATTTAATCTTTGTCAATTAGCATGGGAAGTTTGCTAGGCTAGTTAAGGAAAATATTCCCTCCTTGATACAAGACAAACACAAGACGATATGGTTCTTCCTGACTTTGGACATTGCCACCCAAGGAAAGGAAGACTGGAGTACTGTAGTCATCTTGTAACCTTTAGAGAAAGTCCAAAGAATTGCTGAAAAGGAAACTAAGAGCCCTGACATTCTTGAACCAGTAAATTAACCCACCTTGGAACCAACAATGCTCAGACTTTCCATTACACAACAGTAAATTTTCCTTAATGTTCAAGGCACTTTTGGGTATTGTCTTACTGGCAACTGCAAGCACGTTAAAATGCTAAATTTTCTATGTCTAAATATATACAACTATGGAGAAGTGAGACCATAGCACACAAAGTGCCCTGTGACCTGCTTTGTTTCTTTTTTCAACATATCATGACCTCTCCATGTTATTATGGAAAGGCTTACCTCATCCTTTCAAATCATATACATCTTAAATGTTGGGTATTAAAAACCAACAGCCCCCATTTCAGAGAAAGATGGAGTAAACCCACTCTGCCAAGTATCTTCAGTTGAATGAGACTATAAAACCTTACAGAACTCACAGAGAAGTTATGTGAGGATTGTAAAAAAAAATAAAAATAGTAGCAGGGGAATTATAGAAGATCAGAATTCAAAGTACCATCACATTGGCAGTGAGTTTCCCACATTTCCTCCAGTTTCCCCCACTACACTCAAAAAACCCAGAGTTAGACACTGGGGCCTGGACAGAGAGAGAGCCAGGCAAAACCCTCTACCTCTGGATGAAAGAGGAGAGAGATGTCTGATGCTCAGAGAGATTGGGGTGAGTCTCCCAGGTTTTTTTCTCTTTTTTCATTCTCCAATCTCATACATCCCAGGCTCAGGGAAGTCTTGTGACAGCAGAGGCAGCCACAGACATACTGCTGGGGTTACACAGGAATCCAGAACTCTCCAATAATAGAACCCTCTTCTCTGATCAGGTGAGTGATGAACCCAAGAAAGTGGGA
This sequence comes from Moschus berezovskii, assembly GCF_049115385.1. Taxonomy (NCBI): domain Eukaryota; kingdom Metazoa; phylum Chordata; class Mammalia; order Artiodactyla; family Moschidae; genus Moschus; species Moschus berezovskii. Next base: position 63,409,423 of record NC_142461.1, read on the forward strand.
GCAAACTGCCCTTGCCTTTTTACTCTCTGTATTCCTACTACTTTGCCCCAGGAGCAATGGCAGTCAGAGGAAGTACACAGCATAGCAGTTTATTAGAACCACAGCTTTCTGACCAGAAGATCACAAAGAAGAGGCCCAGGCAATCAGAATGTACCAGAGAGATGCTGCACACAGAGAGGGAAATCTCCAGAAAAGCTCAAGATAAGCCCACCATCAAGCTGCACATGCCTGGATGTGTTCTTAAACAGCAAACCAAAGACTTGGAGAACTGGACTAAGAGACAGACCACCACTCCCATCCCAGATCACCAGGTACATAGCACACATGGGGGACAGATGGGAAATGCACCACAAAGGCTCTGAAGATGAACCTGTAACTGAAACCCAGAGAAGCCTGATAGCATTTGCAGCCTAAACCCAGTCAGGTTTTTGTCTCCTAGCAACGTTCTCCATAGGACTTAAATAAGGCCCAGAGTTTCGTAACACAGTTTTCAAAGCATTAAGGCCAGAACACAAAATTGCTCAGCACATAAAGAACCAGTAAAAATCTCAATTTACATGGGAAAGACAAACAGACATCAGCACCAAGATGACACAGATGTTGTAATTATATGACACAGATTTCAAAACAACTATTAGGAAAATGCTCAGAGAATAGTTAAATGCGTGAAGAAATAATGGTTGAAAACTTTATGAATTTGGCAAAAGACATAAATTCTCAGATTCAAGAAGCTCAGTAAAACTAAAAGAATCCATGCCCAAATATATTATCATCAAACTTTTGAAAACTAAAGGGAAAAAATGTGAAAGCAGATAGAGAAAAATGATATGCTAATTATGGGGGAATAATATTCAAATGACTACAAATTTCTCATCAGAATCCTTGAAGGCCAAAGGCATGGAGAGCCACTTCTAACATGCAAAAATAAAGGAACTGCCAAACCAGAACTCTGTATACATAAAAATATCCTTTAAAAAAGGGAGGAGGGAGGTGGGAGGGAGGCTCAGGAGGGGGAACTCATGTACACCCGGGGCGGATTCATGTCAATGTATGGCAAAACCAACCAATATAATATTGTAAAATAAAAAAAATAATAATAAAGTAAAAAAAAAAAAAGAGGCTGAAATAAAGACATCTTCAGATTAATGGGAGTTGAGAGAATCAGTTCCCAACAGAACTTCTTTAAAAGAATTGTTATGCAACCCAATCAAAAAGTGGGCCAAAGAACTAAACAGACATTTCTCCGAAGAAGATATACTGATAGCTAACAAACTTGAAAAGATGCTCAACATCACTCATTATCAAAAAAATGCAAATTAATACCACAATGAAGTACCATCTCATGCCAGTCAGGATGGCTGCCATCAAAATGTCTACAAACAATAAATGCTGGGAAGGGTGTGGAGAAAAGGGAACCTTCTTACACTGTTGGTGGGAATGCAAACTAGTACAGCCACATGGAGAACAGTGTGGAGATTCCTCAAAATACTAGAAATAGAACTGCCATATGACCCAGCCATCCCACTGCTGGGCATAAACACCAAGGAAACCAGAATTGAAAGAAATACATATACCCCAGTGTTCACTGAAGCACTGTTTACAATACCTAGGACATGAAAACAGCCCAGATGTCCATCAGCAGAAGAATGGATAAGGAAGTTGTGGTACATATACACAGTGGAATATTACTCAACTATAAAAAATACATTTGAGTCAGTTCTAATGAGATGGATGAAACTGGAACCTATTATACAGAGAGAAGTAAGTCAGAAAAAGAGAAACACCAATACAGTATATTAACACATATATATGGAATTTAGAAAGATGGTAACAATGACCCTATATGCAAGAAATGCAGTTATAAAGAACAGACTTTTGGACTCTGTGGGAGAAGGCGAGGGTGGGATGATATGAAAGAATAGCACTGAAACACGTATATTACCGTAGGTAAAATAGATGACCCATGCAAGTTCAATCCATAAAGCAGGGCACTCAAAGCCAGTGCTCTGGGACAACCCAGAAGAATGGGGTCAGGAGGAGGGTGGGAGGGGGGTTCAGGATGGGGGGACACATGTGCACCCATGGCTAATACATGTCGATGTATGGCAAAAACCACCACAATATTGTAAAGTAATTAGCCTCCAATTAAAACAAATACATTTTTAAAACAAATAAATACAGAAAGTCCCTAGGAATACTAACTCCAAACTAGTAAAACATGTTAAGATGTCTATAAAATCAAGAAAATACATTGAAATATTATTATGATTATATAAAGTGTGTTTATTATTGTGTAATATTATTGTATTAAGTGTGTTTGAGAATTGTGAGAAAAGTCTTATCTTTCTTTTATCTATTATGATTCTACTGTAGATACTTTTTAATCTAATAGACATGCATGGTAAAAATATTTTTAAAAAAAGAACTGCTATGATTCAGCCGTAATAAAGAGAGAAATCCTGCCATTTACAGCAATGCGAATGAACCTTGAGGACATTATAAAGTGAATTAAGTCAGACAGAGACATACCACATGATCTCACTTATATGTGGAGTCTAAAACACACACATGCTAAGTCACTTCAGTTGTGTCCAACTCTTTGCAACTCTATGGACTGTAGCCCGCCAGTCTCCTCTGTCCATGGGATTCTCCAGCAAGAATACTGGAGTGGGTTACCATTCCCTTCTCCAGACTGAACCCAATTCTCCTGCAGCTCCTGCACTGCAGGCAGATTCTTTACCACTGAATCACTAGGGAAGCCCCACCACACACACACACAAATTGAGCTCAGAGATACAGGGAACAGATTCGTGGTTGCCAGAGATGGGGTTTGTGGGGGAAATGGATGAAGATGGTCAAAAGGTACAAGCTTCCAGTTATAAAATAAATAAGCCACGGGCAAGATGGATAAAGTTAGTAATAATATGTATTATATATTTTAAAAGTTACTGAGAGTATAGATCTTATAAATTCTCATCACAAGGAATAAAACCTTATAATAATATATATAGACACATCATGCTGATCATTTCATAATATATATATAAACCATGATGCTGTTCACCTAAAACTAACATAATGTTACATATCAGTTACATCTAAATTTAAAACTGTTTAACTGCTGATGCTACCAGAAGTCAACTTTAGAGAACCAGAGATGAAGTAAAAGAAAGAAAAAAGGAAAATATCTGGGTAAATATAGTAGAATATTCTTTCCTTTTGAATTCTTTAAAATATACTGCAGGGTTTAAAGAAAAAAAATTTAATAACAGTTGAGTTTTCAGCATGAATAAATATAATACACAACAAAATTATAACACAAATGAGGGAGGGAAAAGGGCATTATATTGTGGCAACATTAATACATTCCATTTGAAGTGGCAAAACTGTGATGTTAAATAAATTCTGAAAAGGTAAGTATATATGGTGCAATATATTTTAATTTCTGGAGCACGCACTTTTTTATATCTCTCTATGTATGTATAGGGCTTCCCTGGTGGCTCAGAGGTTAAAGCGTCAGCCTGCAATGTGGGAGACCTGGAGAAGGAAATGGTAACCCACTCCAGTACTCTTGCCTGGAGAATCCCATGGACATATACAGAGAACAATAGTCAAAAACCTAATCGATAAACTAGGATATTTTTAAATGTTTAAATAACCCAAAAGAAAGCAGCAAATAACATACAGAGGAAGAAAAAAAAAGAGGAAACAAGCAGAAAACAAATAATAAAGTAGTATATCTTATCTAAACTTATCAACAATTACATTAAATGTATATTTTTTAATATTTAGTAAGAGTTTATTGTGGATATAAAAACAGTTCACAAACAGGGAGCTTCCAAATTCAAAGACTGATGTGAAGCTTGGGGACATGAAGTTACAGAAGAACTTACAGAGTGAAAATGAGGACATTATTAATTTTTACAATGATTGCTTGTTACAGTGCAAGTTTCTCATACCATTTTTAGGAAAATGACTATATTTCTTTTATGATTGTCAGAGCCATTTACAAAAAATAACCTAGGTTGAATTTCACTTCCATTCATGAAATAAGACAGATTTAGTTTTTTTACATGGTTTAAAAGTTCTTGTCTGTTCAGGAAATTCTCAAATCCAAACTCCATTTGTATTTAATGTTAATACTCTTAGATACAGTGACCACCACTCAGACTGTATAAGACTGCACACAGTAGTTGCCCTCAGGCAACCATTAGATACCAGCTCACTTGGGCACCTGCCTTGTACTTCAGCAGAAGGTCCTCTGTTGTCCTCAGGCTTACAAATCTTACTTCTGGACCCAAGATGTATGTTTTTCTTGCTTTTGGAGTAGACTATAAGATATATGGGCTATTGAGAGAGGACCCGAACCTGGTCTCCTGCATTGCAGGCAGATTCTTTATCATCTGAGCCACTAGGGAAGCCCAAGAAAACTGGAGTGCATTTTATAGTATTAGTGTGAAATAAAAATTAAGTTCTGAGTGCCCTTCTTCCTGGCCGTCATCTCCATGTCCCAGTGAGCCTGTCAGTACCTTTAACAAAGTTTTAGCCAAGCAGGAGATACCAATGGTGATGGCAACAACAGTACAAGAGCACAGATTCACTTTTCTGGTGCCTGACTCCCTGAAATAGGGGCTAGAGTTCTCAGAATCTCCCTTTCTCTGGTGCGTCTCCATCTCAAAGCAGGTCTCTCTGTGAATGCACACCACGGTACTGTGGCCACGCACACTGATCCATTTGGTGTTCTCTCCAAGGCTACCTGTACTAGTATATGGTTTTAACCAAGGGTTAACAAAATTTTTTTGTAAAAGGGGCAGACAATAAATATTTGTAGTTTTTTGGACCATATCTTTTTTGGTGCAACCACTCTACTCAGCCATTGTAACGTGAAAAAAAGCCATAAACAATACACAACCCCATAGGAAAACCAGATTTGTCCCACAGGTCATAGTTTGCCAACCTCTAGTCTAAACATGTCAAATAAAAGACAGAACTTATCAGAACTAGATAATAAAAATATCATGACCAAACCACGTTCTCTATAAGAACCTGACTTGAAATATAATGATATAGGTAAATTAAAGATATGGGGGAAAGTGGTTCATGCAGATACTACTTTTAAAAAAAGGCTGGAGTGGTTGTAATAATAGCAAGACATACTTCAGGGCAAAGAAAATAACCACAGATAAAAAGACACGTATTTTGAAGTTCTGTTGTTGGGTACTTATTCACTTAGGATTCTTATGTCTCTTTGGTGAATTGACCTTTTTATTATTGTATGTGTCTTTTTATCTGTGGTAATTGTTTTTACTATCCATTCTGACAATTTCTGTCTTTTATGAAGTTAAACGTATGCTTAACTATTAGCCAGAAATTCCACTGTTCAGTATTTACCCAAGTGAAATGAAAACCTATGTTCACACAAAATCCTGTAAACAAAGGTTTATTGCAACTTTTCAATAACTGCCAAAAATGGAAAACAACGCAAACATTTCTCAACTGGTGAATGGAGAAGCAACTGGCTATAACCACAGGATGAAATAATGCACAGCAATAAAAAAGGCACCAACTAATAACACAACATGGATGAGTGGCAAGTGCATCCTGCTAATGGAAAGAAGGCAGGCCTCAAAGGTTACACATAATATGAGTCTGTTTATTTACTTATTTATATATTTATTTTGGCTGTCATGCAGCTTGCAGGATCTTAGTTCCAAGAACAGGGATTGAACCAGTGAAAGTACCGAGTCCTAACCACGGGACCTCCAGTCAGTTCCTGGTACGATTCCACATACATGACATTTTGGCAAAGACAAAACTATCGGGACATCTAATAGGTCAGTGTTTTTCAGGAGCAGAGCTTGAGACATGAGGAAACTTTGAGAACTGCAGAATTATCTCATATCCTGATTATAATTACTCAACTCCATACTGCTTTAGTATATTAAAAAGCAGAGACATTACTTTGCCAACCAAGGTCCGTCTAGTCAAGGCAATGGTTTTTCCCGTGGTCATGTATGGATGTGAGAGTTGGACTGTGAAGAAAGCTGATCGCCGAAGAATCGATGCTTTTGAACTGTGGTGTTGGAGAAGACTCTTGAGAGTCCCTTATACTGCAAGGAGATCCAACCAGTCCATTCTAAAGGAGATCAATCCTGGGTGTTCATTGGAAGGACTGATACTGAAGCTGAAACTACAATACTTTGGCCACCTCATGCGACGAGTTGACTCACTGGAAAAGACTCTGGTGCTGGGAAAGGTTGGGGGTGGGAGGAGATGGGGACGACAGAGAATGAGATGGCTGGATGGCATCACCAACTCTGTGGACATGAGTTTGAGTGCACTCCGGGAGTTGGTGATGGACAGGGAGGCCTGGCATGCTGTGACTCATGGGGTCACGGAGAGTCGGACACGACTGAGCGACTGAACTGAACTGAATACTGCTTTCAAGATTCTCAAAATTATATAAAATGGGTGATTTTTACTTAAGTTTTAAAATGGAAAAACACGCACACATCTCTAGGAGGAAAAGAGTGGGAGTGTATGACATTGTGTATCAGTCCCCTTTCTGTTTCTTTACTGTGCATGCTCTGAGCCCCAGCCACACCCTGGATGGACATGTGATTCCCCATCTCTGCGCTTAGCACCCAACACGAGACATTCCAATAGGCCCACAGACAGTGGGGGTTCCCAGGACAGCATGAGCTTGGCAGCTATGTAGCCCGCCTGGCCTAAAACAACAGGGTTTCATGGCTCAGCTTCCAAGAATGTGTTTACTTACAACTCACCAGGAGACCAAAATGAGAGCTCTCCAAAGCCATTTTATCTTTGGTTTCCAGAACAATTTTGTGCTCCTTTTACAGAACCAGCATGAGACTAAGAATGCATACAATGTCAGTAATGGAAAAGCAGAGAGGGTGAGGCCAAATGGCCCTGACACTCCTCACCAAAAATGACTTTAGGTCAGGTGCACAGTGATCTTTTGCCTACCTTCCCTGATCTCAACAAAAACTCTCATATCAGACCAGTACTTGAACCGAGGCCTGTGTATTCCTCAGTACAGAGTAATTTCTACCCGAGGGATCTTTCCACAGCAGTTTGTCAAGTAAATTCATTTGTCAAGCAATTAAAAGTAGCTACTAAAGAGAACAATATCACTTATATGTGGAATCTAAAACATGACACAAATGAACCTATGTATGAAACAGAACTAGAATCAGGGACATAGAGAATAGACTGATGATTATCAAAGGGGAAAGGAGTGGGGAGAGAGTGGGAGTTTAGGGTTAGCAGATATAAACTATTATATAAAGAATGGATAACAATAAGGTCCTACTGTATAGCACAGGAAAGCCCATTCGATATACTGTGATAAACCATAATAGAAAAGAATATGAAAAAGAATGTATATCCATGTATAACTGAGTCATTTTGTTGTCCAGCAGAAGTTAATGCAACATTGTAAATCAACTATACTTCAATAAAAACAATTTTTTAAGTAGCTACTAAAAAATGCAACCCTGCACTGCTATATTCTTGTGCCTCTGATCGATCCCTCTTGCATCCTGAAATCTGCTAAAGCAGCCAGCTTCTCCATGGCTCCCCAGTGCCCAGGACACATCCCGGCATACTTTAGACTGCTAATAAATAGAGGATGAATTAATAAATGGATGGACAAACAAATATAAAACCATTCCAAATTCATTTCTTTAAAAAATATATCTATTAAAGAACAGAATATATCTGTTGAATGCTTTTTCCCAGTATAGCCATTGGTGAAGACACGAGACAGAAAATTTCTGATAAACAAATGGAGGAAAAATCTTTTTTATTGAACTATAGTTGATTTACAATGTTGTATTAGTTTCAGGTATACTGCAAAGTGACCCAATTATACATATGTATACATTCATTTTTATATTCTTTGCCATTGTGGTTTATCCCCGGATATTGAGTATAGTTCCCTGTACTATACAGTAAGAGCTTTTTGTTTATTCATCCTGTGTGTATAATTTGCAACTGCTAACCCCAAACTCCCGATCCTTCCCTCCCCACTCTTCCTCTTTGGTAACCCCAAGTCTGTTCTCTATGTCTGAGAGTCTGTTTCTGTTTCATAGATAAGTTCATTTGTATTGTATTTTAGATTCCACATGTAAGTGATATCATATGGTTCGTGTCTTTCTCTTTCTGATTTTCTTCACTTAGTATAATATCTCTAGGTCCATCCATGCTGCTACATGCAAATTCTTGGCATCCAGGAGTACTAAACAAAATACCAAAGTTCACAGTTTATGAAGTTTCAAACCTTCACCAAGATTTTGTAGGATCCTGAGGGGCTTACATGGACATAGCCATTGTTCCTTCTATGCTCTCTTAAACACACACACACGAACACAAAAACTTTCATGTAAAACATGGATGAGTACAGCATAGTTCACTGCCTACGGGAGAGTGGTGCTCGAGTGGCAGCCTCCACAGAACATCACATGCCAAGTCCAAGCAGTGGGTCAAACATCCCTGTTCCCTCCCAAGGAATCCATCCCTGGGGCACCTCCCCTGACCGCTCCCCACTCACTGGAAACTCAGGTTTTCACTGCCTTTCTGTTTCCCTCACCTCCTCTTTCTGCCTCCCTCCACTTCTTTCCTCCACTTTCAAAGGACAGAAAATAAGTCCTTCTCACTGTCTCACTCCGAGTAGTTCAGATTCCCAGCTGGTGACTTGGGATCCCCCTATCAGCCATGTCCTTAGGGTCTCACGTTCTTCAATGGTTTTTCACAGCCTTTTCCCAAGGACAGTTCTTATCCAGAAGGAAACGAGCCAGATGCTAAAATAACTGCTGTTCTGGTCTTGTACTAGAACTGAGGGCACCAAGAGCTGGGCAGGCCCTCTGCCTGGATCGGTCCCACCTACTCCGTTCCAGTGACTTTCCAAGAGAAAAGAGCACAAGCCAAGACTGCACCTTCCTCTCCTCACCTTGCATTCTGTGTCCAAGTAACTGAACCTAATCTTTAGTATCCTGGCCACTCCCTAGGACAGGATGCATTATTAAATAATTATCCCACAGGGCTTTTGCATGTGTCCTCCCAAGCCCTGCCTTTCTCTCTGACCATGAACCCCTTCCATCTTGCATCCTAGGGTCCCAGAGTCCTCCCACTCTCCGTCGTTATCAGGACGCCCAACAACAAGTACTGCCCCCCTGACTTATGTGGTGTCCTCTCTGAGCTTCCCAGATCTCCTGCTCTCTCCCTAGAGCTCTGGTTAAAAGAGTTAAAAGTTAGACCTCCAATATGATCCAGGAATCCCACTCCAGGACATATACCTGAAGAAAACTCAAATTCAGAAAAATACATGCTTCTAGCATGTATTTGTCCATAGCAACACTATTGCTATGAACCCAATGTTCATAGCAACACTATTCACAATAGCCAAGACTTGGAAACAACCTAAATATTGATCAACGGATGAATAGATAAAGAAGATGTGGTACATATACACAATGGAATACTAGTCAACCATAAAAAGAATGAGATAATGCCATTTGCAGCAACATGGATGGACCTAGAGATGATCATACTAAGTGAAGTAAGTCAGACAGAGAAACACAAACATCATATGATATTGTTTATATGTGGGAGAGAGCACCGAATCCTAACCACTAGACCACCAGAAGCACATGATACTGCTTATATGTGGAATCTAAAATATGACACAAATGAACTTATTACGAAACAGACTCACAGACTCACATAGAGGACAATCTTATGGTTCCCAAAGGGAAAGGAGGGAGGGATAAATTAGGAGTTTGGGATTAACACATACACACTACTGTATGTAAAATACATAAACAAGGACCTACTGTATAGCACAGGGAACTATATTCAATATCTTGTAATAAGCCATGACGGAAAAGAAATTTTATGTAAAAGAATTCTTTTAACATTTTTTAAAGTTAGGCTGCTTTAAAACTACAAGGAGCTTCACTGGGAGCTAAGCTGAGAAGCCTGTCTGTTGACTGGTGATGAGGCACGATTGCAGCCCCTGCAGAGAGACATTGTAGCAGGGTGGCCTATGAGGCCAGGACTGATGAGCAGTGGACCCTTTCAGCACTTGTGTGTGACTTAGAGGCACTTTGTTTCTATTTGTCAGAAAAATCATCCAAACATTCCAGGTAGCCCTAATAGTAAAGAACCCACCTGCCAGTGCAGGAGACATAAGAGATGCGGGTTCAGTCCCTGGGTTGGGAAGATCCCCTGGAGGAGGGCATGGCAACCCACCCCACTATTCTTGCCTGGAGAATCCCATGGACAGAGGAAACTGGCGGGCTATAGTCCATGGGGTCACAAAGAGTCAGATGAGACCGAAGCAACTTGGCACGCATGCGGGCACAGACTTTGTTAGATTAAGACACTTTACTGCCATCTGCTGGAAATTCATAATAAGTACACAAACCTACCAAGTGAATAGCACCTCCTTAGGTGTGGAGCTATCGTGCAGTCCTCATCCTGCACAACAGTATAACAACCTGTCTTTATCCCAAAAGACAGACCCTAGTCACAGGCACTGCAGACACCAGGAGGGCCAGTGTGCGCAGCACGGCATCTGACCATCGGCACAGCAAAGGCAAGCATCCTCTTACCATGTGTCCAGATTCTTGCTGAGTCCAAGAATAATTACATGGCTGAGGGTAGGGGGTGGTGGAGGGAACTGGTCCTCATAATATGCTTATGAAATAGCCTTTGCAAAACAAAGACCTGGAAAAGTTAATTTTAAATAGGTTTAGATCACAAAACTCCAACTCTTCTTCTGAAGAGAAGTCAGATGGCAGATGAATGGATACAGAAGAATATTGTATGCATATATATATATAAACACAATTAAATACTACCCAGCCATGGAAAAGGATGAAATAATGCCATATGCAGCAACATAGATGAACCTGGATATTTTCATACTAAGCGAAGTAAGTCAGACAGAGAAAGACAAATACTATATGATATCACTTATACATGAAATCTAAAATATGACACAAGTGAACTTATCTATGAGACAGAAACTAGATTTACAGACCAAGAGAACAGACTTGTGGTGGCCAAGGGGGATGGAGTCAGGGGAGGGAGGGGCTGGGACCTGGGGTTAGCAGGTGCAAACTATCATATAGAGAATAAATGGGGGAACTATATTTAATATTCTGTGATAAATCATAAAGAAATAGAATATGAAAAGATTTATATACATATTTATAACTGAATCACTTATCTGTACAGCAGAAATTAACACAACATTGTAAATCAACTATATTTCAATTTTAAAAACTGTTTAAAAAAGAAGAAGTCATACCAGGCCCAGATATTAACCACATCTGTTATTTTCTGTATTCTGATGCTTAGATATTTGGAGCTGTGCCATCTCTAGGGAAACTGCCCTTCCTAAGGATGGCCAGTTTCTAAAAAAAAATACCTGTGAGTGTGCTATTCAAATACAAACAGACCAAGCCAGAGCCCACCACCTCCTCCGTGGGGTTCTCACAGGACTGGCACACTCAGGCCACTGTCTTGCTAGCCTGAATACCCCAGAGCTTGGCGCCAGACTACTAGGGACAGCCCCTCTGCCTAAGAACCCATCGACATTATTCAAACTAGCCAAACCATAGCCTGCTAAACCCACTCACCCATTTCTTCCTGTGGAAACCACAGGGAAGTCTCCTGCCCATGGTCTCCCCCCCACTCCCTCTGCCTCCTGGCCAACCCTGGTGCTTCCCTGTGTGGCCTGTGTGTGCCCAGGCAGTGCAGCAGGCCCTCTCCTCCTAGGAACAGTGAGTAACAACTATCTTTTCAACAGCAGCCATCTCCTGATCTGCTGGCCTTACCGCCCCTCAGGTATAGTATTTTATTAATATACTATATTAATTTATATTAATACACTATATTTTATTAATATACTATATTAAATTCTATTAATGTACTATATTTTAAAACAGTCTGTAATCAACCTACCAGGCAAATGCCTGTTTTCAAATGAACTGTGGCGTTCCATTGCCTGACTCTGGCATCTCTCCAAATCCTCATAGGCTCCTGCCACCTGCTTCATTTATGCCCACCCCAACCTCCTGGCTCTTCCAGGGGTTGCACAGCCCTCACTTTACATCTGACTTGCCATGAGATGGTCTTATTTCTTTCTAGGCATTAGCTGCACTAGCTGCCTGGTTTTCATTGGACAAACATTTACAACTAAGCCTCTTATTTTAAAAAGAGATCTTCTTGTGGTACATATATACAATAGACTATTATGGAGCCATTAAAAACAATAAAATAATGCTATCTGCACCAATATGGATGAACCTTGAGATTATTATACTTAGTGAAATAAGTCAGACAGAGAAAGTCAAATAGCATATGATACTGCTTATATGTGGAATCTAAAAAAATGATACAAATGGACTTATTTATCAAACAGAAACACACTCACAGACACAGAAAATGAATTTATGGTTATCAAGGGCTAAGGTGGAGTGGAGAGATAGGTATGGAGTTTGGGATTGACATGTACACACAGACACATTTAAAATAGATAGTCAACAAGTACATACTGTATCAATACTCTGCTCAATACTCTGTAATAACCTAAATGGGAAAAAGAAAAGGACTAGATCCTTGTATATATAGAGCTGAATCACTTTGCTGGACACCTGAAACTAACACAACATTGTTAATCAATTATATGCCAATAATTTTTTTAAAAGTAAGGACTTCCCTAGTGGTCCAGTGATTAAAACTCCAAGCTTCCACTGCAGGGGCACAAGTTTGATCCCTGAAGAGGGAACCAAGATCCTGCATATCACATGTCAGGGCCAAAAAATTTTTAAAGTGCTCTAACAAGAATTGATGGCAAAAATCTCTGCAGTATATTTTCTCATCTAATTTATGTAAATTCTTGAAAGTATAAGTTTATATAAATAAACATGTGGATAGAAATTTTTTTAAAAGAAGACATCTCACACTCTAGCTGAGCCCTTCCCTTTGGGTGAGCGAGTGCAGTTTGAAATGTACACAGAACTCCCAGGTCATGTTCGGAAAATTATCCCCACTCCACCGTTCAGTACCCATATGATATCAGGCAAGTTATGGAGGGAATATGGGACTTAAGACCAAGAATTTGGGAACCAGTCTGTCTGAGTTTAAATCCTAAATCTTCCCCTTACCAGCAGGGTAATATGCGGCAAGCTTTTTACTGTCCTTGTGTCTTGGTGTCTTCGTGTGTAAGATGGGGATACTAATAATAATAAAAACCCATTACCTAAGGCTAAATAGGCAAATATAAATACAGTGCTGAAAGTAGTTTCTGGCATTCAGTTAGTGCTGGCTGTCACTATTCAACATTTTAAAAACAAATATCATGTATAAACACATATATGTGGAATCTAGAAAAATAGTATAGATGATTCCATTTGCAGAGCAGAAATAGAGATGCAGGCATAGAGAACAAATGTATGGATACCAAAGGGGAAAGCGGGCATGGGAGGAATTGGGAGACTGGGATTGACACATATACATTGTTGATACTATGTAGAAAATAGATTACTAGTGAGAACATACTGTATAGTTCTACCGAACTCTACCGAAATGGGAGGGAAGTCCAAAACAGAGGGGATATATGTTTATGTATAGCTCATTCATTTTGCTGTATAGCAGAAACTAACACAACATTGTAAAGCAACTATACTCCAGTAAAAATTAATTTTAAAAAGAGTTATGGACCCCAACTGTAATGTGGAAGAAGAAATAGAACCATTCATTTTGTGGTTCTGAGGATGAAAAGTCACAACTCAGATCGAGGTCACAGCCCAGTAAATACCAGTGTCTCAGTGGTAAAGAATCTGCCTGCTGATGCAGGAGACACAGATTCGATCTCTGGATCGGGAAGATCCCCTGGAGAAAGAAATGGGAACCCACTTCAGTACTCTTGCCTGGAAAATCCCATGGACGGAAGAGTCTGGTAGGCTACAGTCCACGGGGTCGCAAAGAATCGGACACGACTGAGCGACTTCACTTCACTTACTTCACTTCCTTTCTACCAACTTCTCTCTTTCTCTCTCATACTAATTTTTGAACAAGCAGGCAGCCAGACCTGATTCAGTAACACTGTTAGTTTGCCACAGTCCCCACACCTCCCTTCAATCCACTCAGATACATTACTTGTCTGGCCACTGCAGTCAGAGTATAGGACCCCTTCCAGTTGCTTAGAGTTCAGGAAAACAACTTTACATTCTGGCAGTCTGGATTTTTACCATCAGTTCCTAAATGTATTTTGCCAAATTAACCATTTCCCCTGGAGGCTCCAAGGATGGCTTTGGGTGAGATCACACACAGTGGCTTTGAAGTGCAGGAGAAAGAAGAGCCCCAGCTGCAGAGTTCTCGTGGGTCCTCAGAAGATCCAGGGAGACTTAGCTCTCCACCCAGCTCAGAGCCACACTCAGTCTTCTCAGTGCCAGAGCCTTGGGGACTGAGCGCTCAGGGCATCGGCACTGCCTCGGATCCCACAGAGGCTGCTGGAGCAGGGATCACAGAGGCACTAGCAATTCATCAAATGTAATCACCTCGGATTGTATCCATGGGGACTAGATGAGTTAAGAAGCTGTGGGATAAATGGATACATTTCTGATTAGAATTTCTCCAGCCCTGAGCTACTGAGTATAATGAAAATCATCTCTGGGGGAGTGGGGAGGGAGAAGACGGGGAGAGAGTAAGAGGGATGGAGAGAGGGAGGCAGGTGGGGAGGGAGGAAGACAGGCAGGCAATGATTTAACCCCCACCCTGATCTCTGGATGGAGGGAGCTTGGAATCCCTGTATAATTCATCTTCTCTTGGGCTCCTGCAACCTCGCGTCTCCCTCCCCCAGGACCAGCTGCTGCAGCACCATCCCACAGGAATCTCTGTTGCCAACAGACATCCCAGGCCCACCCTTGCACTTCTTCATCAGAATTTCTGGGCCCCATAAACTGTTGTTCTCATACTTTCCAGGGTGATTCAGGTACACAGCCAAGTTCCAGCAGCCCTGCGCCAGGGAAAGGAAGAAGTCGTCGTAAAGACTGCATGTCTCAAGCATTCCTTTGCCGTTTAAAAAAGTTATTTATTTGGCTGCACCAGGTCTTAGTCATGGCATGCAGGGTTCAGAATCTAGTTCCTTGACCAAGGATTGAACCCAGAACATCTGCTTTGGGAGCACAGAGTCTCAGCCACTGGACCACCAGGAAGTCCCTCCTCTGCCATTTTTAAAAGCGTCTTATACATTTTGTCTTGAGTATCTCTGAGGAGCTCCAAATACTGCAGGATCAATCTACCCATAATTTCTTAACTGATCCCCTATTTTGCGCCTCACCCTCGGCTATGCACAGGAGAGATAAGGATGGAGAAGACAGAGTTGCCTTCCAAGGGGCACTCATGATGTACTAGGGGCAAAAGACAGAAAACAGAATTAGAGTGCAGTGGATCTGTGCTCAGGTGAGGGTGCAGCTGGAGTGCAAAGGGGACGGAGCCTGGACCACTGAGAGTCAAGGACGGCATCGTGGAGGAAGGGATAGGGAGATGGATGGAAAGGGAGGAGGGCCCCTTACACAAGGGACTTCACCCGAGTGTCAAGGAGTCCAGTGGTGTGGCAGAGACGGGGAGTAGACCACCAAAAGCATCACACCTCTCTCCAGCTGCAGCACTGTTGCTGGCATACGTCTGCACTGGGAAGCACCACGCTTCCCAGCCTCCCTCTGATCTAAGTTGAGGTCAAAGGATGTGAAAGGGAGTGATGCGTGGAACGTCTCAGTCATAGCCAACTCAAGAGACCAGCACCTTTTCCAGAAGGGTTTGAACCAAAGAAGTGATGCAATTTATCTGCGTCTTTTTTTTTGTTTTTAAGTTTCTTCTGGCCGCCAGTGTGGCAGATGAATTGTCAGAAAGAGAGATGAGAGCCAGGGAAATTTGCAAGAAATTTCCTTCCATCCTCCAGACAAAGGCATTGTGTTAAAGTCTGGGATTAACACGTACACATTACTATATATAAAATAAACAACAAGGACGGGGAACTATAATCAATATCTTTTAATAACCTGTAATGAAAAGGAATCTGAAAAAGAATGTATGTGTATAACTGAATCACTCTGCTGTACACTTGAAATGAACACAACATTGTAAGTCACTTATACGTCAATTTATTTTAAAATTTTTTTAAACCAACACATGTCCTAATCTCCACTAGTGGAGGAGGAGAAGGGAGCATCAGGACCCCAGGAGGCAAAGGTGACAGAGCCTGAATGCCAGCAGGAGAGGAAGAGGAATGAGCATCCAACTTGGGTGACAGAGGTGCCCCAACGTTGAATCTCAAAATTCAATTTCCTGTCTCATGTTCCCTCCATCACTCCATCCTCCCAGGCACACTCTCAGCCCACGTAAGACAGCACCAACCCACAGCCAGTACTATTCTCCTGCTTATACCAGAGACCAGGAGACCTCTGGGCAACCCCAGGAAACAGTCTTGAATCTATCATAGGAGCCTTATCAGGCATGTCGGAAGAGCCTAAAATGTGTACCTCTGGGTTCCTCAAGGGTATAGGGGGAGGGACAAAGTATCTCCAAGGAACTGAAAACAGTCTATCAAACAAGAGAGTCATCAAAGAAAATGCTGAATTTCTCCCCAAAATGCTGAGTTAGAGAAGGCACATTTGAGCAGCAGGGACGGTAAAGGGTGAGAAGTGAGAGCAAGGGGAGCCCTGTGCACACTTCACCTGTTAATCTCCATCCATCTCCTGACGACTCCGCTGGGAGGATTTCTCTCAACTGGAAATAAATAACTCAAGGATCAGTGCTATAATCGGAGCTCTTGATCCAGAGTGTGACCTTTCACTTTTCTCTATTTATTTTTGAGATTAATCAGAGTCTTTACTGGGCTTGTGTCAATAAACAATAGGCTTTTCCAATATACACCACCTGCACATCCAATACATCCAAGAAAATAAAAATATATCCACAGGGATTAGTAGCCATGAATCACTTGAAGCCAAGGCAAAGTGCTGTAGATTTTAATAGCCCCAACCATCTATCTCTTCTAAATGGAAAAGAGCTCAGGCTTGCCAGCCCCAACTCATGAAAAGGATATGTGATCTCCCCAGCCGTATTTTTGATAAAACATTCCCTTGAAGAATAGCTGTGTTCTGATGTCTATGTCATGCATAAAAGTATATCTCAAAGCTGAAACATAAGCCTAACTGAGAAACAGGAGAAAAAGAAGAGAAGGAAAGAAGGCAGGAGGGAAGACAAGTTGAGAGAAGGAAGGGAGGGAAGAAAAAAGAGAAAAATAAGAAGAAAATACCAGCAGAGTGAATTTGCCCTTCTCACTGGTGTGGCTGGGAAATCCATGGACTTCAGACCATATAACTGGGCTGCCACCATCTTTTCTGGGATTGAGCAACCTGCCACCATCTTTTCTGGGATTGAGCAACCTGCTGGCTTCCTCGAGGAGGTGGTTTCTTCAATTGCAACACAATGGATGTGAAAGGCAAGCAAGCGGACACTTGACCTAGGACAGAGAAGGCTTTACAAACCAAGAAGCAAAGCACAGATCACTCAATATGTGGTGCTGAAACATTTGATAATTTAATGGAAAACAGTGAAATCTGTTTTCTGTCTCAAAATACTTAAAAATAAACCCAGAATTAAAGACATAAATGTGAAAAGCAAAATGACAAGCTTTTTAAAAAACATACAAGCTATCCTTTAACAGCTGAGCAGGGAAAACTTTATAAAAAGAAGCCACAAACTGCATGAACCATATAAACCTGACTGCATAAAACTTTTAAATTTTTTATGTACCGCAAACACCATCATAAACAAGATAAAAAGCCAAGATACAGACTGATGGGGAAAAAATCATTTAAAAAAAAAAGACACAATAAAGAAAAAACAGGCAAAGAAGAGAAATACTGGCAAGTCACAGAAGAAGAAACCAAAGGGCTGGTGAACACATGAAAAGATATTTAGCCTCACAAAATAGCGAGAAAATGCAAATTAAACAAGAGTTGCCATTTCACAAAAAGGAATGTGGGGAATGGGGAATATGATAATAATAGGTGTTGGTGAGAAAGTGGAGAAATAGGAACTCCATGTAGCAAGTAGCTGTTGCCTCCTGAAAATCTGATTCCAGCAACTTCCTTTCTGGGAATACTCACTAGAGAAGT
Organism: Moschus berezovskii; assembly: GCF_049115385.1. Taxonomy (NCBI): domain Eukaryota; kingdom Metazoa; phylum Chordata; class Mammalia; order Artiodactyla; family Moschidae; genus Moschus; species Moschus berezovskii. Next base: position 63,427,641 of record NC_142461.1, read on the forward strand.
TCTCACTTCTGTGTGTAGGGAGACATGTGGACAAGAATGTTACCAGAAATTTTGTTTACAACAACAACAAAAAAAAACCCTGAAAACACAGTAGCAGTTTCTCTACAGGTTTGTGGATTATAAACTACCACCCAATTGCACTCATTTCACATTCTAGCAAAGTAATGCTCAAAATTCTCCAAGCTAGGCTTCAACAGTACGTGAACCAAGACCTTTCAGATGTTCAAGTTGGACATAGAAAAGGCAGAGGAACCAGAGATCAAACTGCCAACATCCATTAGATCATACAAAAAAGCAAGAGAATTCCAGAAAAACATCTACTTCTGCTTCATTGACTATGCTAAAGCCTTTGACTGTGTGGATCACAACGAACTGTGGAAAATCCTTAAAGAGATGGGAATACCAGACCATCTCACCACCTCCTGAGAAACCTGAACAGTTCAAGAATCAACAGAACTGGACATGGAGCAATGGAGAGGTTCCAGACTGGAAAAGGAGTACATCAAGGCTGTATATTGTCACCCTGCTTATTTAACTTATATGCAGAGTACTTCATGAGAAATGCTGGGCTGGAAGAAGCACAAGCTGGAATCAAGATTGCAAGAAGAAATATCAATAACCTCAGATATGCAGATGACACCATCCTTACAGCAGAAAGGGAAGAGGAACTGAAAAGCCTCTTAATGAAAGTGAAAGAGGAGAATGAAAAAGCTGGCTTAAAACTCAACATTCAAAAAACGAAGATCATGGAACCTGGTCCCATCACTTCAGAGCAAATAGATGGGGACACAATGGAAACAGTGACAGACTATTTTCTTGGGCTCCAAAATCACTGTGAAAGGTGACTGCAGCCATGAAATTAAAAGATGCTTGCTCCTTGGAAGAAAAGCTATGACCAACTTAGACAGCATATTACAAAGCAGAGACATTACATTGCCAGCAAAGATCCATCTAGTCAAAGCTATGGTTTTTCCAGTAGTCATGTATGGATGTGAGAGTTGGACTATAAAGAAGGCTGAGCACTGAAGAATTGATGCTTTTGAACTGTGGTGTTGGAGAAGACTCTTGAGAGTCCCTTGGACTGCAAGGAGATCAAACCAGTCAATCCTAAAGGAAATCAACCTTGAATATTCATTGGAAAAACTGATGCTTAAGCTCCAATACTGTAGTCACCTGATGCAAAGCGTCAACTCATTAGAAAAGACCCTGATGCTGGGAAAGATTGAGGGTAGGAGGAGAAGGGGACAACATAGGATGTGATGGTTGGATGGCATCACCGACTTGATAGACATGAGTTTGTGCAAGCTCCTGGAGATGGCGAAAGACAGGGAAGCCTGGCGTGCTGCAGTCCATGGGGTTGCAAAGAGCTGGACACGACTGAGTGACTGAACAGCTAAATAACAGCAAGTACAATGGAAAGCCCAACAACATAGTTGAAGGGGAAGAGCAAGATGCAGAAGGATACAGTTCTGTTCTACCATGTATACAACAGTTAAACATTAATGTTTTACAACAAATGTATATGTTGTCTGCAATACATAGATGTCTAGCAAGTTTATAAGATGTGCATGGCATGTAAGTTCAGCATAGCATGTGGTTTACATCTGGGGTGAGACAGGAAGAGATAGGATCAAGGAGGGGACGCATTAACTGCATCTGTCAAATTATATCACAAGACAGCTGAATGAACAGGGCATAATGTTATAATTTATCAAAGCTGGGATATGGGTACACACTTATTCAGTGTCTTAACTCTGTATTTTCCAGAATGCTTTGAAATTTTTTATGATGATATTCTTAAAGAAGGGGTTAGTCTTAATCAGCTTTCCCCAGAGTATTTCCAGCATGTGCAGCAAGCTAGTATTATGAGTGTTCTCCCTGATAAAAAGATTCCATCATCAGTTATGTTTGGGAAGTGAGTGAAGTCACTCAGTCATGTCTGACTCTTTGCGACCCCATGGACTGTAGCCTACCAGACTCCTCCATCCGTGGAATTTTCCAGGCAAAATATTGGAGTGGGTTGCCAGCCCCTTCTCCAGGAGATCTTCCCAACCCAGGGATTGAACCCGGGTCTCCCGCATTGTGGGCAGACGCTTTACCGTCTGAGCCACCAGTGAAGTAAATCTCCCTTCTTGAATTCTGATATGTGTGAATATACTCAATGCTCTGAGAAGTCCTGCAGTAAAGAAAATGTGTTTAACTTTGTGGATATCAGCAAATCCCAAACTCATCTAAACATGGAACTACTTTTCAGCCTCTTACCTCACTGACCTGGGGTTTCTCAGAACACTCTTCAGAAAATGCTGAACTAAAAGAGATCCAACATTTGTGCTGAGAAATTCTATATAATGAGCGACTATTGCACCCTGAGAATCTGATCTGTGAAGCTAAGCAGGTAAGGAAAATTAGGTGAAAAACAGGGTCAATTTCCACGAGTTTCCTGGGCTGTCACAGCTACGGTGTGTTTTGAGAGCCACTGAGAATTTACAAGCTATGCTCAGGACAACTTCAGTATGATAGATTACCCTCTGGCCTTTGTCATCCTTTTCACTTGCCCACAAACCTGCCCCTCCTATATGCCCCACTTCAGTTGGTGGTATCACCAGTGTCCAAATCAGCAAAGCCGTGCTGGGCTCCTCCTTATATGAGCCCCTCACCTAGTCAGTCAACAAGCCTGCTATCTCTGTGCTTCAGAGAGCACCTTTAACCCACCCTTGCCTCCCCTGCCACCGCCAGCTGCCAGTCTCTACGCTCTGCAATCTGGAGGAGGGCACAAGGCTCCTACCCATCCTCCTGCCTCCCATGTCCTCCCCTCCAGCACGTCCTCCATGCCACAGGTCACTCTTTCTAGAACAAAGAAGTGACCACAGCACTCCCCTGAATCCCCATCACCCCCCGGAATCCCCATCACCCTCAAGTTAAGTGCACCCTTTGCACTATCTGAGCTCTGCTTCCACCATCATCCTTACTGCCCCTTCCCACACCTCCTCACCATTTAACCACTGGCAAGTCCCAGCCACTAAGTTCTGTTCCCAGGACAGGCCCCCTTCACACCTCCATATGCAGCTCAAACAGTCCCCACTCACTGGAATGTGGCCTCACAGCCTGGCCAGTCACCAGCTCAACCACCTCCTGCTGATGCCCCAGCTGCCTTCCAATGTGTTCTCTGAACCTGAAGGTAAGTTTCTCACGTGGGCACATCTTGAAACTAACTCAACAGGAGAAACCTAACAATTATTTCCAGAGCTCATGGCACTCTTGGAGTAGGGGAAGGATTTAAATGTTCTAAAGGCTTTTGACACTTAAAACAAGGCAGCTCTGGATTTCAAGATAGGATATTAGATTTCCTTTTGGCCTCACAGGAACAGTAAAGCTTTTGTGAAACTTTAAAGTTCAGAAGACTTATAATTTTTCTATTATTTTTCTGGACTGTCTCTCCCTCTCAGCACAAATAAGTCATCACTTATAATGAATATGAGCTGAGGGTCTCCAGGGAACAGGGTAGGTAATAAAAATCAGGTGATGAGCTAAATAAAAGTAATAGAAATGTATTATGTTCACATGGAATTGCATACTTCTATAAAACATTTTCCCATGTCATAATTTTTTGGCATCCACATTCATCATGAATTAGATGGGGCACATATTATTCCTATTTTGCAGAGATGTGAGTCCAAAAATGTTAAATGGCTTCTTTAAATATTTGTTGATTAAATGTAAAAGTGAACCCCAGAACTTAATACTTATAATAGTTAATATGCATTCTTTACTATAGAACAATCATATCCCAAGCTTTCCAGATATGATCTCATTTAACCTTCTTAATCGTGTTCTGAAGCAGTATAACATTTAACAATGAGAAAACTGAGTTTCTTTCCATTCAACCATAACCTCTCCACACAGAAGGAGACCACCAACCATGGTTCCTGGTTATAAGAAACTGACCCTCAGTTTTAGTCAGTTTAGGCAGACAGCTTGTTTATCGAAAGTTATTGAGTTTGGATTCAAAAGACTTCTTGGTTTCAGAAAAAAAAATCTGTTACTCTCATAACTCATCTTTATCATATTTTTATATTCACTGTTGTTTTATCAGAATTTTCTCTATTTTCTTTAATAAATAAATTTAAAGTTGTCAAAAGATGATACATTTCATACATCTCCCAATTAGTTTATAATTATGTGTTTTATTGGAATGTTCTAAAACACTTCTTTAAATTGCAACACTTTTATCAACTTATTGAATGAATTTTGCATCCCATTTGAGGGGAAAGGCATATAGGAGATTGACCAACACTGAGGAGAGGACAGAGAACCACTCGAGACTGTGCAGCAGGAAGCAAAGCCCAAGTTCACAATCGATTTGGACTGGCCCCGCCCACATCTCCACAGCCCAGCCCTCTCCACTCTGCCAGAGAGACCTTCTTGGTCCTTGCTTGCCATCAGAGCCTGGGCCACCTCCTGACTGACAGTACCCTAACTCCCATGTCCTGCCCAGGACTGAGGGAGGCAAGAAGCATGAGGATCTGTATTTTTAGTTTCAATTTAGAAAGTGGTCTCTGACCCGTGAATTGGGGAATCTTCCAGACGTGCACAGAGAGATAATTCAGTTTGGTGAACCCCAAGAATCCCCACCCACAGCTCTCCCAAAGGTTCACCCAGGACTGTCAAACTGCTCAGAACCCCTTAAGATAAGGTTGGCATGGAAGAGCCCTGGACTGCCACCAAATGACCTTCCCTCAATCACATTACACCTTCTTGGTACCCAGGGCAGCAACTAGAAACAAATTATGAAGTGCTGGTGTTTATTTCACCATGACCTAACTGCCTCCCACCTTCCTCCTGGATGAAGTCTTTCCTGATCCATGAAGCCTGACCCTCTGATCTTCTGACTTTTTGATTTTCTGACCCCCTGGGTGTTCACTGGAAGGACTAATGCTAAAGCTGAAACTCCAGTACTTTGGCCACCTCATGCGACGAGCTGACTCACTGGAAAAGAGTCTGATGCTGGGAGGGATTGGGGGCGGGAGGAGAAGGGGACAACAGAGAATGAGATGGCTGGATGGCATCACCGACTCGATGGACATGAGTTTGCGTGAACTCTGGGAGTTGGTGATGGACAGGGAGGCCTGGTGTGCTGTGATTCATGGGGTCGCAAAGAGTCGGACACAACTGAGCTACTGAACTGAACTAAACTGACCTGATTAACTTCAGTACATTTACTTTTCTAGCTCAGAGCTCATGAAAAAGCAACCCAAGGCTGAAGTTGGTCCTCAAGGATATTTAGTTTGTACTTTATAGCATTTTGTAAAGAGTATGATTGCCAGGAGAAATATCAATAACCTCAGATATGCAGATGACACCACCCTTATGGCAGAAAGTGAAGAAGAACTAAAAAGTCTCTTGATGAAAGTGAAAGAGGAGAGTGAAAAAGTTGGCTTAAAGCTCAACATTCAGAAAACTAAGATCATGACATCCGGCCCCATCACTTTATGGCAAATAGATGGGGAAAGAGTGAAAGAGTGGCAGACTTTATTTTGGGGGGCTCCAAAATCACTGTAGATGGTGACTGCAGCCATGAAATTAAAAGATGCTTACTTCTTGGGAGGAAAGCTATGACCAACCTAGACAGCATACTAAAAAGCAGAGACATTACTTTGCCAACAAAGGTCTGTCTAGTCAAAGCTATTGTTTTTCCAGTAGTCATGTATGGATGTGAGAGTTGGGCTGTGAAGAAGGCTGATTGCCAAAGAATTGATGCTTTTGAACTGTGGTGCTGGAGAAGACACTTGAGAGTCCCTTGGACTGCAAGGAGATCCAACCAGTCCATTCTAAAGGAGATCAATCCTGGCAGTTCATTGGAAGGACTGATGTTGAAGCTGAAACTCCAATACTTTGGTCACCTGATGCAAAAAGCTGACTCACTTGAAAAGAACCTGATGCTGGGAAAGATTGAAGGTGGGAAGAGAAGGACATGACAGAGGATGAGATGGTTGGATGACATCCCTGACTCAATGGACATGAGTTTGGGTAAACTCCGAGAGTTAGTGAGGGACAGCGAGGCCTGGCGTGCTGAAGTCCATGGGGTCACAAAAAAATCTGACATGACTGAGCAACTGAACTGAACTGAAAAGAGTATGAGATTGGAGCATGACCAGAAAGTCCTTACCCATCACTCCCTGTTGTAATACACATAAGGCACAGACAGAGTTACTAACTGCCACACCCTAAGGGCATCTGGGTTTACATCTCTCCTGTTTCCCATGGGCTTGTATGTTACCATCAGAGTAATTTCAAATGCAGACTGCTTCTTATCAGGGGGTCCTTGATTTGTTACCATGTCAATTGGCATGGCAACCCACTCCAGTATTCTCGCCTGGAGAATCACATGGACAAAGGAGCATGGCAGGCTACAGTCCATAAATCACAAAGAATCAGACATGACTAAAGTGACTTAGCATGCACAAGCACACATGCACAATTTGCCTTTACTGTACTGAGCTTAGATGATGTACCCTCAGCCAACACAAGGGATGCAAGACAAATGATCCTCTAAAAGACACTCCTCCCTGTATTCTTGGGATGATGGTTTTGACGGTGTGGCCCTTGGAGTGAGGGTCAATGATTTTGTTTTTCTCTTGAGTTAGCACTCAGGAAAACACAGAGCTACAGTTTTAGTCCATCTCTAGAAAGCTATCTGAGCCCTGTGGATATAGTATGGGTAAGAACTATTTCTCTGACTTCATTCCTTTCCATTTTTTTCACTTCTATTATTTTTATGTGCTTGAACTATAATGCATCTTTCTAAAGACTTTTTAAAAGAATGTAAATGTAAAAATAATGATATTAAAGATGAGTCAACTCAGATGAATGGATAAAGGAGATGTGGTGCATATATACAATTGGAATGCTACTCAGTCATAAATAAAGAATGAAATAATGCCATTTTCAGCAACATGGATGGGCCTAGAGATGATCATACTAAGTGAAGTAAGTCAGACAGAGAAAGATATACATCATATGATATCATTTATATATGGAATCTGGGCGGGGGAGATACAAATGAACTTATTTACAAGATAGAAATAGATTCACAGACATAAAAAACACATTAATGGTTTCCAAAGGGGAAGGGAGGGAGGGTAAATTAGGAGGATGGGATTAACATCTACACACTACTATATAGAAAATAGATAACCAACAAAGATCTACTATATAGGACAGGGAACTATACTTAATATTCTGTAACAGCCTATAAGGGAAGAGAATCTGAAAAATAATCTGAAGTAAATCAACTACACTTCAATTAAAAAATAAATCAAAAAATAAAGCTACTATGAATAAGGAGGTGGGCAATCCTAATCTACACCCAGTGGAGACCCAAAAGCCTTGTGCAGAGCCGAGCACCATAGTGTGTGTTCAATGAATATCACTGAATTTATTAAATTACTTAAACTAAGTGAATAAATGAACTGCAGAGCTAGACATGGCAAGAAAAGTCCTAGATGCCCTTGTGTGCTCAGAATTATCTTACACACAGTAGGAAATCAATAAAAAGTTTGGTGAATAAAGAAATGAATGATTCGTTAGGGGTTGGGATTTACATGTACACAGTGCTATGTTTAAAGTAGATCATCAAAAAGGACCTACTTATAAAACAGGGAACTATGTTCAATACTCTGTAATATCCGACATGGGAAAAGAATATGAAAAAAGAATATATATATATATATATATGTATATATGAATCACTTTGCTATACACCTGAAATTAACACATTGTAAACCAACTATGTGTTTGAGCTTCCCTGATGGCTCAGGCAATAAAGAATCTGCAATGCTGGAAACCCAGGTTCCATCTCTAGGTCAGGAAAATCCCCTGGAGAAGGGAATGGCTGCTGTACACCCCAAATTAACACACTGTAAATCAACTATACTCCAATATAAAATAAAATTTAAAAATACATGAATGACTAAGCAAATGAATAAGCAGTGCAGTGAAGGTCTGGAATGACTGAACTATGCAGACTTACAGAGTAGGAATTAGCACTATCACCACTATTACAAATGTAAATAAATGACCAGTAGACAGAAGAGAGCTTTGTGCACCATTAGTTAAGACCAATCCAGGAAAGCAACAGCCAGAGCACACCCCGCTGGACATGGAGGACAGGGGCAGAACCAGAGTAGCAGAAGACTTGACAGAGACCTTGACCATCCACATCCAACCACAACACGTGATCAATCCCTGATACGTTACTCAGGTCAGTTTTCACCCTGTGGCATTGCCTTCCACACATTTAGCCAACAGTTGCGCCGAAATCTTCTAGAGAAGCGATACTGAAACTGTTGCATTTTGTTATATACATTTGTGTGTTTTATTTTTTAGATTCCACATATCAGTGACAACATGGAATATTTGTCTTTTTCTGTCTGATTATTTCACTAGAGATCTGCCCATGTTGTTACAAATGGCAAGAAAGGGAGGAGGGGCAAAATAGGGGTATGGGATTAAAAAATACAAACTACTATGTATAAAATAGATAAGCAACAAGGATGAAGCATAATCTGGAATTAAGATTGCCAGGAAAATATCAATAACCTCATATATGCAGATGACACCACCCTTATGGTAGAAAGCGAAGAACTAAAGAGCCTCTTGATGAAAGTGAAAGAGGAGAGTGAAAAAGTTGGCTTAAAGCTCAACATTCAGAAAACTAAGATCATGGCATCCGGCCCCATCATTTTATGGCAAATAAATGGGGGAAACAGTGGAAACAGTGGCTGATTTTATTTTGGGGGGCTCCAAAATCACTGTAGATGGTGATCACAGCCATGAAATGAAAAGATACTTACTCCTTGGAAGGAAAGTTATGAGCCAGCTACACAGCATAATAAAAAGCAGAAACATTATTTTGTCAACAAAGGTCCATCTATTCAAGGCTTTGGTTTTTCCAGTAGTCATGTATGGATGTGAGAGTTGGACTATAAAGAAAGCCGAGCACCAAAGAATTGATGTTTTTGAACTGTGGTGTTGGAGAAGACTCTTGAGAGTCCCTTGGATTGTAAGGAGATCCAACGAGTCCATCCTAAAGGAGAACAGTCCTGGGTGTTCATTGGAAGGACTGATGTTGAAACTGAAACTCCAATACTTTGGCCACCTGATGCAAAAAGCTGACTCACTTAAAAAGACCCTGATGCTGGGAAAGATTGAAGGCAGGAGGAGAAGGAGATGACAGAGGATGAGATGGTTGTATGGCATTACCGACCCAATGGACATGACTTTGGGTATGCTCCGGGAGTTGGTGATGGACAAGGATGCCTTGCATGCTGCAGTTCATGGGGTGGCAAAAAGTCAGACACGACTGAGCAACTGAACTGAACTGAAGGACATATTGTACAGCACAGAGAAACACAGCCATCCCTTTGCAATAACTTTAATTGGAGCATAATCTATAAAAATATGGAATCACTAGGCTATACCTATGAAACTAATAAATATTCCAAATCAACTATACTTCAATTAAAATAAATAAATGGATAGACAAATAAGGAATTGTCTCAGCAACACTGTCGGCCCAGAGTTTCCCCCAAAGCTTCCAGTTCCATCTGATATTGACGTTCACAAGGGTCTCCTCAGATATTTAGTGATCCCCAAATTTCTGAACACACACAGGACAAGATATTTCCATTAAATGCACAAAGTGCAGCTAAAACCCTTAAGTGGCCTTTTTTTATTTTACTGAAGCATAGTTGATTTATAATATCGTGTTAATTTCTGCTGGCAGCAAAGTGATTCAGTTCAGTTCAGTTCAGTCGCTCAGTCGTGTCCGACTCTCCGCGACCCCATGAATCACAGCACGCCAGGCCTCCCTGTCCATCACCAACTCCCGGAGTTCACTCAAACTCATGTCCACAGAATCGGTGATGCCATCCAGCCATCTCATTCTCCGTCGTCCCCTTCTCCTCCCGCCCCCAACCTTTCCCAGCATCAGAGTCTTTTCCAGTGAGTCAACTCGTCTCATGAGGTGGCCAAAGTATTGGAGTTTCAGCTTTAGCATCAGTCCCTCCAATGAACATCCAGGATTGATCTCCTTTAGAATGGACTGGTTGGATCTCCTTGCAGTATAAGGGACTCTCAAGAGTCTTCTCCAACACCACAGTTCAAAAGCATCGATTCTTCGGCGATCAGCTTTCTTCACAGTCCAACTCTCACATCCATACATGACCACAGGAAAAACCATTGCCTTGACTAGACGGACCTTGGTCGGCAAAGTAGTGTCTCTGCTTTTTAATATACTATCAAGGTTGGTCATAACTTTCCTTCCAAGGAGCAAGCGTCTTTTAATTTCATGGCTGCAATCAGCATCTGCAGTGATTTTGGAGCCCAAAAAAACAAAGTCTGACACTGTTTCCACTGTTTTTCCATCTATTTCCCATGAAGTGATGGGACCAGATGCCATGATCTTTGTTTTCTGAATGTTGAGCTTCAAGCCAACCTTTTCACTCTCCTCTTTCACTTTCACCAAGAGGCTTTTGAGTTCCTCTTCACTTTCTGCCATAAGGGTAGTGTCATCTGCATATCTGAGGTTATTGATATTTCTCCCAGCAATCTTGATTCCAGCTTGTGCTTCTTCCAGCCCAGCGTTCCTCATGATGTACTCTGCATATAAGTTAAATAAGCAAGGTGACAATATACAACCTTGACGTACACCTTTTCCTATTTGGAACCAGTCTGTTGTTCCATGACCGGTTCTAACTGTTGCTTCCTGACCTGCATACAGGTTTCTCAAGAGGCAGGTCAGGTGGTCTGGGATTCCCATCTCTTTCAGAATGTTCCACAGTTTATTGTGATCCACACAGTCAAAGGCTTTGGCATAGTCAATGAAGCAGAAATAGATGTTTTTCTGGAACTCTCTTGCTTTCTCCATGATCCAGCGGATGTTGGCAATTTGATCTCTGGTGCCTCTACCTTTTCTAAAACCTGCTTGAACATCTGGGAGTTCACGGTTTACATACTGCTGAAGCCTGGCTTGGAGAATTTTGAGCATGACTTTACTAGCGTGTGAGATGAGTGCAATTGTGCGGTAGTTTGAGCATTCTTTGGCATTCCCTTTCTTTGGGATTGGAATGAAGACTGACCTCTTCCAGTCCTGTGGCCACTGCTGAGTTTTCCAAATCTGCTGGCATATTGAGTGCAGCACTTTCACAGCATCATCTTTCAAGACTTGAAATAGCTCAACTGGAATTCCATCACCTCCACTAGCTTTGTTCCTAGTGATGCTTTCTAAGGCCCACTTGACTTCACATTCCAAGATGTCTGGCTCTAGGTCAGTGATCACATTATCGTGACTATCTTGGTCGTGAAGATCTTTTTTGTACAGTTCTTCTGTGTATTCCTGCCACCTCTTCTTAATATCTTCTGCTTCTGTTAGGTCCATACCATTTCTGTCCTTTATCGAGCCCATCTTTGCATGAAAAGTTCCCTTGGAATCTCTAATTTTCTTGAAGAGGTCTCTTGTTTTTCCTATTCTGTTGTTTTCCTCTATTTCTTTGCATTGATCACTGAGGAAGGCTTTCTTATCTCTCCTTGCTATTCTTTGGAACTCTGCATTCAGATGCTTATATCTTTCCTTTTCTCCTTTGCTTTTCGCCTCTCTTCTTTTTACAGCTATTTGTAAGGCCTCCTCAGACAGCCATTTCGCTCTTTTGCATTTCTTTTCCATGGGGATGGTCTTGGCCCCTGTCTCCTGTACAATGTCACGAACCTCCGTCCAGAGTTCATCAGGCACTCTATCAATCAGATCTAGTCCCTTAAATCTATTTCTCACTTCCACTGCATAATCATAAGGGATTTGATTGAGGTCATATCTGAATGGTCTAGTGGTTTTCCCTACTTTCTTCAATTTAAGTCTGAACTTCGCAATAAGGAGTTCATGATCTGAGCCACAGTCAGCTCCTGGTCTTGTTTTCGCTAACTGTATACAGCTTCTCCATCTTTGGTTGCAAAGAATATAATCAATCTGATTTATATATATATATATATATATATATATATTCAGTACATTCTTCTTCATATCCTTTTCCATTATGGTTTATCACAGAATACTGAATATAGTTTCCTGTGCTGTATAGTAGGATCTTGTTGTTTATCCGTTGTCTGTATAATAGTTTGCATCTGCTAACCCCAAACTCCCAATGCATTCCTCCCTGACCCTCTTCCCTCTTGGGAATCACAAGTCTGTTCTCTGTCTCTGTGAGTCTGTTTCTGTTGCATAGATAAATTCATTTGTGTCATAGTTTAGATTTCACATATAAGTGATATCATATGGTATTTGTCTGATTTATTTCATTTAGGATAATAATCTCTAGGTCCATCCATGTTGCTGCAAATGGCATTATTTCATACTTTTTCTGGCTGAGTAATAGTCGCTGTACACATGTACCACATCTTTTTTTTGCATTCATCTGTCAATGAACATCTAGGTTGTTTCCATGTCTTGGCTATTGTAAGTAGTGCTGCTATGAAGATAGGGGTGCATGCATCTTTCCAAATTATAATTTTTTTTCAGGATACAAGGCCAGGAATGAGATTACTGGGTCATATGGTAATTCTAGTTTTAGTTTTTTGAGGAACCTCCATACTGTTCTCCATAATAGTTGCACCAATTTACATTCCCACCCATAGTGTGGGAGGTTTCGCTTTTCTTCACATCCTGTCCTGAATTTGTTAATTGTAAACTTTTTAATGATGCCCCATGTGAAGGTGGTACCTCACTGTAGTTTTGACTTGCATTTCCCTAATAATTAGTGATGCTATGTGGCTCTCTAAACTTTCAATGAAGATTATTATGTCCTCCAGAAACACTAAGATGAAAGGGAGCTGTGCTGGCAAGGGCTTGGCTGGTCTCATTCACAAGCTCCTCCAGGTCAGCTTCATACCAGTCTGTATTCACAGCGTGCTTCTGAAAATGACCAAACACTGTGTATTAAAGGTCCTTTTGGAGTGCTTTGCAAATCAATATTTGAAATCACAAATATTAAATCAACCAATGCTAAGAGTCTAAAGTCATCCTTACGCCAGGATTAATTTACCTCTCTCTCTTTTTCTATGTGTGTGTGTGTCTCTCTCCCTCCCCCACTCCACAGCCTTGGGGGGAAAAACCATTAAAGTGCAGACATTAAAATCCTGAGCAATAGCTTTAATAATGCTATAGAGGCAAGCACCTCAGAAAAGTACTAAAAACAGCCTCAAAAGAAAATCAGAATACCAACTGCAATTCTTTTTTTTTTTTCAAAATAACTCAACGGTCACCCAATATCACTGGTGTTTTCTTCATTAACTTTGAAGTTTACCTCATCTCATTTCCCTCTCTCCCCTCAAATCCATCTGAACTACTCTGTCACTAAAGTTTGGTATGAAAGGAAAATTCAGGCTTTAAATATTGAATCTGAGCTTCACAAATAGAGTAGTAATGGAAAAGTCAGACAGAAAACCTTTGTAATAATAGACTCAGACAAAAGTAAAGCCCTCAAATCAGCTGGAATAGCAAAGCCTAAATTGTTTCTGGAATCGGCTATGCTCTCAGATGATATGGAGTCTCACAGCTTTTGATTGGGCCCTTATGTGTATGTGGGCGTGAATCATCTGGGTTTTGAAAGCTTCTGCTAAAAACTCGAAGGCAATGGCACCCCACTCCAGTACTCTTGCCTGGAAAATCCCATGGATGGAGGAGTCTGGTGGGCTGCCGTCTATGGGGTCGCAGAGTCGGACACGACTGAAACGACTTAGCAGCAGCAGCAGCAGCTAAAAACTATCTCTTAGACCACAATGAGAGTCATCATCAATTTCTTTTACTTCCTGCCCCTCTCCCCATCTGGTCATCCTCCTAAGTTGTTCTATGTTTTGTGCCATAGACCTCTGGCCTTGTACGGCTGCTGCTGCTGCTAAGTCGCTTCAGTCGTGTCTGACTCTGTGCGACCCAATAGACGGCAGCCCACCAGGCTCCCTCATCCCTGGGATTCTCCAGGCAAGAACACTGGAGTGGGTTGCCATTTCCTTCTCCAATGTGTGAAAGTGAAATTACTCAGTCGCATCCAACTCATAGCAACCCCATGGACTGCAGCCAACCAGGCTCCTCTGTCCATGGGATTTTTCAGGCAAGAGTACTGGAGTGGGGTGCCATTGCCTTCTCCGGCCTTGTACTAGCCTCTCTGAAAAACACCACGGGAATTGGTGTTATTCTTCTGTATACAATCATTGTAATTGTGTGTGTGTGCTCAGTCATGTCTGATTCTGCAACCTGTAGCTGTAGCCCACCAGGTTCCTCCGTCCATGGAATTTCTGTCCAGGCAAGAATACTGTAGTGGGTTGCCATTTCCTACTCCAGGGGATCTTCCCACCCCAAGTATCGAACCCATATCTCCTGTGTCTTCTGCATTCCAAGTGGATTCTTTAGGCCTCCACAATTCTGATGACTCAAGCGCTAGCCAGGTCAGCTAAAATAGAAAAATAGAAACATTTTTGAAATGTCTTTTGTTGCTATCTTGTTCTGCATACAGGAACCCTGAGGAGTTGACAAAGCTCATTTATTTATTTAAAACTCTGGCTTAGAACAACACCGTCCAAGAGAAATAAAATTCAAGTCACATTTTAAGATTTCTAATGGCCACTTTAAGCAGTGACATGTATCTTTAAAGCAGTTTTTATTTAATCCTTTACATATCCATCATCTCAACATGTAACCAGCGTGTTTCCAAAATTTGGGATGTATTTTACACTTAAGGGACATCTCCATGGGGACATTAAATTTGCATCAGAAATACTTGATCCTCATAGAAAATTTTTTTAGCAGATAAAACTAGTGACAACCCGTGGCTTTTTCTTAGAGCTCGCCACAACCTAGGGTCAGGCATCTTAGAAAATTTAAATACGTTGCTTGCTAAAGATTTTAACCACATTTGTGCTCATGCGCATATGCTCATGCTTTCTTATACAGTCTGTTTGCACCTATACGTTTCAGTTCGCCTTCTGTAGGAACTAGAAGTCACACACTGTCTTTATTGTAGTGAAATTAGGCAGATAGAGTTCATATAGTGTATTTGTTTCTGTAGTAAATCTTTTTGGAGCATAGAGAATACACGGTGGTGGTGTTTTTGTTTTTTTTTTTTATTAAAATAAATGGGTGTTGATTTAAAAAAAGAAATACTTCATCCTCACATATTGCAAATTAACTATACTTCAATTTTAAGATAAATTCAAAATAAATAAATGGATGCTAAATATTTTTTAAAAAAGAAATACTTGATCCCTATTTAGCATTTATCAAATTTACACAGGGAAGAACAGATTCACATACCCAAGTTATTGTAAACGTACATAAAAGTTCAGTAACTGAATAAAGTATCGGTTTTTTTATCTTTAATTTAAATTATTTAAAATTCCATAGAAGTAAAACTTTAGTTCAGTCATAGTAGCCACAGTTCAAGTGCTCAATGGCCACATGGGGCTAGTAGCTCTGGCCTGAGGCAGTGTACATTTACAACGGGGCCTACTTTCATAGTGTATCTTAAGAGTCAGCGATGCTCTTTGACGACCTTGTGGGCTAGAATGGGGTGGACAGGTGGGAGGGAGGCTCAAGAGAGAGGAAATATCTGTATACATATGGTTGATTCACACTGTTGTACAGCAGAAACTAACACATTGTAAAGCAACCATCCACCAATTGAAAATAAACTTAAAAATATTTTCAAAAGTCAGCTCTCAAGTCAGTCCAACCCAGATTGAAATTCTGACTGGCACACTTCCTGGCTGTGTGACCTTGGGAAAGTCACTTAACCTCACTGAGTCTCTTGGTCACTGTTAAATCTGTACTATAAGAGGCCCCTTACTGTAGGTACCTAATAAACAATACCTCCCACTCACCCATTGAAACCTTCTCACCTTCTTTTTCCAAAAACTGGCTTTGTGAGTAGACAGGCAATTAGCCTACAAATTGAATTTAATCACATAGAAAGAGTTTTTCAGTCAATGACTAAAGATTCTGCTCAGTCTTACAAATACTAAAGTAGACTTGTGTTCGGCCTTCCGGGGCCCCTGTGCTCCAGCAGGTACCCCTGGCATTCTAATTATCTGTTTACGCGTCCACTCTCCCACTGAACTGAGAGGAATGTTTATGGGTTTCTGCTCTGCAGAACTGACGCACATACAGGGCCCAGCACATCCCAGGAGCTATCACAAAATAGTGATTCATTCAAATCACTTGTATGTGGAATCTAAAATATGACATAAATGAATTTATCTACCAAACAGACTCATGGAATAGAGAACAGACATGTGGCTATGGGGGAGGGATGGACTGGGAGTTTGGGGTCAACAAATGCAAACTATTATATATAGAATGGATCCCACTGTAAATCATAGCAAACTATATTCAATATCTTGTGATAAACCATAACAGAAAAGAATATGAAATATATATATATGACTGAATCACTTTGCTGTACAGCAGAAGTCAACACAACTTTGTAAATCAACTATACTTAAATAAAATAAAAATTTTAAAAGAACTATTGTTATTGTTATTGTTACTGGTATTGCAAAGGGAAAACAAGACCTTGCCTCTGTGAATTTAGTCTCAGAGGAATGACAGGCAAGAAGAGGACAGTAGGTCCCCACCCCTAAGCAAGGGGTGTGACTGGAGCCCCAGCATTCCTGTTTTATCCTTTTCTTATCCTTCTCCCTCTCAACCTAGAGAGGTCCTCAGGGTGACCCTCTGGGGCCTTTTCTACCTCACCATTGGTGACTGTACTCCACAGCCCTCCAAACTGATGGGATGATGGCTCAACAAGACAGTCACCAGCCCACTGAAAGGAAACCCAGTCCTTCCCCACAGAGAAAATGAGAGCCATACTTCTCAGCTGGGCACTGGCTCTTTGCTGACACTCAGATATGCTGGTCATGTGCCTGCCTTAATCCCATGCAGAGCAAACAATAATTATACCAGGCAGCTTGGCCCAGGCACTCAAGCGTGCAGAATGGGCATTTGTGTGGAATCAGCTCCAAAATGATCTGCACGTCATCTTCTTTCTTTCTTTTTTCACTCTGACAACATTGTGACTAATGGCTTTACTTTGGGAGTTTCTGGATCATTGAGTCAATTTTAGGGTCATTAGTGAGGGGGAAACGGCCTTCTCAGTCTTGACCGTCTGTCCTCAGGACTGTTTTCTCTTCACTCCCTCCCACGGCTGTCACGATCCCCGTGAGTACCCTCAACTCAAGTGTCAATGCCGTTAGGTTTGCACAGTCTCCGCGGGCCAAAAAAATAAACAGTAGCAACAACAATGTGCAGGTCTTTCCAGCATGAAAGCCTGGCACTGTAATGGACGTGCCAGTCACTTCGTCTGCTGGATCTGGGTGGCCTCCACCTCCTGTTCTTCATCCGCACTGAGCAGGCAGTGAGCCAGAGGATTCTACTTTCCTGGGGTCATCCCTGACACAGCTCCAATCAACCCATTGGCATGCCAGCCATCAAACAGTCTCTGCCTGGCGTCTGGATTAAGGGGCATAGCCATGCTAATCAGGGATGGGCAATGGAATTGTTGTGCCCTGCCCATTCAACACTGGTGGCCCCTTAGCTACGCACACAGCAGCATGCAAACAGAGGCAGAAGAGTGGGGCAGACACTAACAAATAGAGGGATGGGGGCACTCAACCCAAGGGAAGAGGTCCTGAGAGGTGCTGCCAGAATAATTTCCACTGCCAATAACTGGGGCCATAAATTCCCCTGAATGAGGCAAGAATGTTTCACCTGAAAGACCCTGGAAAATTTTCCTAGAACAACCACCTCTTTTACAAATGGGAGAATGAGACCAGAAAAAGTAACTGTTGACCAAGGCTACCATCAATGATGAGCCAGGTGTCAATGATGGACAAATTGTTACCTGACACAAGTTCATGTGCCCGAAGTACAGTGAGGCCAAACAAAGAAACAATGGAGTTTGGAGCAGAGGAAGCCTATTGCAGGGGCACAAGGAAAATGGGGGCTTACACACATCCAAAAAAAAATCCCAAACTCCCCAAAGAGTTTCAGCAAAGCATTTTTAAAGGCAAGATGAAGGAGTGTGGTTGGTTGTTGCAAACTTCTTGGTGCAGGAATCCTTTGTTCTATCCAGGTAGGTCAGGTCACAATGTTCCTATAAACCTACAATAAGACAAATGTTATTCTTCATTCTGCAACTTTTTATCTCTATATGAATGGGAAAATGTTATACCTTTAAAAGTCAGAGCCTTGAGAATGGGGTCTCTTGTATATTTCAGGCTATAGGCAACACTCATAATTCACAGCAAAAGCAAAATAATACAAAAATTAAAGTAAAAGAAACAGAGCTAATGTGGAGTCAAATTTGTTCTTCTAAGACAAAGCTTCCCAGGTGGCTCAGTGGTAAAGAATCTGTCTGCCAATTCAGGAGATTCAGGAGACCTGGGTTTGATCCCTGGGTGGGGAATCTCCCCTGGAGAAGGAAATAGCAACCCACTTCAGTATTCTTGCCAGGAAAATTCCATAAACAGAGGAGACTGGTGGGCTATACAGTCCATGGTGTCACAGAGTCATACACGACTGAGCAACTGATCACTTTACACTAAGGCTGGACTGAGATGCTTCACGTAACATACAAGCTTGGCTACTAAGGGTTCTGCACCCAATTCCAATATGGGTGCATGGATTTTTTCACTCCAACAAGCAATACTCCAGCACCAGCATGGTCTCCTACAATTCAACTCAGTTCTGACATGGTAGACCTGCAGATGGCATCAGATCCCACAGGATAAGTGCTCAATCCTACAAGACTGAGGCTACCCAAGTGGCGCAGTGGTAAAAAATCCATCTGCCAATGCAGGAGACTCAGAAGACGTAGGTTTGATTCCTGAGTTAGGAAGATCCTCTGGAGGAGGAAATGGTAACCCACTCCAGTATTCTTACTGGGAAAATCCCATGGACAGAGGGCTACAGTCCATGGGGTTGCAAAGAGGTTGATTGGACACAATTGAGTATCCATGTATGCACATACCTACAAGACTGTTCCCTCTACCTCGGATACCAATCACAAGTCCAGGTTGTCACCTGTGCTTCTCACCAACAGGTTTTAGGTTAGAGGTTGCAATGATCCTCTCCTTGAGTTCAATTAATTTTCTAGAGCAGCTCATAGAACTCAAAGAAACATTTTATTTACGAGATTACTGGTTTATTATGAAAGGATATAACTCAGGAATAGCCATATGGAAAAGATGCAGAGGGCAGGATGTAGGGAAAGGATTCTCTGAGCACACCTTTACCCTTCAATAGTTCTGAACACTGACTGGACCACCACACTTTTTGCTGTGAGTGGCTGAGCTAGTAAATGGGAGTTTGTTGGCTCATGTTCCTGGGAAATGCAAGGGCACATCTTACTGCAGCACAGCTGGATCCTGGGCCTGAGGATGCCATCAGGTTTTGTCTCTTTCTGGATGGATACTCTTCTCTCACATGTCAGCTTCATTCTCAGGCAAGCTCTATTTATGTGGGTCCCAGACAGCCACCTGCAGCTCATGAACAAGTCTTCTCTGTCCAAGTCATTCCCACAAAATTTTCATAATTTAGTTCTGTTTGTCCTGCGTGTGTCTCATACCCGGTCCTAGACCAAATTCTTTGACTCTAATTGTCGAGACCAGGGTCACTCACCCACCTCTGAGTGAGAGGACAGGGGAACAGGAATTCTAGAAGGGGATTTGGATGGAGTATAGACAGGAGCAGTGGCTGCATGGCGCAGGAGCAGCCGAGAGGAGATACCCCACGTTCAAGGTCAGGAGCAGCGGCTGTGATTTGCTGGAGCAGCCGTGAAGAGATACCCTACGTCCAGGTAAGTGAAACCCAAGTAAGACTGTAAGCGCTAAGAGAGGGCATCAGAGGGCAGACAGACTGAAACCACAATCACAGAAAACTAGCCAATATGATCACATGGACCACGGCCTTGTCTAACATTGAAACTAAGCCATGCCATGTGGGGCCACCCAAGACAGACAGGTCATGGTGGAGAGGACTGACAGAATGTGGTCCACTGAAGAAGGGAATGCAAACCACTTCAGTATTCTTGCCTTGAGAACCCCATGAAGAGTATGAAAAGGCAAAAAGATAAGACACTGAAAGATGAACTCCCCAGGTCGGTAGGTGCCCAGTATGCTACTGGAGATCAGTGGAGAAATAAGCCCAGAAAGAATGAAGGAATGGTGTCAAAGCAAAAACAATACCCAGCTGTGGATGTGACTGGTGACAGAAGCAAGGTTCGATGCTGTAAAGAGCAATATTGCATAGGAACCTGTAATGTTAGGTCCATGAATCAAGGCAAATTGGAAGTGGTCAAACAGGAGATGGCAAGAATGAACATCAACATTCTAGGAATCAGCGAACTAAGATGGACTGGAATGGGTGAATTTAACTCAGATGACCATTATATCTACTATTGTGGGCAGGAATCCCTTAGAAGAAATGGAGTAGCCATCATAGACAACAAAGAAGTCCGAAATGCAGTACTTGCATGCAATCTCCGAAATGACAGAATGATCTCTGTTCATTTCCAAGGCAAACTATACAGTATCATGGTAATCCAAATCTATGCCCTGACCAGCAACACTGAAGAAGCTGAAGTTGAATGGTTCTACAAAGACCTACAAGACCTTTTAGAACTAACACTCAAAAAGATGTCCTTTTCATTATAGGGATTGGAATGCAAAAGTAGGAAGTAAAGAAACACTTGGAGTAATAGGCAAATTTAGCCTTGGAATACAGAATGAAGCAGGGCAAAGGCTAATAGAGTTTTGCCAAGAGAATGATCTAGTCACAGCAAACACCCTCTTCCAACAACACAAGAGAAGACTCTACACATGGGTATCACCGAAATCAGATTGATTATATTCTTTGCAGCCAAAGATGAACAAGCTCTATACAGTCAACAAAAACAAGACCAGGAGCTGACTATGGCTCAGATCATGAACTCCTTATTGCCAAATTCAGACTTAAATTGAAGAAAGTGGGGAAAACACTAGACCATTCAGAAATGACCTAAATCAAACCCCTTATGATTATACAGTAGAAGTGAGAAATAGATTTAAGGGACTAGATCTGATAGAGTTCCTGATGAACTGTGGATGGAGGTTCATGACACTGTACAGGAGACAGGGATCAAGACCATCCCCATGGAAAAGAAATGCAAAAAAGCAAAATGGCTGTCTGAGGAGGCCTTACAGATCGCTGTGAAAAGAAGAGAAGCAAAAAAGCAAAGGAGAAAAGGAAAGATATAAGCATCTGAATGCAGAGTTCCAAAGAATAGCAAGGAGAGATAAGAAAGCCTTCCTCAGTGATCAGTGCAAAGAAATAGAGGAAAACAACAGAATAGGAAAAACAAGAGATCTCTTCAAGAAAATTAGAGATTCCAAGGGAACATTTCATGCAAAGACGGGCTCGATAAAGGACAGAAATGGTATGGACCTAACAGAAGCAGAAGATATTAAGAAGAGGTGGCAAGAATACACAGAAGAACTGTACAAAAAAGATCTTCACGACCAAGATAGTCACGATAACGTGATCACTGACCTAGAGCCAGACATCTTGGAATGTGAAGTCAAGTGGGCCTTAGAAAGCATCACGACGAACAAAGCTAGTGGAGGTGATGGAATTCCAGTTGAGCTATTTCAAATCCTGAAAGATGATGCTGTGAAAGTGCTGCACTCAATATGCCAGCAAATTTGGAAAACTCAGCAGTGGCCACAGGACTGGAAAAGGTCAGTCTTCATTCCAATCCCAAAGAAAGGCACTGCCAAAGAATGCTCCCACTATCGCACAATTGCACTCATCTCCCACGCTAGTAAAGTCATGCTCAAAATTCTCCAAGCCAGGCTTCAGCAATATGTGAACCGTGAACTCCCAGATGTTCAAGCAGGTTTTAGAAAAGGCAGAGGCACCAGAGATCAAATTGCCAACATCCGCTGGATCATGGAGAAAGCAAGAGAGTTCCAGAAAAACATCTATTTCTGCTACATTGACTATGCCAAAGCCTTTGACTATGTGGATCACAATAAACTGTGGAAAATTCTGAAAGAGATGGGAATCCCAGACCACCTGACCTGCCTCTTGAGAAACCTGTATGCAGGTCAGGAAGCAACAGTTAGAACTGGACATGGAACAACAGACTGGTTCCAAATAGGAAAGGAGTGCATCAGGGCTGTATATTGTCTCCCTGCTTATTTAACTTATATGCAAAGTACATCATGAGAAACACTGGGCTGGAAGAGCCATAAGCTGGAATCAAAAGATTGCCAGGAGAAATATCAATAACCTCAGATATGCAGATGACACCACCCTTATGGCAGAAAGTGAAGAAGAACTCAAAAGCCTCTTGATGAAAGTGAAAGAGGAGAGTGAAAAAGTTGGCTTAAAGCTCAACATTCAGAAAACTAAGATCATAGCCTCTGATCCCATCACTTCATGGCAAATAGATGGGGAAACAGTGGAAACAGTGACAGACTTTATTTTTGAGGGCTTCAAAATCACTGCAGATGGTGACTACAGCCATGAAATAAAAAGACACCTACTCCTTGGAAGAAAAGTTATGACCTACCTAGATAGCATATTAAAAAGCAGAGACATTATTTTGTCAACAAATGTCCATCTAGTCAAGGCCATGGTTTTTCCAGTCATGTATGGATGTGAGAGTTGGACTATAAAGAAAGCTGAGCACTGAAGTATTGATGCTTTTGAACAATGGTGTTGGAGAAGACTTTTGAGAGTCCCTTGGACTGTAAGGAGATCCAACCAGTCCATCCTAAAGGAGATCAGTCTTGGGTGTTCATTGGAAGAACTGATGTGGAAGCTGAAACTCCAATATTTTGGCCAGCTGATGTGAAGAGCTGACTCATTTGAAAAGAACCTGATGCTGGGAAAGATTGAGGGCAGGTGGAGAAGCGGGCGACAGAGGATGAGATGGTTGGATGGCATCACCGACTCAATGGACATGAGTTTGGGTAAACTCTGGGAGCTGGTGATGGACAGGAAGGCCTGGCGTGCTGCAGCTGATGGGGTTGCAGAGTCGGACGTGACTGAGTGACTGAACTGAACTGAACTGATAGACAATGGAATGGATGTTGGGCTGGCAGATATGACAGATGCCTACTGTGAACACCTGCCACCCACTAGGTTGGGGCTCCAAGCTCTACATCCACAGATCAACTGGTCTTCCAAGTATCTCTAGGTTGGAAACATTGTCATTTTCCAGATAAGAAAATGAAATTTTAGAGTGCTTAAGTCACTGTCCGCATTCCCACAACAGGTACAGGGTCAAGCTGGATTCAAACTCAAATCCTATTTCTCAAAATGGACAAAAGTTCCTTGCTGATGCTGGTACCTATGAGCTCCTCCACAGTTTTTAGCAGAGTCTGGCTCTCCCAGGCCTATGTTTGTTAGTGGAAAGCATTAATGCATGCTCACACATGCACACATACACAGGTCAACTAAGGTTTTTCCAACTTGAGCCATAAGACGATGCCTCCTTGTGGTTCCTATTTATGACTCCATGAGAAATTAAGAAATCGGTGTGGCCTCACCTTTCTCCTTCCTTTCAGAGCCAAGGGATCATCCTACTTGATCTTCAAGAAACCATCCTACCTGATGATCTCTGCTTTGTTCCCTTCATCATCACCCCGGCAGCTACTTGGTCTAAAGGCAGATCCCTGGTCCCTGTAAACTGAGGCAGAGAGCAAAGAAGAGATGAGAAGAGTCAGGAAGGGCTGAGTAACAGGGGTGGTGGTCCATGCTGCTTCTTCATCCTGCCTGTCTCAAGAGCACAGGATAGGCTGCCTGCACAACCCCCAGCAGGGCACTGCACCTCCCTGCCCCCAGGTTCTACTGAGTGGAAAGATGCTGCCTCTTGAGCGGCAATAAGGATTAAATACTCCAATACACAGAGCATGCTCAGAACAGTGGCCAGTGCATGGTAGGCTCACAATAAACCAGCTCTGCAGTACTGAGGCCAAAAACTCAGCTTCTCTGCACCTGTGCCCAGTCAAAACTCAGAGAGTTTTGGGTGAAGTAGAAAAGAATAGTTTTATTACTTTGCCAGGCAAAGAGGAACATGGCAGGCTCCTGCCCTAAAAACTGTGTCCCAACCCAGGAAGATTTGGTGAGGAGCTTTATAGGATGAACCTATAGTTCATGAATCCTATAGTTTTATAGGATGGGTCAAGGTTTGGGTTGCTAATAAGGATCAAGGTGTTTGCAGGGCCTGCACCTCTTTAATCTGGCCTCAGGTGGTCTCCTGATGACCTTCTGTGGTTCTCAAATTGATCAAACTGTGACCTTCTCTGGAATGAAGAATGCTAACATCTAACTTTTGTCAGGGGTTTTAGTTCTATTTAAAAAGACTCAAAGATACTGTTATATGTACCACTTGAGATGGAACTAGGACCCTGCCCCAAGGCTGCACTATTTTATCTTGACTGCTCCTCCCTATTCTCTTCATCCCCTCCCTTCCCTGATTAGCAACTTCTTGAAAAGCTTCCATACACAGGAGCCCCACAAGGTCCTACTCTGCTTCAGCATTTTCAGAGATAGGATGAGGAACAGGAGCAGAAGGGTGGCCTACACACACAGAAAGGAAAATCCCAGAGAAAGTGGGACCCTATGACCAGGCAGAGACATTCCAAACCAAGGAATCCCACTCAATCTTGGGAGAAAAGATGGACTTGGGGTGGACTGTGAACACTAGGTCAAATACACGTGCACACAGATGCCCTCTGCATGGAGATTCAGGCCCTCCCAACACCGTCTCCAGCCCAGACTTTCAGGAGAGCAGCCAGGCAACATGCGGGTTCTGAGAATACAAAGTCTGTCCTCCGTCCTTTAAGAAGTAACAGATTCCAGCCTCATATATCCCAATGGATACTATGAGCCCGGTTCTGCCTCCATGTGGGGATTACTCCACTGACTACACTGTTGCCTGAGCACAGACCAGGGGCCTCCTGATGGGGAAATATATATGCACATATCAATAAATAAATCTGTATATATATTACATGTGAATCTACACATATATACATCTGTACATTATGTGTATATATATGCATATATATGTATTATATATAGATACACATATACACAGTCAGATATTAGGTTCAGTTCAGTTCAGTTCATTTCAGTCGCTCAGTCATGCCCGACTCTCCGCGACCCCATGAATCACAGCACGCCAGGCCTCCCTGTCCATCACCAACTCCCGGAGTTCACTCAAACTCATGTCCACAGAGTCGGTGATGCCATCCAGCCATCTCATTCTCTGTCGTCCCCTTCTCCTCCCACCCCCAACCTTTCCCAGCATCAGAGTCTTTTCCAGTGAGTCAACTCGTCTCATAGGTGGCCGAAGTATTGCAGTTTCAGCTTTAGCATCAGTCCTTCCAATGAACACCCAGGATTGATCTCCTTTAGAATGGACTGGTTGGATCTCCTTGCAGTCCAAGGGACTCTCAAGAGTCTTCTCCAACACCACAGTTCAAAACCATCAATTCTTCAGCGATCAGCTTTCTTCACAGTCCAACTCTCACATCCATACATGACCACGGGAAAAACCATAGCCTTGACTAGACGGACCTTTGTTGGCAAAGTAATGTCTCTGCTTTTTAATACACCAACAAGGTTGGTCATAACTTTCCTTCCAAGGAGTAAGTGTCTTTTAATTTCATGGCTGCAATCAGCATCTGCAGTGATTTTTGAGCCCAAAACAATGAAGTCTGACACTGTTTCCACTGTTTTTCCATCTATTTCCCATGAAGTGATAGGACCAGATGCCATGATCTTTGTTTTCTGAATGTTGAGCTTCAAGCCAACCTTTTCACTCTCCTCTTTCACTTTCATCAAGAGGCTTTTGAGTTCTTCTTCACTTTCTGCCATAAGGGTGGTGTCATCTGCATATCTAAGATTATTGATATTTCTCCCGGCAATCTTGATTCCAGCTTGTGCTTCTTCCAGCCCAGCGTTTCTCATGATGTACTCTGCATATAGGTTAAATAAGCAAGGTGACAATATACAGCCATGACGTACTCCTTTTCCTATTTGGAACCAGTCTGTTGTTCCATGTCCAGTTCTGACTGTTGCTTCCTGACCTGCATACAGGTTTCTCAAGAGGCAGGTCAGGTGGTCTGGGATTCCCATCTCTTTCAGAATTTTCCACAGTTTATTGTGATCGACACAGTCAAAGGCTTTGGCATAGTCAATGTAGCAGAAATAGATGTTTTTCTGGAACTCTCTTGCTTTCTCCATGATCCAGCGGATGTTGGCATTTTGATCTCTGGTGCCTCTGCCTTTTCTAAAACCTGCTTGAACATCTGGGAGTTCACGGTTCACATATTGCTGAAGCCTGGCTTGGAGAATTTTGAGCATGACTTTACTAGCGTGGGAGATGAGTGCAATTGTGCGATAGTGGGAGCATTCTTTGGCAGTGCCTTTCTTTGGGATTGGAATGAAGACTGACCTCTTCGAGTCCTGTGGCCACTGCTGAGTTTTCCAAATTTGCTGGCATATTGAGTGCAGCACTTTCACAGCATCATCTTTCAGGATTTGAAATAGCTCAACTGGAATTCCATCACCTCCACTAGCTTTGTTCGTAGTGATGCTTTCTAAGGCCCACTTGACTTCACATTCCAAGATGTCTGGCTCTAGGTCAGTGATCACGTTATCGTGACTATCTTGGTCGTGAAGATCTTTTTTGTACAGTTCTTCTGTGTATTCTTGCCACCTCTTCTTAATATCTTCTGCTTCTGTTAGGTCCATACCATTTCTGTCCTTTATCGAGCCCATCTTTGCATGAAATGTTCCCTTGGAATCTCTAATTTTCTTGAAGAGATCTCTTGTTTTTCCTATTCTGTTGTTTTCCTCTATTTCTTTGCATTGATCACTGAGGAAGGCTTTCTTATCTCTCCTTGCTATTCTTTGGAATTCTGCATTCAGATGCTTATATCTTTCCTTTTCTCCTTTGCTTTTTGCTTCTCTTCTTTTCACAGTGATCTGTAAGGCCTCCTCAGACAGCCATTTTGCTTTTTTGCATTTCTTTTCCATGGGGATGGTCTTGGTCCCTGTCTCCTGTACAATGTCACGAACCTCCGTCCAGAGTTCATCAGGCACTCTATCTATCAGATCTAGTCCCTTAAATCTATTTCTCACTTCTACTGTATAATCATAAGGGATTTGATTTAGGTCATATCTGAATGGACTAGTGGTTTTCCCTACTTTCTTCAATTTAAGTCTGAACTTCGCAATAATGAGTCATGATCTGAGCCACAGTCAGCTCCTGGTCTTGTTTTTGCCAACTGTATACAGCTTCTCCATCTTTGGCAGCAAAGAATATAATCAATCTGATTTTGGTGTTGACCATCTGGTGATGTCCATGTGTAGAGTCTTCTCTTGTGTTGTTGGAAGAGGCTGTTTGCTATGACCAGTGCATTCTCTTGGCAAAACTCTATTAGCCTTTGCCCTGCTTCATTCTGTGCTCCAAGGCCAAATTTGCCTGTTACTCCAGGTGTTTCTTGACTTCCTACTTTTGCATTCCAGTCCGCTATAATGAAAAGGACATCTTTTTTGGGTGTTAGTTCTAAAAGGTCTTGTAGGTCTTCATAGAACTGTTCAACTTCAGCTTCTTCAGCGTTACTGGTTGGGGCATAGGCCTGGATTACTGTAATATTGAATGGTATGCCTTGGAAACGAACAGAAATCATTCTGTCGTTTTTAAGATTGCATCCAAGTACTGCATTTCGAACTCTTTTGTTGACCATGATGGCTACTCCATTTCTTCTAGGGGATTCCTGCCCACAGTAGTAGATATAATGGTCATCTGAGTTAAGTTCACCCATTCCAGTCCATTTTAGTTCACTGATTCCTAGAATGTCTATGTTCACTCTTGCCATCTCCTGTTTGACCACTTCCAATTTGCCTTGATTCATGGACCTAACATTCCAGGTTCCTATGCAATATTGCTCTTTACAGCACCAGACCTTGCTTCTATCATCGGTCACATCCACAACTGGGTATTGGTTTTGCTTTTGCTCCATCCCTTATTCCTTCTAGAGTTACTTCTCCACTGATCTCCAGTAGCATACTGGGCAACTACCGACCTGGGGAATTCCTCATTCAGTGTCCTATCATTTTGCCCTTTGATACTGTTCATGGGGTTCTCAAGGCAAGTATACTGAAGTGGTTTGCCATTCCCTTCTCCAGTGGACCACTGAACTCCTTATTGCCAAATTCAGACTTAAATTGAAGAAAGTAGGGAAAACCACTAGACCATTCAGATATGACCTAAATCAAATCCCTTATGATTATACAGTGGAAGTGAGAAATAGATTTAAGGGACTAGATCTGATAGATAGAGTGCCTGATGAACTCTGGACGGAGGTTCGTGACATTGTACAGGAGACAGGGACCAAGACCATCCCCATGGAAAAGAAATGCAAAAAAGCAAAATGGCTGTCTGAGGAGGCCTTTCAGATCGCTGTGAAAAGAAGAGAAGCGAAAAGCAAAGGAGAAAAGGAAAGATATAAGCATCTGAATGCAGAGTTCCAAAGAATAGCAAGGAGAGATAAGAAAGCCTTCCTCAGCGATCAATGCAAAGAAATAGAGGAAAACAACAGAATAGGAAAAACAAGAGATCTCTTCAAGAAAATTAGAGATTCCAAGGGAACATTTCATGCAAAGACAGGCTCGATAAAGGACAGAAATGATATGGACCTAACAGAAGCAGAAGATATTAAGAAGAGGTGGCAAGAATACACAGAAGAACTGTACAAAAAATCTTCACGACCAAGATAGTCACGATAACGTGATCACTGACCTAGAGCCAGACATCTTGGAATGTGAAGTCAAGTGGGCCTTAGAAAGCATCACTACGAACAAAGCTAGTGGAGGTGATGGAATTCCAGTTGAGCTATTTCAAATCCTGAAAGATGTTGCTGTGAAAGTGCTGCACTCAATATGCCAGCAAATTTGGAAAACTCAGCAGTGGCCACAGGACTCAAAGAGGTCAGTCTTCATTCCAATCCCAAAGAAAGGCACTGCCAAAGAATGCTCCCACTATCGCACAATTGCACTCATCTCCCACGCTAGTAAAGTCATGCTCAAAATTCTCCAACCAGGCTTCAGCAATATGTGAACCGTGAACTCCCAGATGTTCAAGCAGGTTTTAGAAAAGGCAGAGGCACCAGAGATCAAAATGCCAACATCCGCTGGATCATGGAGAAAGCAAGAGAGTTCCAGAAAAACATCTATTTCTGCTACATTGACTATGCCAAAGCCTTTGACTGTGTCGATCACAATAAACTGTGGAAAATTCTGAAAGAGATGGGAATCCCAGACCACCTGACCTGCCTCTTGAGAAACCTGTATGCAGGTCAGGAAGCAACAGTCAGAACTGGACATGGAACAACAGACTGGTTCCAAATAGGAAAAGGAGTGCATCAAGGCTGTATATTGTCACCTTGTTTATTTAACTTATATGCAGAGTACATCATGAGGAACGCTGGGCTGGAAGAAGCACAAGCTGGAATAAAGATAACCGGGAGAAATATCAATAATCTCAGATATGCAGATGACACTACCCTTATGGCAGAAAGTGAAGAAGAACTCAAAAGCCTCTTGATGAAAGGGAAAGAGGAGAGTGAAAAGGTTGGCTTGAAGCTCAACATTCAGAAAACAAAGATCATGGCATCTGGTCCCATCACTTCACGGGAAATAGATGGAAAAACAGTGGAAACTGTGTCAGGCTTTATTTTTTTGGGCTCCAAGACCACTGCAGATGCTGATTGCAGCCATGAAATTAAAAGACGCTTACTCCTTGGAAGGAAAGTTATGACCAACCTTGATAATATATTAAAAAGCAGAGACATTACTTTGCCAACAAAGGTCCGTCTAGTCAAGACTATGGTTTTTCCCGTGGTCATATATGGATGTGAGTTGGACTGTGAAGAAAGCTGATTGCTGAAGAATTGATGCTTTTGAACTGTGGTGTTGGAGAAGACTCTTGAGAGTCCCTTGTACCGCAAGGAGATCCAACCAGTCCATTCTAAGGGAGATCAATCCTGGGTGTTCATTGGAAGGACTGATGCTAAAGCTGAAACTGCAATACTTTGGCCACCTCATGCGATGAGTTGACTCACTGGAAAAGACTCTGATGCTGGGAAGGGTTGGGGGCAGGAGGAGAAGGGGACAACAGAGACTGAGATTGCTGGATGGCATCACCGACTCTGTGGACCTGAGTTTGAGTGAACTCCGGAAGTTGGTGATGGACAAGGAGGCCTGGCGTGCTGTGATTCATGGGGTCACGGAGAGTTGGACACGTCTGAGCGACTGAACTGAACCGAACTGAATTGATCTGAGCCACAGTCAGCTCCTGTCTTGTTTTTGCTATCTGTGTACAACTTCTCCATCTTTGGTTGCAAAGAATATAATCAATCTGATTTCGGTGTTGACCATCTGGTGATGTCCATGTGTAGAGTCTTCTCTTGTGTTGTTGGAAGAAGGTGTTTGCTATGACCAGTGCGTTCTCTTGACAAAACTCTATTAGCCTTTGCCCTGCTTCATTCTGTGCTCCAAGGCCAAATTTGCCTGTTACTCCAGGTGTTTCTTGACTTCCTACTTTTGCATTCCAGTCCGCTATAATGAAAAGGACATCTTTTTTGGGTGTTAGTTCTAAAAGGTCTTGTAGGTCTTCATAGAACTGTTCAACTTCAGCTTCTTCAGCGTTACTGATTGGGGCATAGGCCTGGATTACTGTAATATTGAATGGTTTGCCTTGGAAATGAACAGAAATCATTCTGTCGTTTTTAAGATTGCATCCAAGTACTGCATTTCGGACTCTTTTGCTGACCATGATGGCTACTCCATTTCTTCTAAGGGATTCCTGCCCACAGTAGTAGATATAATGGCCATAGAAGGGAATGACAAACCACTTCAGTATACTTGCCTTGAGAACTCCATGAACAGTATCAAAGGGCAAAATGATAGGATACTGAATGAGGAATTCCCCAGGTCGGTAGGTGCCCAGTATGCTACTGGAGATCAGTGGAGAAATAACTCTAGAAGGAATAAAGGAATGGAGCAAAAGCAAAACCAATACCCAGTTGTGGATGTGACCAGTGATAGAAGCAAGGTCCGGTGCTGTAAAGAGCAATATTGCATAGGAACCTGGAATGTTAGGTCCATGAATCAAGGCAAATTGGAAGTGGTCAAACAGGAGATGGCAAGAGTGAACATAGACATTCTAGGAATCAGTGAATTAAAATGGACTGGAATGGGTGAATTTAACTCAGATGACAGTCAGATATTATATTTTATCAAACAATGATCAAGAGATATTTGAACAAAACCTGGATGAAGGGAAGGGTCCAGCCATTCACAGATCTGGGCTTCTCTCTCTTGCATCCTTTCTACATGCTTCACTCTTCAATAGACAAAATTTTAGCTGTCAGTCCTTGCTCACTCTTAACCTCTGTACTCTGCTTTCTCTGTTTCTGGTTGTAATTTATCTTCCCCTTCTTTCCCTTCCCACTCAGGCTC
Organism: Moschus berezovskii; assembly: GCF_049115385.1. Lineage (NCBI taxonomy): Eukaryota > Metazoa > Chordata > Mammalia > Artiodactyla > Moschidae > Moschus > Moschus berezovskii. Next base: position 63,459,259 of record NC_142461.1, read on the forward strand.
TCCAGTTCAAGTTTAAGGAGATGTGACCAGCCTCAGTGATTGGCCCAAGATTTCTTGCTATTTGGATCTTGTGTCCCAAGGAAACTCAGTTGCTTTAGGGAAAGTATTTGTTTTGCCTTTGGTGGTCTCCCAAATATCTTTGGCACTGGGGCACTATCTTGCTTTCTACATCCCCTTCCTGGAGATGCCAGTCTTGACCGGAACTCTGTGGTAGCTGGCCCTCACTGCCTGTGTCTCCAAGGACACACTCCTTCCCTTCTCTACACACCCCCAAAACCAAACCTTACATCTATTTTAGCCTAGGCCTATGGCTTTCATAACAAAATATCATAGACTGGATGACTTATAAATGGCAAAAATTGTGTTTCTGGTGGCTCTGGAGCCCTGAAGTCTGAGATCAGAACACCAGCATGATGGGATCTGGTGAGAGCCCTGTTCTTAACTTGTAGATGGCTGCCTCTGGGCTATATGTTGACAAAGGGGAGAAAGAGAGGGAGAGATCTTTCTCTTCTTATAAGGACACTTATTACCTCCATAAAGACCTTATCTTCAAATGTAATCACAATGAAGGCTTAGGGCTTCAACATACAAATTTTGGGGGAAACACAAACATTCAGCCTGTAACAACATCGAACACCAATTTTCACCAAAATGTCCAACTCTGCCTTCACTTGATCCCATACCACTCAATCCAATACCTCCACCCACCTCCATACCCTGATCTGTCACATGCATGATCAGCATCTTGTCCAGCAGGAAACATGATGGAGGCCACCTGTCTAAGGAAAGAGTTGATGAAGTGTTGATCTCTAGTTACACCCCTGACTTTTGACCACTGACTCCCCTTGACCTCTGATTCCTAGGTCTCTTGCACACCTGGTTGCAGCCTGACGTTTGGCCTTTGAGTCTCACCCACATCCTTGGCTTTGATCTTTCAATCCCCACTGGACCTCAGCATCCCCAGTTCTGCTACCTGTGCCCCCTGCCAGCCTCCTAATTACCTGTGGTCTCACTGAGACAACACTCCTGGGTGGCCCTTCCCCCTGTGTTTCTTCCCAGGGCAGCCACTCCATTGTCCTGTCACATCGTCACATCTGCCACAGGTGTCCCTGTGGAGGAGTATCTATACAGCTTCACAAAGAGGCTGGGGCCAGGCCAGGATGATGGGGTAGGTGAGCCCTGCAAGAAATTTGTAAATAGAGCATTCCTGCCTTCAATTATCATCATCTAGCACATCATCAGAGACTATTTCTGGAAAACCCACACTGAGTCAATTGAAGGTTTCAGCTCTCATCTCAGGATACGGCCTGGCCATTATCTACAAGAAAAGAAATAAGCAAAAAAGAAAAAAGAAAGAAACCAACATGAAAGGCAGAGTTTAAGAGTCATCTCCAGCATTTGCCCTGGCAGGTGAGGCAGTGCCCATTGAGGGTACCAGTATCCCTAAGTCATAGCTGAAAATAACTAAGAAAAAGGGAGAAAGCACTCATCGGCCATCACAGACCGTATTTCTCTCCTTCGCAGCTCGCTCTGCTCCCTCTGCAACCATGTCTGACAAACCCGATATGGCTGAGATTGAGAAGTCCGATAAATCGAAATTGAAGAAAACAGAAAAGCAAGAGAAAAATCCACTGCCTTCAAAAGAAACTATTGAACGGGAGAAGCAAGCAGGCAAGCCATAATGAAGCATGTGCTGCCAGTATGCACTGTACATTCCACAAGCAATGCCTTCTTATTTTGCTTCTTTTAGCTGTTTAGCTTTGTAAGAGACAAAGAGGTTGGATCAAGTTTAAATGACTGTGCCATCCTTTCACACGTAAAAGAAAGGAAAACTACTAACAATGTGTAGGCCACGGCCTGCCTCTCTCATCTGCTTGTCTGAATGGAAGGAAAAAAAATTGTTGGTGAAGGAGGGAGTTGGGTAGGAGCAAGCTGGTCGAAGATGTCCTGTGGGCTGTGAAGTGCAGTTTAGAGTGTCATTTCCTTTTTGTTACAATGTTTTAAATACTGGAATGCACATATTTTTTAACACAAATAAAAAGTTTTAAAATGTTAAAAAAAAAAGGGGGGGAGGGAGAAACTGAGAAGATAATAATGAAGAGAAGAACAGGAGGACAAAGAAAATAGGGAGGAAAAAATAAATAGGTGGCAAAACCTGGTGAACCTTGGGCTGATTCACCGTCATACAAATGAGACAGAATCAAATTGTCTGGATGTCAAGATTTTTACTTAGGAATCAACCAGTTCCATATACCAAGAAGTAGATTTATATCAACCTACAGGTGGTCAACCTGTTAGATACAAATGCTCAAGAGATGTTAATAGCAGTCAACATTTATTTAACTTGACATGGGCAGTCACTGTGCTAAATGCATCATGTGTATGATTTTTTGAATCCTCATGAAAATTTAGGAAATAAGAACTATGATTATTTCTCTCATTACACCTGGGGAAACATGTTTATCTATTTCCTGGCCATGAGGAAACATCCTGCCATGATTATCCCACTACAAGAAGAAAAAAAAAAAATTCTACTAACTCAAAGGCCAGTTTTTAACCATTACATTTATTTCTAAATCAGGCTCCAAGGAATATGATCATTCAGCAGAACACAGGTAAAATTAGGGAAGGAAAATTTATATCTGTAAAACGAAAGTGGCCACAGCAAATGCTGAGAGACATTGGTGGTTTCAGTTCAGTTCAGTTCAGTTCAGTCACTCAGTTGTGTCCGACTCTTTGCGACCCCATGAAGCACAGCACGCCAGGCCTCCCTGTCCATCGCCAACTCCCGGAGTTCACTCAAACTCATGTCCATCGAGTCGGTGATGCCATCCAGCCATCTCAGTCTCTGTTGTCCCCTTCTCCTCCTGCCCCCAACGCCTCCCAGCATCAGAGTCTTTTCCAGTGAGTCAACTCGTGGCAGGAGGTGGCCAAAGTATTGGAGTTTCAGCTTTAGTATCAGTATTGGTGGTTTAGCACACTCCAAACTGAAATTCTGGGTCTTTATTCCTCAGCAGTCAAGTTCAAAATTCAAATTCCTGGCACCTTCTTTGACTGTAAAAAGGTTCACTTTCTTCAGAACCAGAGGATTTGCACTGGAATGTCACTTCAAAAGCACTGTTTTTTTCCATCTCAAGAGGTTGGTAAAGACACTCATTCAGGTGTTATCTTTTTGAGATAATTAACGTCATTGTGAAAATAAAATGAAAGTGAAAATGTTAGTCTCTCAGTCCAACTCTTTGCGACCCTATGAACTGTAGCCCACCAGGCTCCTCTGTCTATGGGATTCTCCAGGCAAGAGCACTGGAGTGAGTAGCCATTCCCTTCTCCAGGGGATCTTCCCAACCCAGGGATTGAACCCAAGTATCCTGCATTGCATCTGAGCCATCAAGGAAGACCAATTGTGAAAACAAAGTGTTTCCAATTTTTGGCTTCCATGGAGCCATTACTGGGATATGGAGAATTGTCTGTTGGCAAAAATCTGAGGGGCAAGGGTCTTGGGATACTTTTTTATCTCCTCCGTGACTGGGGCTCCAGTTCCTCTGCTTGGTTACCTTGGAGGAGCTGCAAATCCTCTGAGAAATAAATTCAGGGTGGCCATTCACATCTTGTGTATTTGACTTTGCGACAGCAGTGAAAGAGAGCTAACTGACCATGCAGCCCAGGAGGAAAGCCAGGGAGAACGCCGTTTATGGGATCCTGGTTGCAGAGGGTCATAAATCTCTCAGGCTTCTCAGACAGAATTCCAAATGAGGCTCCAGACCTGCACTGTCCACCACGATCACATGGCCATGTGTCCACTGAGCACCCACAGTGTGGTCAGCCCATATGAAGAGATGCTCTCAGTGTGAAATACACACCAGATTTCTAAGACAAAAGATGAAAAATTAATTAACTCATTAATAATAAGTTTAGTCATTACTTGATAAGTTAAATAAAATATTTTATTAGAATTGAATGTTTCTCTCTTTTTTTAATGTAACTTCTATAAAATTTTCAATTATGTATATGCCTCTCATTCTGTTTCCATTGGGCAATTCTGCTCCAGACATTCAAACCACTGAAAAGATCCTACAACTAACTCAGACCACAACCAATCAATGTATGCCAAAATTATACTACTTACAAGCCAACTATCTATGAGAACAACCTGATGACTAGCAGGAAAGATTTTCCACAATTAAAGACACAACGAGATGTGTGGGAGGAATAGAGACATAGCATATCTGGATTCACACCCTTGAGTCAGCAACCCACATAAGGAGGAACATTACAGTCTCGGAGGTCCTCCCCAAGGAGTGAGAATTCTGAGTCCACGTGGGTTCCCCAGCCCTACACTAGAAAGAGGAGCCCCAAGAACATCTAGCTTTCAAAACCAGCAGGGCTTATGTTCAAGAGAACTAGAGGACTAGGAAACACAGAATCTCTGCTCACAAAGGGTGCGTGCAAAATCTCACCCATTCTGAGTCCCAGTGCAGAGGTGGAAGTTTGAAAGTAGCCTGGATCTGACACTTGTTAATCTTGAAGAGCCTCCCAGAGAGTCAGGAGGCAACTGAGATTTCCATCAATGGACACTGATGTTGGCAACAGCCATCTATGGGTGTTCACTCTACCATGAAACACCAGTGCTGGCAAACACCATCTTGGAAGCTTTTCTCTAGCCAATTAGTGTTGCAGACCCAGTTCTATCCTCCAGTGAACCAGCACCAGCCCCAGGACATCCTGAGCTACCCAGCCAACCAGGTAGGAAGCCTACCCTGCCCTCCAGTGGCCCACAGCCATTACACAAGGCATGATCTCACAGACAACCAGGCCAGGAGCCAGCCCTGCCTACCAACACATCCACTGAAGTCAGCCTGCCACAAGAGAAGGACCCTCACAGCCAACATAGAGGGCACCCCTAGAGCATATACTCGTGACCAGAGAGGAGCATGCTGCTGGGCCTCGTCAGACATCTATACAAGGCCACTTCTCCAAGGTTGGGAAACACAATTAACCTACCTAACACGTAAAGATAAACATAGAGTTGGACAAAATGTAGAGACAGGAAGAATATGTTCCAAATAAAGAAACAGAACAAAACTTCAGAAAAAAGAACTAAACAGAACTTCCCTGGTGGTCCAGTGGCTAAGACTCTGTGTTCTTAATGCATGGGGTCGTTGTTTGATCTCTGGTCAGGGAGCTAGATCCCGCTTGCCACAACTAAAGATCCAGTATGCCACAGTGAAGATGGAAGATCCTATATGCCACTGCCAAGACCTAGTGCAGCTAAATAAAGAAAGAAAAATTAAAGTAAAATAAATACACTATTAGAAAAAGAATTAAACAGAGATAAGCAATCTAAAGTGTTCAAGGTAATGATTAAAAAGACGCTCACTAAACTGGGGAAAGGATCGATGAATTCAGTGAAAGCTTTTACAGGAAATGCTTTCAGGTTTTTACCAGAGTATGATGTTAGCTGTGGGTATGTCATATATGACTTTTATAATGTCAAGATATGCTCCCTCTATACCAACATTGTTGAGAGTTTTTATCATGAATGGATTTGAATTTCATCAGACTTTTCTGCATCTATTGAGAAGATTATGTAATTTTTATTCTTCAATATGTTAATGTGCTATCACATTGATTGACTTGAAGATGTTAAACCATCCTTGCATCCCTAACTCATCTCCATCTTGAGAAAGAACAAAGCTGGAAATATCACACTCCCTGACTTCAAAGTATCATACAAAGTTACAGTAATCAAAACACTATGGTTTTGGCACAAAGAGACACATTGATCAATGGAACAAGATAGAGTCCAGAAATAAACTCACACTTATATGGTCAGCAATTCTATGACAAAGGTGGCAAGAATATACAAGAGGGAAAAGACAGCCTCTTCAGTAAGTGGTGTGGGAAAGCTAAACAGCTGCATGCAAAATAATCAAATCAAACTACTTTTACCATATGCAAAAATAAACTCAAAATGGATCAGACTTAAACATATGACCTGAAACCATAAAACTTCTAGAAGAAGAAACAGCATTACATTCTTTGACATATGCCTTAGCAATATTTTCTGGCTCTTTCTCTTCTGGCAAGGGAAATAAAAGCAAAAATAAAGAAATAAGACTACATCAGTCTAAAAAGATTTTGCACAGCAAAATGAAAAGGCAGCTTACTGAAAGGGAAAAGATATTTGTAAATGATATATTCAAAAAGGGGTTGATACCCAAAATATACAAAAATTCATACAACTCAATATCAAGCAAACAACCCCAATTTTTAAAAACCAACCCAATTTTTAAAATGGGCAGAGGACTTGAATAGACTTTTTTCCAAAGACAGTCAGATAGTCAACAGACATATGAAAAAGTGGTTCAACATCACTAATCATTAAAGAATGCAGATTAAAAAAAAAGAATGGCTATTATCAAAAAGGCAAGAAATAACAATTGTTGTTGAAGACATGGAAAAAACAGAACCGTGTACTATTGATGGGAATGTAAATCGGTCCAGCTACTATGGAAAATAGTATGGAGGCTCAAAAGATTAAAACTAGAGCTACTATATGATCCAGCAATTTCACTTTTTAATATTTACATGAAGAAAACAAAGATACTAATTAAAAAATTATATATGCATATCAATATTTATTGCAGTCTTATTTACAATAGCAGCCAAGATATGCATGTGTGCTCAGCTGTGTCTGATTTTTTAAACCTTATGGCCTGTAGCCCTCCAGGCTCCTCTGTCCATGGGATTAACCAGGCAAGAATACTGGAATGGGTTGCCATTTCCTCCCCCAGGGGATCTTCCCCACCCAGGGATCGAACTGGAGTCTCCTGCATCTCCTGCACTGGCAGGTCGATTCTTTACCACTGAGTCAAAGCCAAGATTTAGAAGGAACCTAAGTGTCTGATTAGTAAAGAATTTGTGGTATATGTCTACAATGAAATATTAGCCATAAAAAATGAAATCTTGCCATTTGCTACACATGGGTGACTCTACAGGGTATTATGCTAAGTGAAGGAAATCAGACAAACAATAAAGGATCTCACTTCTATGTGGAATCTAAAAAATAAAACCATCAAAATGAAACAAAATAAAAACATACAGGTACAAAGGACAAACAAGTAGGGAGAGGGATGTGAAAAAGGTGAAGGGGATTAACAAGTACAAACCTCCAGTCATAAAATAAATAAGCTGCAGGGATGTAACATAGAGTGTAAGGGATACGGTTCATAATATGGTAATAACTTTGCATAGAGACAGATGATTACTAGACTTATGGTGATCACTTCAAAAGGTATGCAAATATTAGATCACTATGTAGTACACCTGAAATTAACATAATATTGTATATCAAGTATATTTCTATTTTATTTATTTATTTTACTGTTATTTTTTTATGTGAAACATTTTTAAATCTTTATTGAATTTGTTGCAATATTGCTTCTATTTTATGTTTTGGTTTTTTGGCCATGAGGCATGTGGGATCCTTGCTGTGCAACCCGGGATTGGACTCGCACCCCCTGCAATGGAAGGAAAGTCCCAACCACTGGACTGCCAGGGAAATACCAGTATATTTCAATTTTAAAAAATAACTGTGTGAATAGCTCTGACTGGTTGAACATGGAAAGCCCCCACCCTTCACCCCAATCCTGCCTCTTTCTGCTTTTCTAATTCTCTTTATTTTATTAAAATCATATGTTAAAGGCTTACACATCATTTGTTTTCCATCATCAGTAATAATAGAAGGAATGTTTTTAAAAAATGGAATTGTATTCAATGTACACAAAATTTGAATTTTCTTCAAACACGTCAATGAAAAATTTAACTTATTGTTCCTAAATTTCCCAAGAAGTTCTTTTTCTTCAAAAATAGGTAAAATTATCTATTGAAGCTAGGGCAACATAAGTAACGAGTACCAAATTTTAAAATCAAATGTACTCAAAGTTTTTTTAATTTTTTCAAAATTTAATTAAAAATTTTTAATGATTCATCTATATATAAAATTGTTTGTGATTCTGGTATTCACTATCTATATAAATGCCAAAGTAAAGAAGAGTATTGTGTTTTGCAGTGGTTTTTTTTTTTTTTGGTTTTTTTTTTTTAGATTTCCCTATTTTTATTTATTTTTTTTTAATTTATTTTATTGGAGGCAAATTACCTTACATTAATATATTGGTTGGTTTTGCCATACATTGACATGAATCCGCCCCGGGTGTACATGTGCTCTCCCTCCCAAACCCCCCCTCTCACCTCCCTCCTCCCCATATCCTCCCTCCATGTCATCCCCGTGCACCAGCCCCAAGCATCCTGTATCATGCGTCGAACCTGGACTGGTCACTTCTGATAATATACATGCTACAATGCCATTCTCCCCAATCATCCCACCTTCACCCTCTCCCACAGAGTCCCAAAGACTGTTCTCTATGCCTATGTCTCTTTTGCTGTCTCGTATACAGGGTTCAGGTTACCATCTTTCTAAATTCCATATATATGCGTTAGTATACTGTATTGATGTTTTTCTTTCTGGCTTACTTCACTCTGTATAATTGGCTCCAATTTCATCCACCTCATTAAAGCTGATTCAAATGCATTCTTTTTGATGGCTGAGAAATACTCCATTGTGTATATGTACCAAAGCTTTCTTATCCATTCATCTGCAGATGGACATCTAGGTTGCTTCCATGTCCTGGCTATTATAAACAGTGCTGGAATGAACATTGGAGTACATGTGTCTCTTTCGATTCTAGTTTCCTCGGTGTGTATGCCCAGGAGTGCGACTGCTGGATCATATGGCAGTTCTATTTCCAGTTTTTTGAGGAATCTCCACACTGTCCTCCATAGTGGCTGTACTAGTTTGCATTCCCACCATCAGTGTAAGAGGGTTCCTTTCTCTCCACATCCTCTCCAGCATTTATTGCATGTAGACTTTTGGAAAGCAGCCATTCTGACTGGTGTGAAATGATATCTCATTGTGGTTTTGATTTGCATTTCTCTGATTATGAGGGATGTTGAGCATTTTTTCATGTGTTTGTTAGCCATCTTTATGTCTTCTTTGGAGAAATGTCTGTTTAGTTCTTTGGACCATTTTTTGAATGGGTCATTTATTTTTCTGGATTCTGGTATTCACTATCTATATAAATGCCAAAGTAAAGAAGAGTATCGTGTTTTGCAGTGTTATATCTAGACATGCATACAATATTGCAAAATGTCCGTCAGCCATCACATGCAATGTTTGTGAATACTAGACTAATTGGTGAGTCCTTCTAATTGGAACATGAAAAGGAGAAAGAAAATGGGTGTCGACACTACTGGAAATGACACTGTTCTGTAAGACTATAGTATTCACGTGTTCTAGAGAGAGAATTTGACAATTTAATTAGTCTGCCTTCAAGGGAAAATTTGACAACTTAATTAGCTTCTCATTTCCTTTACCAAGTGCTCTGCAACGCAAACCCTCCTTGTGTCCCCAAACAGTGTTCATCTCCAAAATATACAATGACATAGGCTACAGACCAGCGTCACCTTCCAACATGGTCTACTGTTATGCTGAGGACGGGGAATCAAAGTTTCTGAGGGGGTGTTTCCCTGGTGCCTGAATGGCTTTAGTCAGGAGATGGAGGGAGGGAGGGAAGTAGGGAGGAAGGGGGAGAGAGGGAGGGATAAAGCTCCCAGAACTGAACAGACAAAGGGGAGTAGGGAGGTTAGAGTACACAGGTCTATTTGAATAACAAGGAGAATGGAAACTAATAAATAAAAATCAACATTCCCCTTATTAATTCTAGCTACTCACTTTTCTCTGAATTTGACTGACACCCTGTCCTTGGGATGTTAAATGATGCTAGTATGAGGAAGCAGATAGTCTTCGTGAAGCAGAAATAAGTCACAGGCAAAATCTTGGATCCATATGGGAACTTCAGTGAGTGCAGACTTTGACAAGCCCTCTTGGTGTTCTTCCTTTTCCGATGATGACAGAGTTTGCTCACTGCAACTCCTGGTGTTTGGTGTACCACCCGTCAGCTTTCTAATCATTGTTAATTCTATCACCACAGCAGTTATGAACCATCTGGTACATCCTTCCATTTTTACATGTTACTTACAGATGGCAATTATCCAAGTTAATGTGACCATTTGGATGGCCAGCTCCTCACTCATTTCCAAGACACAGTTGCAGGGATGACATCGTGTGAATATTCCATCAAGGCATTTTAACACCATCTCCTCCTTTTCCATTTGCAACCCTACATTTCCTGGGCTGGGGCTCACTGCTCCATGGCAGAAGGTGGCCAGGCCACACACTCTTTAACAAAACAATAGGCTTAGAAATCAGGCATTGCAAAAAAAGACAAGAAAGGATTTGCTACATGTCTTTTTTTCAATTACATTTTATTGGAGTATAGTTGTGTCAGCTACAAATTGGCACTTGCCATCTACCTCTACAGGATTAAAACATGTGCTGCTGTAGCTGTTGATCTTCAACACCCTCTAAGAAGAATTCAGGGTGGAGAGCAGAAGTGAGGCACTCTGTGCTCAAGGGGAGTGGAGTGGGCGGGAAAGGACCTGGCAGAACAGGTCTCCAGATAGTTAGATATTAGTTAGATATTTTCAGGAGCCGATTTCATGAGCCCAATTCTTGTATCTCCTTATATCTAGAAAAACACTAAAATCATTCATGATAATGACTGTTCCCTGTAACTAGCAAAAGCGTCACAAGACTGGTAAAAACCTTCTGGAAAAATATGTACTTGATTGCATGTATTCCACCTTCACTGAAATTACATATATACTATCCTTCCCTCACTGCCTCTTTGGATCAGATTCTCAGAGCTAACTGAGGTACTGTCTCCCGGGCAGAGGTCCTCATTTTGCCCCAAATAAAATTTAACTCACAACCCTCACATTGTGCGTTTTTTCTAAGCTGACAGTTGATTTACATTCTTGTGTTAGTTTCCCGTGTATAGCAATGTTGCTGCTGCTGCTAAGTCACTTCAGTCGTGTCCGACTCTGTGTGACCCCGTAGACGGAAGCCCACCAGGCTCCCCCATCCCTGGGATTCTCCAGGCAAGAACACTGGAGTGGGTTGCCATTTCCTTCTCCAATGTGTGAAAGTGAAAAGTGAAAGTGAAAGTGAAGTCGTGTCTGACCCTTAGCGACCCCACGGACTGCAGCCTACCAGGCTCCTCCATCCATGGGATTTTCTAGGCAATAGTACTGGAGTGGCTTGCCATTGCCTTCTCCGATAGCAATGTTATACATATACATATATCCACTCCTTTTTAGATTCTATTTCCATATAGGTCATCACAGAGTATTGAGTACGGTTCCCTGTGCTATACAGTAGGTCCTTAGTAGTTATTTATTTCATACATAGTAATGTGTATATGTCAAGCCCTAACTCCCAACTCATCTCACACCCGCTTTCCCCCTTGATAACCAGAAGTTTGTTTTCTACATCTGTGAGTCTGTTTCTGTTTGGTAAATAAGTTCATTTGTCCCTATTTACAAATAGCTTTCTTAGATTTCAATTATAAGTGATATCATGTGGTATTTGTCTTTGTGACTTACTTCACTCACAGTGACAATCTCTAAGTCCATCCTCGTTGCTGCAAATGGCATTATTTTGTTCTTTTTTATGTCTGAGTACATTTCTTTAGAGTCTATCTGATACATGAAGCCAGGCCTGGGTAGGAGATCTGATCAGAAAAGGAAGGAAAAGCCCCCCTTCTGGCCCAGGGAATCCTGGGGAGAGGAGGCTTCCGGCAGGTGATGGGAGGAGAAGGGGAGTGGGTGTCAGAGGAGGGGAGGGGCAGGGATCCAACACGACTCCCCTCACCCCAGGATACCAGATGCCACCTTGCAGAGGAGATGGGAGGGGAGAAAGGTGGGGATTAAAAGGCTAACATTTTTTTCCTTAAATGTTTGAATATGTTGGGACTCCCCTGGTGGTCCAGAGGTTAGGACTCCACACGTCCACTGCAGGGTGCTAGGATTCGACCTCTGGCCAGGGAACTAGTATCCCACGTGCCACAGGGCAGCAAAAAAATGTTACTAATAATAGTAATAAAATAAGCTTGAAATGCACCCAAAAATTTTTTGAATATGTTACCTAACAAATTAATCAGGCCACACTGTTTTAAACCTAGAAGGACTTAAAGTTGATTTAAAGGAACACTGCATTTATGGACAGCATAAAGAAACTACTTTCTCTAGACGCCTGAGTATGTTCGCAGTCTGCAACCTACAGCCTCTTTGGTGAATTCAGATTTTCTCCACTAATGTTGAATCCATACAAATTTAGATATATAAAATTGATGCCTCCATCAGAGGGACAAATAATTAACTGGGTTCATCTTACAGAGTAAATCAAATTATGGGAGAAATATTTACCTATTTAAGAGAATAAAACTATTAAATGTCTCCCAAGCACAATTTGCCTACAAAGAAAGTGTTTCAGCTCAAGAAGTAGGGTGTGATGCTTAGACCAGTGTTTGATATGCTAATTATGTCAGTCATCTAGTATGAATTTATTATTAATGTCAGCTAACATTTACCAAGACTTTATTATGGGCGGCCAACATGCTAAACACTTACATTAGCTCCAGACTGTGAGGGGTATTATTACTCCCTTTCATAAAGGGGAGACTAGAGGAAACAGTGGAAGTGTTTATTCTATTTATTGAATTCACTGTAGAAAATTTTTACACTCTATAGGGTTGTCACTAGCTAGCAGAACAATCAAATCTGTGTGATAACAAGGGACATTTTATTTCTTTTTTTTAATGAAGTATAGTTGATTTACAATCTTGTGTTTATTTCTGCAGTACAGCAAAGTGATTCAGTTATATATATATATATATATATATATATTCTTTTTCATATTCTTTTCCATATGGTTTTTCATAAGGCTGTTGAATATAGCTCCCTGTGCTGTACAGTAGGGCCTTGTTGTTTATTCATTCTCTGTATAATAGTTTGCATCTACTCATCTTAATCGACCCCCTCCCCCATCCCCCACCCCTTGGCAACCACAAGTCTGTTCTCTGTCTGGAAGTCTGTTTCTGCTTTGCAGTTCGGTTCATTTGTGCCATACTTCAGATTCCACATATAATTGATGTCATATGGTATTTGTCCTTCTCTATCTGACTTACTGTACTTAGTATGATAATCTCCAGGTCCATCCATGTTGCTGCAAATGCCATTGTTTCATTCTTTTTGTGGCTGAGTAGCATTCCATTGTATATATGTACTACATCTTCTTTATCCATTCATCTGTCAATGGACATTTAGGTTATTTCCATGTCTTGGCTACTGTGAATAGTACTGCTATGAAAATAAAGGTGCCGTATCCTTTTAGATTAGAGTTTTGTCTGGATATATGCTTAGGAGTAGAATTGCTGAATCATATGGTAGTTCTATTTTTAGTTTTCTGAGGAATCTCCATACTGTTTTCCACAGTGGCTGCACCAACTTCCATTTCCACCAACAGTGTGGTTCACAAGTGACATTTTTTAATGGAACTCAACAGTATGAGGGTCTTTTATTTGGGGAATAAAAATACCTCAGGAATAATTTTTGAATACACAACCTAAAAGAGTTTGCTTTCTTTTTGTTTCTGGGATTTTTTTTCCCTTTCTTTCTTTATTTATTTCAGTTTCTTTGTTTGTCTTCTTGAAGGAATTTGTTTTAAGACATTTTTTCCCATTGCTAAGATGCAACTCCCTCTGATATAGAGATAAATGGGGGGCTTGACCCACTCTTAGTGATACCAGAGACTTGATTTGCCAAAACTCTATCACAGGCCAAGGTTACAGACAGTACCGAGCACTTTTCTTGACTAGTTTTTAAGCTCTGAAGGCAGAAAAACTCTTCCTTCAGTAAGAAAATACATTTTTTGTTTATTCTAAAATCTTGACTGAAAACTTCCAAAAGGCTGCCCCAGTGGAGTCCCCACTGCACTGCCTCCCTACCTACCCATAGGTAGCAGGGCCTGGAGGGGAAGGGAGATTTCACCCACTTTTGTTCACTGCTGAGAGTAGACTGGAACTTGAACTTTGATCAGGCAAATCTGGCCCTACCACCTATGTAATCTCTGAGTTTAACTACCTTCACCATCAAGAAGGAAGTAATAAGAATATCTAATTCATAGGTTTGTATGCTGATTATATTAATATCGATAAATGTAGATAAAGTTCTTAACATCATATCTGGCCTGTGTTGAACACAGTAGTGGCTATCATTATTTTACTGTGAATAATCACTTCTCAAGTAAAACCAGGGGCTGCACCAAATACTGGCCTGAGTACCATTCACATGGGAATAATCCTGACATAGGGAATTTCCCCTTGATTTCACACTAAAAGACTAAATGGCACTGAGAAAACCATAAATGAAAAGGACACATGTACCACAATGTTCATGGCAGCACGATTTACAATAGCTAGAACATGGAAGCAACACAGATGCTTATCAGCAGATGAATGGAGAAAGAAGCTGTGGTGTATATATATATATATATATGTATATGGGCTTCCCTAGTAGCTCAGATAGAAAAGAGTCTGCCTGCAGTGCAGGAGACCCAGGTTCAATCCCTAGGCCGGGAAGATCCCCGGAGAAGGAAATGGCAACCCATTCCAGTATTCTTGCCTGGAAAATCCCATGCACAAAGGAGTCTGTCAGGCTATAGTCCATGGGGTCGCAAAGAGCTGATGGTGGATGAAACTAGAGCGCATTATACAGAGTGAAGTACAGAAGAAAAAATAAATATCGTATTATAACACATATGTATGGGATCTAGAAAGATGATACTGATGATCCTATTTGCAGGATAGCAAAAGAGATACAGACATAAAGAACAAACATATGGACACAGGATGGGGGGTTGAGGGGGAGAGGGTGGGATGAATGGAGAGAGTAGCATGGAAATATACACGCTACCATTTGTAAAATAAAGAGCCAGTGGGAATTTGCTGTATGACTCAGGGAACTCAAACCAGGGCTCTATGACAACCTAGAGGGTTGGGATGGGGTGGAAGGTGGGAGGGAGGTTCAAGAGGGAGGGGACATATGTGTACCTATGGCAGATTCATGTTGCTGTGTGGCAGAAACCAACACAATATTGTAAAGCAATTATCCGTCAATTAAAAATATTTGTTTTAAAAGGGCTGAAAGGCAAGAAAGTCCTTTTAAAAGCCCTTCATTGACAGAGGGTAGATCAATTTGCTTCAGGTCCGTTCTAGAGACAGTCCAGCTCCTAGTAATTTAAGGAGAAATTCAATATTGTGTCTCAGCCCAAGTGAAAAAGATAATGCCACTCCATTTTTTAAGGGAAATTTGAAAACATCCATAGGGAGCTCCCAACTTCCAGTTCTGTATTTAAGAACTGAGCTGATTAGAGGGTTTAGCTATGAAGAAATTGTACAAACTCCACTGTTGATTTTAGAACTTTTTCTGCTCAAAATGAACCTGGTTGTTGTAGGAATTATTATCTTATGTCACAACAAAATTTTAAGAAGCACATTCATCATCCCAAGGTGCAACTCTTCACATTTGGATGCATAGTCTAATCTCAATGCTACCTTCCCAGTTTTCTGCTCCTTTTTACACTAATTTCTTTGGAAAAAAATGCAGCAATTGCTTCCTCCAAATTCCTCCCTGGTGGATCTGCCTTCAGACATTCCCATCAGCCTTCCACTAAAAGAGCCCTCTTCTCTTTGGTGTTTGCCTCTCTTTCCCTCTCCTTCCTCCTGAAAGCTCTTTGTTTGCTCTGCTTGTAGGAGTCAGTCCTCCAGTCCCCCATTCCCCATCCATTCTTGGCTTGCTTTGCAGTTTCTCCTCTTCCTCCAGCCTCTCAAAGCTGGAACACTGGGGGCTCAGTCCTCTTCTCTTCCCTGGGGTCCTTGTCTAGACTCAGGGCTTGAAACAGCCCCTCCAAGCTCACTCCCCAGCTCTGACTTCTCCCCCAACTCCAGACTCCCCTCTGTAACTCTCTACCAAGCATCTCTACTTGGCTGTCCTGTGGACACCTCAAATTCAATACCTGATGCTGAGACCTGATCAGTCCCAGCTCCACCCTTCAAGTTTTCTAGTTAAAACCCTAGAGTTATCCTCTCACACTCCCATCCAGTCTGTCCCCAAAACTGTATCATTCATGATTCAAAATATATCCTAGGAATTCCCGTGTGGTCCAGTGGTTAGGACTCTGAGCTTTCACTGCTGAAGGCACGGGTTCAGTCCATGGTAGGGGAACTATGATCCCACAAGCCACACAGCACAGCCCCAAAATAAATAAATGTGAATCTATATCCCATCTCCTACCATTTCTGCTCACCTCTGACACAATCACGAGGGTCCCATTTGCTTTCATCTCTTATCTATAGAATTGAAGTCATCTGGACAGCAAGGAAAACAAACCAGTCAATCCTAAAGGATATCAATCCTGAATATTCATCGGAAGGACTGATGCTAAAGCTGAAGCTCCAATACTTTGGCCAACTGATGTGAAGAGCCAACTCATTGGATAAGACCCTGATGCTGGGAAAGACTGAGGGCGGGAGGAGAAGGGAACGACAGAGGATGAGATGGTTGGATAGCATCACTGACTCAATGGACATGAGTTTGAGCAAACTCAGAGAGATAGTGAAGGACAAGAAAGCTTGGTGTGCTGCAGTCCATGGGGGTCACAAAGAGTCAGACGTGACTGAACAATCCCGTTCTCTATGGAGCAGGATTGTCCAGTGGAAATAGGAGGGGATCACACCTGTAAGCTTACATTTTCTACCAGCCACATCTATAAAGGGAGAATGAAACAGCTCGATTAACTTTAACAATATATTTATATAACTCAATACAAATAGCTTCCCTGGCAGCTCCATCAGTAAAGAATCTGCCTGTAATGCAGGAGACCTGAGTTCGATCCCTGGGTTGGGAAGATCCCCTGGAGGAGGACATGGCAACCCACTCCAGTTTTCTTGTCTGGAGGATCCCATGGACAGAAGAGCCAGGTGGGGTACAGTCCATGGGATTGCAAAGAGTCAGACACAACTAAGTAACTAAGCACAGCACACAGCATCTAGTCTCAAGAGCCATCTGCAGGGTACCCAAGTCCTGGAGACAGAGGCGATATGGTGATCCCCCATGACACTGAGATCCAGAAAGACATGCAGGTGCTGAAGATATCAGCAGACCAATGCTTGTGTCACTGCAGCAGGCTGGTCCACAAAAACATTCGGGAAGCCCTTCAGAATATACACGAGGAAGCATCCTTGAGGTATTATAGCTGTGGTCTGGTCATCTCTGAGTGTCTGGAAAACTGCTGGATTTTTGGACCTGGGTAGTGGAATTAACCAAGATTGCTATGCTCTTAGTTGGTTGGTGAGAAGGGACATGTCACTGGAATAGACATGACAGAAGGCCAGGTCAAAGTGGCTAACAAGTACATTGAATATCACATGGAAAAATACGGCTTCCAGGCACCCAATGTGACCTTTATTCATGGCTACATAGAGAAACTGGAAGAGGCTGCAATCAAGAAAGAGCGTTATGATACTGTGATATCCAGTTATGTCATTAACCTTGTACTTAATAAATAGCAAGTGCTGCCGGAGGTATATTGCAGGTGTTAAAGCATGGTGGGGGGCTATATTTCAGTGACATCTATGCTAGCCTTGAATTGCCAGGAAAAATCAGGACACACAAAGTTTTCTGGGGTGAGTGCCTGGTTGGTGCTTCCTATCCTTGCCCAAAAAATTGGGTTCTGCCCTCCACGTTTGGTCACTGCCAATTTCATTACAGTTCAAAACAAGGAACTAGAAAATATGATCGGTGACTGCTGCTTTGTTTCTGCAACATTTCGTCTCTTCAAATTCCCTAAGACAGGACTAACCAAAAGATGCCAAGTTATTTATAATGGAGGAATCATAGGACACGAATAATGCTCAATATTTGATGCAAATTTCACATTTAAGAAAGATGAAACTGTTGAAGTGGATGAAGAACCCAAACAACAGCTATCTTGAAGAATTCACAATTTGCCCAAGATTTTCTGATGAGGCCAGTTGGAGAGAAACTGCCAACATGTGGAGGCTGTACTGCTTTAGCAGCAAAGGATACAATCACAGATCCATCCAAGGTTGCAGAAGGATCTGACAATACAAAATCCAGAAGTCCCCCTACTATTGCTGGCTGCTGTCACAAAGAAATGCTGCTAAAACAACAGCTGACCAGAAGACAGTGGGCAGGAGGTGACAGAATGAGTTACACATGTTTAAACCTGCCCTTCTTCACAGCCCATATGACAAGAAAGAACAAATAGCAAAAATCCACTGCATTTCAGATAAAAAATAAATGAATTATCTTTACAAAGTAAAGAGAGTCCATATATCTAAAATATTGCCATTTCAATGAGTAATCAAATATAAAAATGATGAAGATATTTTAAATTATTTTTTGTACTAAAGAATACTGACTTGGGCTTCCCCCGGTGGCTGAGTAGCAAAGAATCTGCCTGTAATGCAGGAGCCACAAGAAATGCAGGTTTGATCCCTGGGTTGGGAAAATACCCTGGAAAAGGGCATGGCAACCCACTCCAGTATTCTTGCCTGGAGAGTCCCTTGGACAGAGGAGCCTGGCAGGTCACAGTCCATGGGGCTGCAAGGAGTCAGTCACAAGTGAAGCAACTTAGCAGCAACAGCAGCAGCAGTATTGAATTTGGCCTTTGAGCCCACTGTGTATTTTACAATTACAATTCACTCAATTCAAAGTGGCCACAATTCAAGTTCTTAGTAGTGACGAGATGTTAGAGGTTATCGTACTGGACAGTGCAGCTATAGAATATTATAAACACAGAAAACATCCCTCCCATTTCTCTTCAAGCAAAAGTAGAATTCCTTGCAATGGCTCTCGGGACCCTCTGTAATCACACTGCTCTCACCTTTTTGGCCTCACCCCTCCTTTGCCTGACTCCAGCCATATCGGACCCCTCAATGGTCCCTGGATGAGCCAGGTACATGTGGCCCCAGCGCCTTTGCAAGGTCCCCTTCACCTGGGGACTTTCCTATCCCATGGTCACTCCTTCATCCCCCTTCAATCTTTTTTTCAATTTATTTTATTGGAATATAGTTGATTTACTATGTTGTGTTCATTTATTCTATACAGCAAAGTGATTCAGTTATACATACATATATTGGGTTGGCCAAAAAGTTCATCTGAGTTTTTTCTTATCATCTTAAGGAAAACTCCAAAGGAACTTTTTGACCAAACCAATACATTCTTTTCCATATTCTTTTCCACTGTGGTTTATCATATAGTTCCCTGTGCTACACAGTAGGAATTTGTTGTTTATTCATTCCCTCAGTCTTAACCCAAATGATGCTACCTTCTCAGTGAGGCTGTCCAGACTGAGGCTTTTTTCAGACTGAAAACTCACCACCCCTACACACCCTCACCATCCTCTATCTTCCTTAGACAGATCTACTTTCTGTCACACTTTTAACCTCCTAACGTGCAATAAAATCACCTCTCTCCCCACACTAGACTGTCATCTCCACGATTACATCGGGGTTTTGTTGTTTTTGTTCACTAATACCTTCCTAGGGCCTAGAGCACTGCCTGGCAACACACAACAGTTCAGTTCAGTTCAGTCGCTCAGTCGTGTCCGACTCTCAGCGACCCCATGAATCACAGCATGCCAGGCCTCCCTGTCCATCACCAACTCCCGGAGTTTACCCAAACTCATGTCCATCGAGTTGGTGATGCCATCCAGCCATCTAATCCTCTGTCGTCCCCTTCTCCTCCCGCCCCCAACCTTTCCCAGCATCAGAGTCTTTTCCAGTGAGTCAAGCACCCATTAAAGATTTGTTGACTCAGATTGTACTTTTATTCACTTCACACAACATGAAGACTGTTCCTCTACCATTAAATATTCATCTTTATCATTATTTAATGATGGTATGGTATATATCATGTATAGATAAAGTACATTTTTATTCACCCAACCTAATTGTGAAAATTAAGATATTTCCAGCTTTTCACCATTATGGAGCTATCCTTGGGATCTAGATAAATATTTGCTGGCAAACCTGATTATGTCTGGATCAAAAGAAATGTAATTTGAAAGCTTATTGTTTTTCAGTCTCAGGTTTCCCATTATAAGTAAAATTTAATAAGCACTGTAGTTATAATGTCATGTGAATCTGGGATTGTCTCTTTGAATAAATTCCTAGCAATGAAATAATGGAGGAAGGCAAATATTTTTGTTATTATTTTGGTACATATGGACTGTTGCTGCTGCTGCTGCTGCTAAGTCACTTCAGTCGTGTCCGACTCTGTGTGACCCCATAGACGGAAGCCCACCAGGCTCCCCCGTCCCTGGGATTCTCCAGGCAAGAACACTGGAGTGGGTTGCCATTTCCTTCTCCAATGTGTGAAAGGGAAAAGTGAAAGTGAAGTCGCTCAGTCGTGCCCGACCCCCAGCAACCCCACAGACTGCAGCCTACCAGGCTCCTCCATCCATGGGATTTTCTAGGCAAGAGTACTGGAGTGGCTTGCCATTGCCTTCTCCGACATATGGACTGTACTTGTCTTAATTGTTGACTAGCTTTAGCTAGACCAGTGAACTATGCATCTTAATCACCTGCATAGTTTTTGTAATTTTTTTTATTGACGTATAGGTGGATTATTCTTTTCCATTATAGGTTATTATAAATACTAAGTATAGTTCCCTATGCTTATTGATTATCTATTTTACATATAGTAGTGTGTATATGTTAATCCTGACTCTTAATTTATCCCACATTCCCTTCCCCCTTTGGCAACCATAAGATGGTTTTCCATGTCTGTGAGTCTATTTCTGTTTTGTACGTAAATTCATTTGTATTGATATTTTTTAATTTCATATATAGGTGATATCATATGGTATTTGTCTTTCTCTGACTGACTTAACTTAGTATGATAGTCCCTAGGTCCATCTATGTTGTTGCAAATGGCATTACTTCATTCCTTTTTATGGCTGAGTAAACATCTTCTTTATCCATTCATCTGTCGATGGACATTTAAGATGCTTCATATCCCGGCTATTGTAAATAGTGCTGCAATGAACATTGTGTTGCAGGTATCTTTTTTAATTAGAGTTTTCATCTTTTCCAGATATATGCCCAGAAGTGGGATTGCTGGATCACATGGCAACTCTATTTTTAGGGTTTAAGAAATCTCCATGCTGCTCTTCATAATGGCTGTACCAACTTACATTCCCAACAGTAGCAGAGGGTTCTTTTTTCCACACCCAAAAGAGGACTTTTATTGGACCTGGGACAGTTTCACTTTTTTGATATGGTCCTTCTAGAATGCACAGCTGCAAACATGTATGTAGAGGCTAAAGTTTAATTCAACCAACTACACCAAGTCCCACTGTCTCAGCACCCAGTTTCCAGGGCAGAGGTACAGGAGTGCACTGCACCCATCAGACACTAGTTTCACTGATACCAAGCTGGTGTTGTTCATGCTGGGGTGGTGGGGCACATAACCTAGAAAAATGTGCTTCCCTGCAAGTTATTAAGGAGAAAACACCCAACTATCCGAAATGCTTGGGTGTGGTCAGCAGAAATGAAAGGATCAACCAAAGTCCCAGACTTTTTATCAACTGCAAACATGGACACTTCTGTGGACAAGTCACTTGACCACTCTCTGCCTCAGTTTTCCCATCAGCTAAGTACTTCACTGTGGGGATCAAACTATTTGTTGTCTAAAGCAACAGTCCCCAGCTTTTTTGGCATCAGGGACCAATTTCTTGGAAGACAATTTTATCATGGACCGGGGAAGTCAGGGGGATGGTTTTGGTGCTAATGAGAGTAATGGGGAGTAGCAGATGAAGTTTCACTCAGTCACCCACTGCTCACTTCCTGCTCTTCAACCCAGTTCCCAACAGGCCATAGCCTAATACCAGTCCGAGGCCCAGGGGTGGGGACCCCGGGTCTCAAGTACTTGGAACGACACCCAGCACAGAGTGCGTCCTACACAGGGACAGCTATGGCCATCTCTTAATACCTCTGTGAGTCTTTATCTTTGACATCATCATTTTCCATCTACATGTCTGCATTGCAGTGGGGATGTTTGAAGGGGGTGAAAAGCATCTTACTCTTTTTGTATATAAAACACAAGCATATGCACAATATATGAACAGACAGACAGTATACCTGTGCTATTAAAGGGTCATGCTATGCCCTGTATATTCAAACAAGCTATAATCTGAAAACATAATTCACTGCAGTGTTCATTGCAACACTATTAACAACAGCTAAAACATAGAAGCAAACTAAATGTCTATCGACAGATGAATTTGAACAAAGAACAGGTGGTACATATACAAAATAGAAGAGGTGGTACATAAAAAAAGAATGAAATGATGTCATTTACAGCAACATGGATGGACCTAGAGACTATTATATTAATTGAAGTAAGTCTTTCCAGTCTCTCATTTGTGTCCGACTCTTTGCGACCCCATGGACTGCAGCATGCCAGGCCTCCCTGTCCATCACCAACTCCTGGAGTTTACTCAAACTCATGTCCATCAATTCAGGGATGCCATCCAACCATTTCATCCTCTGTCGTCTCCTTCTCCTCCTGTCTTCAAATTTCCCAGCATCAGGGTCTTTTCTAAGGAGTTGACCCTTTGCATCAGGTGAACACAGTATTGGAACTTCAGCATCAGTTCTTCCAATGCATATTCAGGGTTGATTTCCATTAGGATTGACTGGTTTGATCTCCTTGCTGTCCAAGGGACTCTCAAGAGTCTTCTCCAATACCACAGCTCAAAAGCAACAATTCTTCAGTGCTCAGCTTTCTTTATAGTCCAACTCTCATATCCATACACGACTACTGGAAAAACCATAGCCTTGACTAGATGGACCTTTGTCAGCAAAGTAATGTCTCTGCTTTTTAATATGCTGTCTAGATTGGTCATAGCTTTTCTTCCAAGGAACAAGCGTCTTTTAGTATCATGGCTGTAGTCGCCATCTGCAGTGATTTTGGAGCCCCAAAATATAAAGTCTGTGGGTGTTTCCATTGTTTCCCCATCTACTTGCCATGAAGTGATGGGACCAGATGCCATGATCTCAGTTTTCTGAATGTTGAGTTTTAAGCCAACTTTTTCACTCTCCTCTTTGACTTTCATCAAGAGGCTCTTTAGTTCTTCATCCAGCCCAGCATTTCGCATGATATACTCTGCATATAAGGTAAATAAGCAGGCATATAATGTAAATAAGCAGGATGACAATACACAGCCTTGATGTATTCCTTTCCCAATTTGAAACCAGTCTGTTGTTCCATGTCCAGTTCTAATTGTTGCTTCTTGACTTGCATACAGATTTCTCAGGAGGTAGGTAAGTATAAAAAGACAAATAGTATATGATATCACTTGTATGTGGAATCTAAAATATAACTGTGGAAAATTCTTAAAGAGATGAGAATACCAGACCATTTACCTGTCTCCTGAGAAACCTGTATACAGGATAAGAAGCAACAGTTAGAAGTGGACATGGAACTACAGAGTGGTTCAAAACTGGGAAAGAAGTATGTCAAGACTATATTGTCACCCTGTTTATTTTAACTTATACTCAGAGTACATCATGGGAAATGCTGGGCTGGATGAAGCACAAGCTGGAATCAAGTTTGCTAGGAGAAATGTCAATAACCTCAGATGACACCACCATTATGGCAGAAGGTAAAGAGGAACTGAAGAGCCTCTTAATGAAGGTAAAAGAGGAGAGTGAAAAAAATGGCTTAAAACTCAACATTCAAAAAATGAAGATCATGGCGTCTCATCCTGTCACTTCATGGCAAATAGATGGAAAAACAGTGACAGACTTTATTTTGGGGGGCTCCAAAATCACTATGAAAGATTATTGCTGCCATGAAATTAAAAGACACTTGCTCCTTGGTAGAAAAGCTATGACAAACCTAGACAGCATATTAAAAAGCATAAATATTACTTTGCCAACAAAGGTCCGTACAGTCAAAGCTATCGGTTTTCCAGTAGTCATGTACAGATGTGAGAGTTGGACCATAAGGAAGGCTAAGCACCAAAGAATTGATGTTTTTGAACTGTGGTGTTGGAGAAGATTCTTGAGAGTCCCTTGGACTGCAAAGAGTTCCAACCAGTCCATCCTAAAGGAAATAACCCTGAATATTCACTGGAAGAACTGATGCTGAAACTGAAGCTCTAACACTCTGGCCACCTGATGCAAAGAGCTGATTCATTGGAAAAGACACTGATGCGTGGAAAGATTGAGGGCAGAAAGAGAAGGGGATGACAAAGGATGAGAAGGTTGGATGGCATCACCAACGCAATGGACATAAATTTGAGGAAACTCCCGGATATAGTGGAGGAGAGAGGAGCCTGGCGAGCTGCAGTCCATGGGGTCACAAGAGTTAGACATGACTTAGCTGAAGCACAACAGAAAATATAACACAAATGAACTTATCTAAAAAACAGAAACAGACTCACGTAGAGAACAGACCTGTGGGTACCAAAGAGGGGTAGGAGTGATGGGGGATGGACTAGAGTTTGGGATTAGCAGATGCAAATTATTGTATATAAGATGGACAAACAAGAAGGGACTACTGTATAGCACAGGGAACTATGTTCTGTATCCTGTGATAAACCATAATGGAAAAGAATATTTTTCAAAACTCTCAGCCCTGGAACACAAGACGGCAGAGCAGACCCACTGTCTTGGACCACTCGGCCCCCATCAGAGCACCTGCCAGAAGCGCAGAGTTCATACGAAAACTCATCTCAGTCTCAAGGGATTCCTTAAAAAATCCGCTTTCCCCTCAGGATAGAGACATTTCTGTTGTCTCTAGAATGTTTTATTGTTTGGTAGGATTTTTTTAATATAGAAAAAGATGCCTTTCTCTGTACCTTGAATCATACCATGCAGCTGGGTTTACTGAGTTGCCTTTGTAGACAGGAACACCTCTAGTTAGAAACATGTTGAAATCAAAGCAGAATGTCCCAAACTGGAGCCTGGCATAGAGGAATCACTCAACAGATGTTTCTCGACTTTACATTAAGCACATTTTATTAATTGAAGTATAGTGGGTTTATAAGTTGTGCTGGTTTCAGGTGTACAACAAAGTGATTCAGTTATGGATATATGTATTCTTTTAAAGATTTTTTTCCCTTATAGGTCATTACAAAATATTAAGTGTAGTTGCCTGTGTTATATAGTA
Source organism: Moschus berezovskii (assembly GCF_049115385.1). Taxonomy (NCBI): domain Eukaryota; kingdom Metazoa; phylum Chordata; class Mammalia; order Artiodactyla; family Moschidae; genus Moschus; species Moschus berezovskii. Next base: position 63,484,480 of record NC_142461.1, read on the forward strand.
GGTCCTTGTTGGTTATCTATTTTATATATAGCAGAGGCAGTATTTTTGGTAATCTTGGTTGTCACTTACCTTTATTTTTACAGTAGGGAAGACAGGTCAAAAACTCCACATCACAAGACCTGCAAGGTCACTTGGCCCACACTGAGGTTCCAGGCTGTGCCCCCAGGAGGCAGCAGGAAAGGGGTGCTGTTGCTGTTGGGACCCCCACACAATGGGCTGGAACTACCTAGCTGGGTCATGCACAGTATCACTGCCACTCTGTAAGTTGCATCCTAGCCCACCTGCATCTCCAGGGATGCACATCCTGAGAAATGGCATAAATAAAGAGGCAGAGACATAGGGGCCAGGAGGTGCCGGCATCTGGAGCCCCTCTCGGCTGAGCCCTGGGAGGAGGCGGTCAGATGTAGAGCTGTAATTACAAACAGCAAGCTTCTTTATTTACACTTTCTCTTCGTTCATGTCTTTAATGAGCTCCTGCTAATGACACATGTGAATTGGAAAGGCCTTAACTGCGCTTTCAACACCTTGTCATTCTTATGAGCCAATTACAAGGAGCTGCTCATTGCCGATTGCAGTGAACTGAACGTTCATTACCCTGAACAGGTGTCTCACCAGTAATAATGATCATGATCATCTCCCACAGACGGGAAAGAAGGACGAAGTTTAAAGACAATGGGAGGACGGCTCCATACCCTGCTAGCAACAGCAGCCGGTTGTGCAGCACCCACTCATCCAAAATGCCCTCCCCTGCCCAGACAGATGGTTTTCCTCACTCTTTGAACCTTCTATTTACTATGTTCCAAATACTTAGCAGGCTAACTATTGACAAGCCAAGACATGGACACAACCTGAGTGTCCATCAACAGACAATTGGATTAAGATGATGTGAGATACACAAATATACATATATACTTTTACGCATATATACAATGAAATACTATTCAGTCTTAAAAAAAATGAAATAATGCCATTTGCAGCAACATGGATGGACCTAGAGATGATCATACTAAGTGAAGAAAGTCAGACAAACACCATATGATATCACTTATATGTGGAATCCAAAATACACATATGAACCCACCTATGAAACAGAAACAGACTCACAGACACAGAGAACAGATCTGTGGCTGCCAAGGGGAGGCAGGAGTAGTGGGGGATGGAATGAGAGTTTGGCTTTAGCAGATGAAAACTATTATGTATAGAATGGATAAACAACAAGGTCCCTACTGTATAGCACAGGGAACTATATTCAATACTCTGGGATAAACCATGGTGGAAAAGACTATGTAAAAGAATGCACATGTATGTACAACCGACTCACTTTGCTGTACAGCAGAAACTGATACAACTTGGCAAATCAACTGAACTTTAATAAAATAAAATTTTAATTAATTAATTAACTAAAATAAAAAGAATAAAGTAGAAAAAAAGAATTTGCATGTTGAACAAGGTTCCAGATAAGGCTGCTTCTGCTGGTGCCTGAACCACTGGAATAGTGGAATAGTTGTGAGGAGAGTGTGTGTGTGCCAAGTTGCTTCAGTTGTGTGGAACTCTTTGCAACCCCGTGGACTTTAGCCCACCAGGTTCCTCTGTCCATGAGATTCTCCAGGCAAGAGTACTGGAATGTGTTGCCATGCCCTCCTCCAGGTGATCTTCTCAAACCAGGGATCAAACCCATGTCTCCTGCAGCTCCTGGGAGGGAGCCTGTCGTATCAACTTAGGGTCAAATATTGATATAAACTTGCTTTTTACCTCCAATGGGATCATTGGCAGGTCACTAATTTTTTCTGAGCCTCAACTGTAAAATGGAGATAAGACTATCTATTTGAGTGTTGCTCAGAGGACGAGCAATGAGCAAGTTTTCCTGGTGGCTCAGATGGTAAAGAATCTGAATGCAATGTGGGTAATCTGGGTTCAATCCTGGGTCAGGAAGAACCCCCAGAAAGGGGAATGGCTACTCACGCCAGTATTCTTGCCTAGAGAATCCCATGGACAGAAAAGAACCTGGCGGGCTATAGTCACGAGGTTGCAAAGAGTCAGACACAAATGAGTGACTAACACTTTCATTTTCTTTCACTTTCAGAGGACAAACAATGAGCAAGCTAGGACTCATGCAGCAGGCACTTTTTAGCTATTACTGTTTGTTGGAGAGCCTAGGCATCTTGCTGTGTGGCACCAAGTCAAGCATGACAGTCAGAATTGGAAACGACGTCTTTCTCCCGAGCTTGGCTGTCTTACTCTGAGGACTTCCCTAACACTCTTACCCCACCCTTTGCCCCCAGAGTCCCAGTGCACTTAAGGATGCACCAAAAGGACTTGCCTGGTGGCTCTGTGGATAAGAACGATGTCGTGGCCATCGTTTGTCCACCCAAGACCACACTTGAATTGAACTGTAAGTGACACAAGATCAAGAACCATGGCTATCTTCTTTACAACTGTGTACCCAGAGGAGATCCTCAATCAATATCTGTTAGAATAACAAAGCACCTAGGTGAGCCCATAGGAAAGATTTTCTCCTTTGCTGCAATGGTTAGTGGGACATTTCTGAAAGTAGGGAGCTGGCCTGAAGCTTTGTTTTTAAAAACTATTTCTCTTCAGCTGCGCCGGGTCTTAGTAGTGGCCCATGGTATCTTCAATCTTAGTTGCAGCACGCAGGATCTAGTTCCTTGACCAAGGATCGAACCCAGGCCCCTGCATTGGGAGCATGAAGTCTTAGCCACTAGGCTACCAGGGAAGTCCCATGATCTGAAGACTTCATTGCAAGTGATAAATGTTAGAGATCCCTGGCTAAGGTATGCATTATATTCCAGTTTGTCCAGGACAGGCCTGGTTTCACCTTTTGTCCCATGTAATTAATACTCTGATTCTCAAAAGTGTCCATGTTTGGAAAATGAGTCATGTGACCATTATATCACCAGTCTAAATGACAGTTGGTGACAGCACAGCATTGGGATCCAAAAGCAGTCACTCAGACTTCCCAGGTCCCAGCAAGGCACATCACCCAGAAAGAGAAAGCCTGAGGTCACTGACAACAAAAGAGAGAATTTAGACATGGGACTACTCTCTCATCCCATCTCCCAACCCTCTGCCCTTCACAGCTTTAAAAACAAGTGCAAAACATACACTCAACCTCACTTGTCACCTATGAGCCAGAAAGGTCTTTGCCAGAAATTACGCACTGCTTCAGACTCATTGGCGTGGACCCTGAGCTGAAGATGAAGCCTTTTCTATTGTGTCCCCTGACACCTCAAGGAAGTAAGGCACATTTATTAATGGTTTTACGTCCCCTGCCCTCTCTCTCCATTGCACAGGCTGTAAATTAAATAGGAAGGTGACGGAGCAAGGGAAGTAGAATTTCTATTTATTGGGAGCAAAGTCACCCCATCACCACCCCAAACGAGCTTTCCTCCAGCGATGCTGTTGAGGCAGCTGGAACTTGGGACCTGCAGGTGCAGCCTGACTCTGTCAGCCTGCCTAAGTCTTTGCCCACAGTCACACATCCCTCAGGCAAGTGGAAAAATTCCCTGAGTGCTCAGGCAGTCAGGGGTGCCTCAAATGCAGGCATAGCTGGGATATCCTGGAGAAGGCTGCAACCTGCACTTGAGCTACCTTCTGTCTATGCTGGAAGACAAGATTGACACATGCCTGAAGTGGCTGAGTGAAATTCAGTCCCCACAGGCTTTTACTGGGTTAAGTGGAAACATTCTGATGTTCAAAATGTGCCCTCACTTGGATGGCTTTATACAAATTCCATAGGCCAGTTGGTTTAAATAGCAAACACTTATCTCACACAATTCTAGAGGTGGGAAGTTGAAAGTCAAGGTACCAGCAGGTGTCTGGTGAAAGCCTGTGTTGCCGCTTTCTCCCTATGTCCTTGTATGGCCTTTTCTTGGCATGTGAGCATGGAGGCGAGAGATGTTCATGTCTCTTCCCCTTCTTATAAGGTCACTAATACAATCAGAGGAGCCCCACCCTTATGACCCCAACTGAACTTACCTCTCAAAGGCCCCAACTCCTAATACCATCACATTGGGACTGAGGGCTTTGATGCATGGATTTGGGAACATTCAGCCAGGAACAAAATACCTATCTGTGGAAGATGAGTAATTTAATAAACATTTACTGTGACCAGCCACAAGACAGGCTGTATTCTGAGCACCAGAGGTACAGCAGCAGTAACTGTTAAGAAACTCCCAACCTTCTTCCAATGAAGGGGTTGGAAACCATTCAGATGATACAGCTGCCAATGTGTTTATGAATTTATATGCAAAGCAAATCCCTCAGAATCATAGTATCAGATACCATTCCCTGGCAGGGACTGTGAGGGTACTTCACCTTTGTTCCTACTTCCATTTTAGCCAAGCATGGGAAAGGAAATTGTAAAGATCAAGGGTGCCAGGAAGGAGAACTTTTTGGTGAACTGTCTCACCTACTGTTGCAGCTGCTCTAGCTTTGGCATCTCAAAGCTCTGCTATCAACTCTTAAAATCTTGAATGAAATTTCCATGGAGATAGGTCTGTGGCCCCACTAGGTTTGGCAGAATAATGTTGCTAAGATATAAGCATCACTTTGAGCTTTCAAATTACAGATTTGAAACCATTATTTGTCATATTGATCCTGCACTAAAATGCACAGTTAACTTCCTTAAAGCCACTGTAAACCTAAAACTACCAAAAACCAAAGCTCCCATTCATCCCAATTCTTAAGGTCAACATGGGTGGCAGTTCAGAGCTGAAGCAGATCCAAAGGCTTTAGGTACAACAGACTTGAGGTCACACTGATGTGACCTTGGGTATGTTACATAATCTCTCTGAAATATGGTTTTTTCACCTGCAAAATGAGAACAGGGACCTTACAGATGTGTTGAACTATAGCTAATAGATGTAATATGCACAGCACAGAACAATAACAAAGCAACAGGTACTTACTGCCAAAACTAATATGATTGTCATTGCTGTTCATCACCATCACTAGTGATCATAAGAGACATAATCCTGCATTGGTAATGTTATGTAGTCTGTGTTGGTTGCTCAGTCATGTCTGACTCTTTGTGACCCTATGGACCTCAGCCCACCAGGCTCATCTGTTCATGGAATTCTCCAGGCCAGGATTCTGGGATGGGTTGCCAGTCCCTTCTCCAGGGGATCTTCCCAATCCAGGGATCAAACCCAGGTGTCCTGCACTAAAGCAGATTCTACCCTCTGGGCCACCAGGGTAGCCTGTCTGCTATCTGTTGTCTGAAAAATGCATTAAAGTATCTCAGTATGAACAGCATCATGTATTTATGTAAACAAGTTAACTGTAATCTATATCCATGGATGGTTGAAGAACACTTGAACCACCTAGTTATAAATCAACACTCCAAGAGAACCTTCCTATATTTTCTCCATTGGTGCAGCCACTATGAAGAACAGTATGGAGGTTCTAAAAATAGAACTACTGTATGACCCAGCAATCCCATTCCTAGGTATGTGGCTGGAGAAAAACACAGCCTGAATGGATACATACACCACAATGTTCATTGTAGCACTGTTTACAATAACCAAGACATGAAAGCCCCTAAATGTCCATCAACAGAGAAGTAGATAAAGAAGATGTGGTACATATATACTATGGAATATTACTCAGCCATTAAAAAGAATGAAATAATGCCATTTACAGCAACATGGATGGACCTAGAGATTGTCACACTGAGGGAAGTAAGTCAGAGAGAAAAGGAGAAATAGCCTCAGTTCAGTTCAGTTCAGTCGCTCAGTCGTGTCCGACTCTCCGCGACCCTATGACATCCCTTATATGCAGAATCTTAAAAAAAAGATACAAATTAACTTATTTACAGAACAGAAACAGACTCACAGACTTAGAAAACAAACTTATGGTTGCCAAGGGGGAAGAATGAGAGGAAGAGATAGTTAGGGAGTTTGGGATAGGTATGTACACACTGCTGAGAGGAGCTAATGCCTATCCTTCTAAAACTCTTTTTAAAAATGCAGAGGAAGGAACACTTACAAGCTCATTCAACAAGGCCAGCATCACCCTGATACCAGAACCAGACAAAGACAACACAAAAAAAGAAAACTACAGGCCAATATCACTGATGAACATAGATGCAAAAATCCTCAACAAAACATTAGCAAACAGAATTCAGCAACACATCAAAAAGCTCATGCACCATGATCAAGTTGGGTTTATTCCAGGGATGCAAGGATTCTTCAGTATGTGCAATCAATCAATGTGATACACCATATTAACAAATAGAAAGATAAAAACTATATGATAATCTTGATAGATGCAGAAAAAGCCTTTGACAAAATTCAGCACCCATTTATGATTCTAACTCTTCAAAAAATGGGCATAGAAGGAACCTACATCAACATAGTAAAGGCCATACATGTTAAGCCTACAGCAAACATTATTCTCAATGGTGAAAAACTGAAAGCATTCTCCCTAAGACCAGGAACAAAACAAGGGTGTCCACCTTCACAACTATTATTCAACATAGTCTGGAAGTCCTAGCTACAGCAATCAGAGAAGAAAAAGAAATAAAAGGAATCCAGATCAGAAAAGAAGAAGTATAGCTCTCACTGTTTGCACATGACATGATACTGTACACAAAAAAACCCTAAATATAGTATCAGAAAATTACTAGAGCTAATCAGTGAATTTACAAAATTGGAGGATACAAAACCAATACACAGAAGTATAAGGAGTCAATCCCATTCACCATTGCAACAAAAAGAATTAAATATCCAGGAATAAACTTACTTACAGAGAAAGAAGAACTGTACACAGAAAATTATAAGACACTAATGGAAGAAATCAAAGATGACATAAACAGATGGAGAGATATTCCATATTCCTGGGTAGGAAGAATCGATATTGTGAAAAGGACTATGCTACCAATGCAATCTACAGGTTCAACATGATCCCTATGAAATTACCAATGGCATTTTTCACAGAACTAGAACAAAAAATTTCACAATTCATATGGAAACACAAAAGACCCTGAATAGCCAAAGTAGTCTTGAGAAAGAAGAATGGAGCTGGAGGAATCAACCTTCCTGACTTCAGGATATACTACAGAGCTACAGTCATTAAGATAGTATGGTACTGGCACAAAAACAGAAATATAGACCAATGGAGCAAGGTAGAAAGCCCAGAAATAAACCCATGCACATGTGAGTACCTTATTTTTGACAAAGGAGGCAAGAATATACAATGGGACAAAGACAGCCTCTTCAATAAATGGTGCCAGGAAAACTGGACAGGTACCTGTAAAAGAATGAAATTAGAACACTTCCTAACACCATACACAAAGGTAAACTCAAAATGGATTAAAGACCTAAATGTAAGACCAGAAACTATAAAACTCTTAGAGGAAAACATAGGCAGAACATTCCATGACATAAATCAAAGAGAGATCCTCTATGACCCACCTCCTAGAGTAACAGAAATAAAAACAAAAGTAAACAAGAGGGACCTGATTAAACTTAAAAGCTTCTGAACAGCAAAGGAAACTACAAGCAAGGTGAAAAGACAACCTTCAGAATGGGAGAAAATAATAGCAAATGAAGCAACTGACAAAGGATTAATTTCCAAAATATACAAGCAGCTCGTACAACTCAATACCAGAAAAGCAAGCAACCCAATCAAAAAGTGGGAAAAAAGGCCTCAACAGACATTTCTCCAAAGAAGACATACAGATGGCTAACAAACACATGAAAAGATGCTCAACATTGTTCATAATTAGAGAAATGAAAATCAAAACTACAGTGAGATATCACCTCACACCAGTCAGAATGGCCCTCATCAAAAAGTCTACAAACAATAAACGCTGGAAAGGATGTGGAAAAAAGGGAATGCTCTTGCACTGTTGGGGAATGTAAACTGATACAGCCACTATGGAAGATGATATGGAGATTCATTTAAAAACTAGGAATAAAACCACCATATGACCCAGCAATCACACTCTTAGGCATATACCCTGAGGAAACCAAAATTTAAAAAAAGCACATGTATCCCATCATTCTTTGCAGCACTATTTACAACAGCTAGAACATGGAAGCAACCTAGATGCCCATCAACAGATGAATGAATAAAGAAGTTGTGGTACATATACACAGTGGAATACTATTCAGCCATAAAAAGGAATGCATTTGAGTTAGTTCTAATGAGGTGGATGAACCTAAAACCTATTATACAGAGTGAAGTAAGTCAGAAAGAGAAAGATAAATATGCTATTCTAACGTACACATATGGAATCTAGAAAAAAATGGTATTGAAGAATTTATTTACAGGGCAGCAATGGAGAAACAGACATAGAGAATAGACTATGGACATGGGGAGAGGGGAGGAGAGGGTGAGACGTATGGAAAGAGTAACATGGAAACTTACATTGCCATATGTAAAATAGATAGCCAATGGGAATTTGCTGTATGGCTCAGGAAACTCAAACAGGGGCTCTGTGTCAACCTAGAGGGGTGGGATGGGGAGGGAGATGGAAGGGAGCCTCAAAAGAGAGGAGATCTATGTATACCAATGGCCGATTCAAGACGGCTGGGAGAAATATCAATAACCTCAGATACGCAGATGACAACACCTTTATGGCAGAAAGTGAAGAAGAACTAAAGAGCCTCTTGATGAAAGTGAAAGAAGAGAGTGAAAAAGTTGGCTTAAAACTCAACATTCAGAAAACTAAGATCATGGCATCTGGCCCCACCACTTCATGAGAAATAGATGGGGGAACAGTGGAAGCAACAGACTTTATTTTGGGGAGCTCCCAAATCACTGCAGATGGTGACTTCAGCCATGAAATTAAAAGACACTTGCTCCTTGGAAGAATAACTATGACCAACCTAGATAGCATATTAAAAAGCAGAGACATTACTTTGCTGACAAAGTCCATCTAGTCAAGGCTATGGTTTTTCCAATAGTCATGTATGGATGTGAGAGTTGGACTATAAAGAAAGCTGAGCGCTGAAGACTGATGCTTTTGAACTGTGGTGTTGGAGAAGACTCTTGAGGGTCCCGAGGACTGCAAGGAGATCCAACCAGTCCATCCTAAAGGAAATGAGTTCTGAATATTCATTGGAAGGACTGATGCTGAAGCTGAAACTTCAATACTTTGGCCACCTGATGCAAAGAACTGACTCATTTGAAAAGACCCTGATGCTGGGAAAGATTGAAGGCGGGAGGCGAATGGGGCGACAGAGGATGAGATGGCTGGATGGCATCACCAATTCAATGGACATGAATTTGAGTAATGTCCAGGAGTTGGTGATGGACAGGGAGGCCTAGCATGTTGCAGTCCATGGGATCACAAAGTCGGACATTACTGAGTGACTGAACTGAACTGAACTGAACTGATGGCCGATTCATGTTGAGGTTTGACAGAAAACAACAAAATTCTGTAAAGCAATTATCCTTCAATTAAAAAAAAATAAATTTTAAAAATGGATAACAAACAAGGACCTACTGTATAGCACCTACTGTATAGCACAGGAAACTCTGCTCAATGCTATGTGGCAGCCTGGATAGGAGGGGACTTTGGGGGAGAATGGATACATACATGTGTATGGCTAAGCCCCTTTGCTGTCTACCTGAAACTATCACAATATTGTGAATCTACTATACTCCAATATAAAATAAAAAGGTTTTAAAACCTCAAGAATTGAAAGTGGGGCTATTTTCAGGGGTTAATTTTTTTCATTTACTTAAAGTGGAAAGAGTCTTATTTAATCACTGATATTTCCTAGTGGCTCAGATAGTAAAGAACTTACCTTCAAGCAGGAGACTTGGGTTTGATCCCTGGGTCAATAAGATCCCCTGGAGAAGGGAATGGCTATCCACTGTAGTATTCTTGCCTGGAGAATGCCAAGGATGGAGAAGCCTGGTGGGCTATGGTCCTTGGATTCACAAAGTGTTCAGACATGACTGAGTGACTAACACTTTCACTTTCACTGGGTAGTATTAATGGTTCATGCTGCTGCTGCTGCTAAGTCACTTCAGTTATGTCTGACTCTGTGAAACCCCATAGACAGCAGCCCACCAGGCTCCCCCGTCCCTGGGATTCTCCAGGCAAGAACACTGGAGTGCATTGCCGTTTCCTTCTCCAATGCATGAAAGTGAAAAGTGAAGTGAAGTCACTCAGTCGTGTCCGACTCTTAGTGACGCCATGGACTGCAGCCTACCAGTTTCCTCCGTCCATGGGATTTGCCAGGCAAGAGTACTGGAGTGGAGTGCCATTGCCTTCTCCCATTAATGGTTCATAGGAAATGTGAAATGATACTTTTCCCCCTTTGGTTTCCTTTACTTTACTAAACAGATATCACTATTTTAAAAGGCTCATTTATGCTGATGTTTGACAGAAAAAGACAAAATTATGTAAAGCAATTATAAAATAAATAAATTTTTAAAAATAAATAAATTAAAAAATAAAAAATAAATTCCATTAAAAAATAAATAAATTTTTAAAAAATAAAAATACACAATAAAATAAATGAGTAAATAAATAAATCCACACTCCAGAACAGAGTAAGATGTTGCCTCTCAGAAGTTTTTACCTATATGGATACCAGAGGATACACTGTTTAGCCGTAGCCACATTTCTCACACAAAAGGGATATGCTTAGATTAGGAAACATCTCTGTTTTCACACTCAAATTGTCACATAGCCTACTGGACACTTTCCAGGGAGTCATGCAACACAAATCCCTGGATTCCAAGTTTCCTTATCATAAGCAAACTTACACAGACCAGGTACATCCTGCTAACAACATTCCACAGGTAAGGACTCCCCTGTTAGTTACCATTAATGTTATCTGCATGGCTTGAAATTAGCATGTTTACGAGAACTTTTACCTTCCTTCTTCCTTTCCCAGAGGCATTCCAACACCCTGCCCAAAAGAAAGGACTAGCCTGAAGGGCTGCTGTGAGCCATCCTTTCCCCACTGTGAGAAATACACCTTCACTGGTTCAGTAAGTGGTACTCAAGGACTGTAACTGGCTAGGAAGGTAGATGGGAGTTCACATCCTTGCAAGAAATAAACTGCCAAACCCAGCAGATTTCACCCATGGCTCCAGGTCTAGACTGCATTCTCTCATCGCCCTCAACATAAGATTCTGTCACCTGACCCAGCCAGAAAGTTCTGGTTCTGCCATCAGAATTCTGTTGCCTCTGCCTCTAAGTGAACATTTTATGCAAGGTGCTTGTCAAAGAGCCTAAGAATTAGGTGTGGACTTGACAAAACTTACAGAGAGAAGTTGTAGAACTCTTCTGTGCCTGCGTCTAGTAAATATGAACTTGGTAATAAATAAAGCACCTATAGCAGAACTAGATGTGAAACATGTTTTCATTCTAATTCACCACCTGATGGCAAAAGTGAGGGGAAGGGAGGTAGGGTCCCATCTTCTCCAAAACATCAAAGTTGCCAGCAATTATTAAAAGGACGACTTGGCCGAGATGAGCTGGCAGAGAAATTGGGAGGCGCTGGTCCTTGTCCGGCTCTCACCCCCCAGTTGTGTTGCCTTGGCTCAGACAGTAACCCTTCCGGCCTCAGTTTCCACATGGACCTAATCCTTTTCAGATCTGTGACATAACAATCTCCTCCCTACTCTGACAGCTTTGTGCCCTATTCAAGGGACTATGATTAAAAAAAATAAAATAGGGGATGAAGAGGGAGATGGTAGAAATTTGCTTAAACGAAAAATAAGCAAAAGCGGGGGAAACTAATTATAGCCATGTGATTGTAGGGAGAGGGGACATCTGGGTGGACAGGAAGAAGTTTGTTTTTCAATAGCACTGTCTTGTCTTCGAGGAAGCTGGGACATGAAGAAATCTGAACAGGTAGAAGGAAACAAAACTGTTAATATCTAGGATGATTATATAATTTCTTGTCCACACCAGGACTCTTCTGAGAGTGAAAGGGGACATTATGAGGAGCTGCTTCAGAATAGGCATAAACTGTAACAACCCAGGCATATCAGGATGGACAGCCACCTGACCCAGAGCTGCTCTGGTCCTCACATTGATGGACAAAGTTGGCCATGGACTTGGTTCCTACCACTAGGAAGGATTAGAAAAGGTAGCAATGGTTTCTTTCAAAGCAAGAACATTGATTTTCAAAACTGAAAACATTCAAGCAAATGTGGAAATATCAAAAAGTAACTTGCCACCATCATTTTTTCACTCTTAATGACTATTTGAGCTTAATTGCCAGTCTTGTTTTATCTTCTGTCCTTGATGAAGAACTTCAAACCTTGAGAGAAAATAAGAGAGATTTTCCCCTCACCCATGGTATGAATATTTTAAATAGACAGACTAGAAAAGATCTTTCAAGCTTCAATAAAAAGGCCACTCAACTAACCAGACTGCCTTTCATATCATAGTCATCATTAAAAATTAATCTACTAATTTCACCTTTTCAAATAAATTAGGGAAAGTACTACCTTGCTTCAGGGAAAAATGTATTTATTTGTGAGAGCAAGACTGAACTTGAGTGGAAACGCTAAATCAAAAGGGTTGTAATGTAAATGTCTAACAGTAAGAAATGGTTATATAAATTCTAATGCATTCATATACGGGAAAACCATGTAGTCATTAAAGCTAATCATTTAGAATTATATTGACATAGAAAGATGTTTATGATATATTAAAGGTATATTGAAACAAACCAAATATTTTAAAATCTATTTGATACTAAAAACAAAAAAGAAAAAAACTGTCACTTACTTTGGGGGGCTAATAAGAGACCAAACCATTATTTTGAAAACTGGGACATAAAGGAAAAGAATCAAGCATCTATCTTGTTCTTCCTGTGCTAATTTTCCCCATGGGTGACCAAATAGTGATTGAAGGAAAATTTATCTTTACAGTATTTAGCTGATAAGCAATAGATATGGTAGGATTAGAATATAACAATTTTATATTGTCTAATGGACAGCGAGGCCTGGCGTGCTGTGATTCATGGGGTCGCAAAGAGTCGGACACGACTGAGCGACTGAACTGAACTGAACTGAATGAATTTATAGATGTATGAGTTTTCTAGGGCTGCCCTGACAATGTACAGACCAGGGGGCAGGGGTGCTTAAATGACAGAAATTTACTTTCTCACAGTTCCGGTGGCTGGAAGTATGATCAAGGCGGCAGCAGCTCTGGTTTGTCTGCGGTGTCCCTCCCTGGCTTGTGGATCGCCGTCTTCTCCTTGTGTCCTCACACGGTCATCCCTCTGGGTGCGTCTGTGTCCATACCTCCTCTTTGTATCTGTTGCTGTACAGTTGTTAAGTTGTGTCTGACTCTTTTGCGACCCCATGGAACGCAGCCCTTCAGGCTCCTCTGTCCATGGTATTTCCCAGGCAAGAATACTGGAGTGGGTTGCCATTTCCTACTCCAGGGGATCTTCCCAACCCAGGGATTGAACCCACATCTGCTGCATTGGCAGGTGGATTCTTTACTTCTGAACACCAGGGAAGACCCCTGTTTGTGTAAGAACACCTAATGACTTCATTTCAACTTAGCCACCTTGCCTCCAAATACAGTTACATTCTGAGGTACTGTGGATTGGGACTAGAACATATGAATGGGGGGAGGGAAATAACTCAGCTGCAAATAATAGATCTAGGTAACATTTCAAAGTGAGATAGCAGCAGACTTTATGTGCCTCCTGGGGGTGTTCACAATACCATTTATGAAGTAGACTTGACTAACAAGGATGGAATCTGAATCTGATCAAAGTTTGAGATTGAACTAGCAATTTAAGACATTATAAATGATGCCATGGGGAAGAAATCAGCAAAATTCAGACTGAGAAATTCTATAGAACAAATGACAAGTTTCTTAGAGAAGTAAACTGCAAGGAGAAAAAAAAGGTGGAAACTATAGATGAAAAAGATTGAAGAGACATAACCAAAACAACCAGTTACAAGTGTAAAACTTGATCCTGATACAAACAAATCATTGTAAGACAAAGACATTTTAACAGTGACTAGATATTTGAGAATTTCTAAGATATTGCTGTTATTTATTTAAGCATGACAAAAATATTGTTATATCTGAAGTATCTCTATCTTTTAGGGAGAAATAGTTCCTGAATATGATATGATGGCTAGGATTTGCTTCAAAATAATCTGGGGTTGGGGTAAATTAAAATACGATAAAACAAGATTAGCCACAAATGAACATTCAGTTCAATGAATGAAATTCTGCCATTTGCAGCAACAAGGATGGACCTAGAGAATATTATGCTTAGTGATAAATAAGTGAGTGAAAAATAAGTCAGACAGAGGAAGACAAATACCTTATGGTATCATTTTTATGTGACATCTAAAGAATAATACAAATAAATGTATATGCGAAACAGACTTACAGATGTAGAAAACAAACGTGGTCAGTGGGGACAGAGAAGGGAGGGGGCCGGGCAAGACAGGAGTATAGGGTTAAAAGATACAAGCTGCTATGTGTAAAGCAGATAAGCGAAAAGCACATATTGTACAGGGGCTCCCCTAGTGGCTCAGAGGTAAAGAATCTGCCTGCCAATGCAGGAGACATGGGTTCAATCCCTGGTCCAGGAAGATCCCACATGCCACAGCACAACTAAGCCCCTGCACCACAGCTACCGAGCCTATGCTCTAGAACCCAGGAGCCACAACTACAGAGCCCGTGTGCCGAAACTACTGCAGCCATCCACCCTTGCACCCATGTTCTACAGCAGGAGAAGTCACCACAATGAGAAGCCCACGCACCGCAACTAGAGAGCAGCCCCCACTCACCACAACCAGAGAAAAGCCCTCACACAATGAAGGAGACTCAGGGCAGCCATACATAAATAAATAAATAAAAATTTTGAAAATGATATATTGTACAGCACAGGGAAATATAGCCAATGTTTTATAACAAATCTAAAAATTTTTTTTAAAGATTAGTCACAAATAGAGAAGGAATATATTATACAATCTTCTTTAGTACATATTTGGAATTTTTCATAATAAAAACATTTTTTAAATGAAGGGAAGGAAACATTTAGATCATATATATTATGCCTTATTACGAAAAAGGCAGGGGGTGGACACCCATATACATGTGCATGATCTTAGGATGACAATCAAATGGTAACACATTCAAACCTCTAAGGTTGTCCCTAAGTGGCAGAGTTATGAGTCATCACTAATTTTTATACTATTCTTCTTTGTTTACATTTTTAAGGTGTATCAGTTTTTTTACCATTCAGAAAAATAAGCTACTTTCGTATTTAATAAAATGAAAAATGAACAGTCTTTGAATAAGTGAAAGGTCTGTATCCTTCAGGACCTTTGTCGATGGCAATTCTAGAATTATGCAGATAGAAAAAAAAGCTTCTTTCTCTGCTCATTCTTACTACTGGAGTCTGGGGACTATAAGGGCCTCTCCCCCATGGAGTAAGATAACATCTGAAATCACATCAAATCAACGTTCGGATAGTAAAAATGGCACCTTTTACAGACATGCCATAAAGAGCATAATTGGACCCATTAAATACAAAGCATGTGAATTCCAAAGGCTACTGAATAAATAATGTTGCTTAACAATGTGAGATTGAAGTGTGAATTGACTGAAATGAGAGTTCATTTCCCTTCTGAAAATTTCATACCTTCCTTCAAAGAGTGAACCAATCAGAGCATTCTCTCCAGCCGGGTTCTCCCAGATCCCATCTAGAGAAAGCCATGGATGAGTGGTCCAGAGTCATCTTTGGCAACAGCATCCTCCAGAAGGCTTCACTGGGGGTTGGTTCACACACATTTATTCAGTGCCTCCTGTGTTTGACCCGCTGATGGAAGGTTGGGGGGCTATGAGGACAGCAGCTAAAAAAAGGCTTTTCAAACACAGCCTTGCTTTGGAAGATTGCAAACTAGTTGGAATTACACACACACACACACACACTTTGCTGATACTACAAAATCACCAACAAAATCTCAAGCATTCCCTGCTGTTATGGACTGAACTGTCTCTTCCACCCACCCACCTAGGGGCTTCCCAGGTGGCGTTAGTGGTAAAGATAATGCCTGCCAATGCAGGAGATGTAAGAGACGCAGGTTCAACCCCTGAGTCGGGAGGATCCCCTGGAGTAGGAAATGACAACCCATTTCAGTATTCTTGCCTGGAGAATCCCACGGACAGAGGAGCCTGGCAGGCTATATAGTCCATAGGGTCACAAAGAGTAAGACATGATTGAAACGACTTAGCATGCACACACCCACCCACCCAAATCATATGTTGTAGCCTCAGCCCCACTGTGACTGTATTTGGAAATCAGGCTTTTAAGAGGGTCATCAAGGTTAATGAGGTCATAAAGGTGAGGTCCTAATCCAATAGGACCCATGTCCTTACAAGAAGGGATGCCAGAATGTACATACACAGAGGGAAGGTCATGTCAGGACACAGCGAGAGATGGCCATCTGCCAGGCGAGGAGAGAGCTCTCCCCGGAAACCAACCCTGTAGCACCCAGAGCTTGGACTTCCAGCTTCCAGAACTCTAAGAAAATTAATTTCTGCCGGTGAAGCACCCCAGGGAGTGGTGTGCTGTTATGACAGCCCTATCAGACTATGACCCGGGCAAGGCACACTTACTCACTTCCACACGTCTTCCTTCCTTTTCAGGAATGCCCATTCCATCTAGGGGACAACAGTAGCCACGGACACTCCTCTTGGTTGCCCCTCACCACTTCTCAGGATCCCATCCCAGATGTAGGGTGTCTGGGATGCCCAAACCCAGAGCACACCCAGGCTAGGTAGAACCTTTGGGGAAATTAGATCAAGGCCCTCCTCTGAGTCAAGGCCGCAGCGGGGTGGGAGGAGCACAGCAAGGTGAGGACACACGACTTGTAGGAAAATTGGAAAAACTGTGGCCTTTTCTCTGTGCAGGCTCTGCTCTGTGCCAGGCGCCAGGCTAAGTCAGCAGAGCCCCGTCACCATGCTACTCAGCCTGATGTCCTTGTGCACAACGCCATGCGGGTCATAAGTGTGGTGTACTATTCCAATAGGACTCATGTCCTTACAGAAGAGGAAGAGATACCACGAGTGTACTCCACGGAGGAAAGGTCATGCAAGACTCAGAAAGACGGCTGCAAGTTCCAATCCAAACCCTTGACCCATCCTGTTCCCTGAGGCTGTTCACCTCAGCCCAGGGTTGCTTCAAGGGGGAGGTGGCAGCACACATACACAGGGACAGTCAACACCTGGCTTCCTTCCCCTGAGTCCCCCGCCACCAGCTGCAGCCCTGGTCCCATAGGCAGCAACTTTCCACACCCACTACCCGCCCAGCAAAGCAGCCCAGAATAAGTCTGGGTTCTCCCTTAACCTCCTCCCCTGACCACTTTAACTCCCTGGGCCTTTGTCATCCCTCCAAGGCTCCAGGGGCAAATGACTGAATGTCCCCAGAAGCACCTAGGAGGGAGCTTCTTATATTATCTGTTTGCTAACTATTACTGATAGGGGCTCTCCCTATTGGCTGCCAGGGTGTTTGGGAAGGGGCGGGGTCATTGACGCTCAGCACCCCAGTGGCCCCCACCCTCAAGGCTCTCTGCACAAGTGAGGGCTCTAAATGCTTTTCCAGAATGGCCACCCATGCAAAGCTAATATCCTACTCTTACTCTAGTAGTCACATCCATTTGGAAGGACATCCGTATAATCACAGGTTGATCTGCCTCAAGGCTGATTTTTTTAAAAGTGTGAAAATGCACCAACACTAGTGTGGGGAAAACACAAATTCAGAGATTGAAGGGTGGTGACTGGGCTCCTCCACGTCTCTCTGCGTTCCTTCCAACCCATTCATGACCAGCTCAAAACTGATCTCGACTCTTCCAACTCCACATCTGAGAATTAAGAATGAGGATGATGCTATATATGAAGTCTGGAAAGATGGTACTGGTGAACCTGCCTGCAGGGCAGCAGTGGAGATGCAGACATAGAGAACAGACTTATGGACACAGTTGGGGAAGGAGAGGGTGGAATCATTTGAGAGAGTAGCATTAAAACATACACATTACGGTATGTAAAGTAGATAGCCAGTGGGAATTTGCTGTATGACTCCGGGAACCCAAAGTCAGTGCTCTGTGACAGCCTAGAGGGCTGGGATGGAGAAGGAGGTGGTAAGAGGTTTAAGAGGTTGGGGACATTGGTATGCTTAGGCTGATTCATATTATGAATGGCAGAAGCCACACACAGTATTGTAAAGTAATTATCCTCCAATTAAAAGTAAAATAAAATAAAAAGAATGAGGATGGCCTGCCTCATCATCCAAAAGTATGCAAATAACCAATGCTGGAGAGAGTGTGGAAAAAAGGAACCCTCCTACACTGTTGGTGGGAATGTGAATTGGTGCAGCCACTGTGAAGAACAGTATGGAGGGTCTTCAGAAAACTAAAAATAAAGTTCTCATATGATCCAGCAATTCCACTTCTGGTCATGTATCCAGAGAAAACCATAATTCAAAAAATACATGCACTCATTGCAGCACTGTTCACAATAGCCAAGATACAAAAGCAAACTAAGTGTCCATCAATAGATGGATAAAGAAAATGTGGTACATATATGCAACGGAATACTACTCAGCCATAAAAAAGAATTAAATAGTGCCATTTGCAGCAACATGGATGAACATAGAGATTATCATACTAAGTGAAGTAGGTCAGAAAAAGACAAACATCATATGATATCACTTACATAGTGATCTTTTTTAAATGATATAAATGAATTTATTACAGAACAGAAACAGACTAAACAGACATAGAGAACAATCTTAAGGTTACCAAAGGGAAAGTGGGGGGGATAAATTAGGAGCTTGGGATTAACAAATACACACTCAGTTCAGTTCAGTTCAGTCATTCAGTCATGTCCAACTCTTTGTGACCCCATGGACTGCAGCACGCCAGGCTTCCCTGTCAATCACCAACTCCCAGAGCCTACTCAAATTCATGTCCATCATGTTGGTGATGCCATCCAACCGTCTCATCCTCTGTTGTCCCCTTCTCCTCCAGCCTTCAATCTGTCCCACATCAGGGTTTTTCCAAAGAGTGAGTTCTTCACATCAGGTGGCCAAAGTATTGAAGTTTCAGCTTCAGCATCAGTCCTTCCAATGAATATTCAGGACTGATTTCCTTTAGGATGGACTGATTGGATCTCCTTGCAATCCAAGGGACTCTCAAGAGTCTTCTCCAGCACCACAGTTCAAAAGCATCAATCCTTCAGTGCTCAGCTTTCTTTATAGTCCAACTCTTACATCCATACATGACCACTGGAAAAACTATAGCTTTGACTAGACAGACCTTTGTAATGTAACATATACACACTACTATATACAAAATAAATAACCAATAAGGACCTACTGTATAGCACAGAGAACTATACTCAATATCTTGTAATAACCTATAAGGAAAAAGAATGTATGTATGTGTATGTGAGTGTGTGCTTAGTCACTGTGTCGTGTCCTACATTTTGCAACCTCATTGACTGTAGCCAGCCAGGCTCCTCTGTCCATGGGATTTTCCAAGCAATAATACTGGAGCAGATTGTCATTTCCTATTCTAGAGTATCTTCCTGACCAGGAATTAAACCCACATCTCTTGTGTTTCCTGCATTGGCAGGTGGATTCTTACCTCTGAGCCACCTGGGAAGCCCATGTGTGTGTGTATGCATGCGTGTGTGTGTGTGTGTGTATGTAATAACTGAACTACTTTGGCGTACACTTAAAACTAATACGACATTGTAAATCAACTCTCCTTCAATTAAAAAAAAAAAAAAGAATGAGTGTGACATGCTCCATCTTGGACATGATCACAGACTGGGCTTATCAATAGACAACAAACTGCACCAAAAACTTGGCATGATTTGAAAGACATGTTGTAAAGACTTTCCAGCTGAAAAGGTCTTCCTCACCTCCCTGTGAAGTGGCCACCAGCATTGCTTTATTCCATCAGCTTCATTCTTGACGCTTTTAAAATGAAACCATTTCTGGGAGCAATGACATAGAAGTTCTTCTTTTTTCAGTTCACTTTCTTATTGAAGTATAGTTGATTTACAGTGTGGTGTTATTTCAGGTATACAGCCAAGTTATTTATATATATATGGCTTCCCTGGTGGCTCAGATGGTAAAGAATCTGCCTGCAATGCAGGAGATGCAGGTTCAATCCCTGGGTCAGGAGGATCCCCTGGAGACATACATATATATATTGGACAGGGAGGCCTGGCGTGCTGTGATTCATGGGGTCGCGGAGAGTCGGACACGACTGAGCGACTGATCTGATCTGATCTGATACATATATATGTGTGTGTGTGTATATATATATATATATAAAGAGAGAGAGAGATACAGATTCTTTTCCAAAGAAACTCTTGTAATTGCACAGTGGGACAGCAGGCAAGAGAATGGGCTCTGGAGCCATGTTTAGGAATTCCCATCCTAGCTCCAGCAGTTACTGATGTGTGGCCTTGGGAAGGTTATGTTTCCTCTTCTTGAGTCCCATTTCCTCATCTGTAAGATGAGGATAATCATAGTACTTTCTTTGTAGGCTTACAGGAACTATTAGCTGAGGTCATGTATAAACTGGTTAGCATAGTGACTGACATGGAGTTAAGTAATCAGTAACATTAACTCTGATTAGCCCTTAATACTCAAGTATAAATTTGTCTATCAGTTCAGTTTCTTAGAGGATGACAGAAACATAGACATGGTTGGCTTTAATTAAATGACAAAAAAGTTATTGAATCTGGCCTTTCCCAGTTGTCACCCGCTTTCTCTCCAATGTCACCCATTCTCAGGCAGATGCCACCACCCTCCCCATGAGCCATCCTCACTGCAGTGCCACCTCCCCTTCCTGTGTCTTGGGGACACAGGGCTCACAGAGAGGGTGAAAAAGCTTCAGCGTATCCAAAGCTTAGCCGAGAGCCTGCCCTTGGCCTTGCCTGGAAACTGATATGTGAGGCATAAAATATGAGAGTTGCTGAAAAGCCAAGTCCAGAGTACTTTACACAGGGCAAGGTGAATGTGGCTGAAATTCTGTCCCTCTCCACTGGCTGTAAATTTGATTTAATCAAGAAAGCATGGGTTAAGGATTTAATGGAAACTTGTCTCCAGCTTGGAAAGAAGAAGAGTAAAAAGAGAACGGTTATTGACATTTTTACTGCCTAGCAGGAGATGCATGTCTGGCCCAAGTGAGTGAATCAGGAAATCTATCAGCTTTGGAAAATGGATGAGGCTCTGATCAATCTCCCTCCCACTCCAATGGAGCTGGGCAGCATCAACCAAGCTATTCGCCAAGTAGATGCCAGCAGCTCTGCTTCTGGACTTACAGAGCCAATAAGGGCACAACTAGGATGGAATTTGTTTGAAAACCTATGAAAGGGATGTTTTCTGTCCCTTCTCTCATATAGGCAGACTTTGAGATTTGGAGGTGAATCCCCCTAGCACATAGGTGAATGTGTGTCCCTCTACAAATTAACAGAAGATATCATAGCAAGAGTATCCCCCATTCCAAAATACCTCCTCTACCTTTAGATTCACTGCTTTATCCTCCTTAAAATTTTAAGTATTCTGGGAATAATAAAATGTTATCATATATTAATGGCAGAGAGTGAATTCATTCATGTTGTTTCTCTCCCCAAGTTGGTGAGTCAAAGGCTGGTTGTTGGGGAAGTTTTCAGTATTAGATAGAAAAGTAGAGATGGTGGCAGACCAACATGGGCCCACAGCATCACATTGTTGCTTGGAAGCCAGCCAACATTTCCTAGCTCCCCTGCATTTGGGTGGCACAGGGACTACATTTCCCAGCTCCCCTTGCATTTGGAGGGCACCATATATCTTGCCAATGGAATGTGGGTGGAAGTGATACATGTCACTTCAGACTGATGTGGTTGAATATGAGGTGCATAAGTCTCCACATTCTTCCCCTACCTGCCCACTGAGTGACACCAGGCTGGCCTTTTTGTAGCACAAGAAGCACCAGATGGCAAAGTCATAAGATGGAAGCAACTTGGGTCCCTGCAACCCTCCTTGGAAGAGAGCTGCCAGATCCAGGGGGAATATGATGTGAGATTTGGGGGTCAGCCCTCAGCATCATGGCCTTGAACGAGGAGCATTGGCAGAAAACAGGCCTGCGTGTGGCGTTCTCACTGGTCTGGCTGTGGGGAGTGAGGGCGATAGTACTTTTGGAGAAGGGGGAGAGTGAAGGGACAGTAGCTATTCACACTGTGATCAAGAATTGCCAGCCTGTAGCCATCCCAGTCCGGAGAAGGCAATGGCAAGCCACTCCAGTACTATTGCCTAGAAAATCCCATGGATGGAGGAGCCTGGTAGGCTGCAGTCCATGGGGTCGCGAAGGGTCGGACACGATTGAGCGACTTCACTATCATTTTTCACTTTCACACATTGGAGAAGGAAATGGCAACCCACTCCAGTGTTCTTGCCTGGAGAATCCCAGGGACGGGGGAGCCTGGTGAGCTTCCGTCTATGGGGTCACACAGAGTGGGACACAACTGAAGTGACTTAGCAGCAGCAGCAGCAGCAGCCATCCCAGTCAGGTACAAGAGGTCACTCAGTGAGCAAAAGGAACAGAAATCCAACATGCCAAAGTGGAGTTATTTTATGAGAAAAAACTTTCTGTATTTGGTTGAGAGTGATGGGCTGTTTTCCAGTTTTATTTTGGTTTTGATTTGGCTTTCATGAAGCCTGAAACCACACCAAATAAGACATCGTTTCTCTCTCAGCTTCTCTGCATCCTTATGGCTAAAATGCCAAGAAAAATTGTCCTTGACCCACGTTCATGCTGACACACTCATTTCAGTGGTTTTTTGAACCTCCAAGCTGGGATTTAGACCAGGTTATAAAGTGAGGTTAAATGAGGTCATTGATGGTATATATTTTACCTGATAGTCTCCTGCCCCTGGTGTCTGTTACTCTGTTCTCTTCCTATGGGCCAGCCGCTACTCTAGGAACTTGGTATTTGTATACATCGGTAAATGGGAAATCAATAAATGAAACACTATTCAAAATCATTCATCTTCTCAATTAGTTTAAAAATCTTCCAAGTCGCTTCTCTGAAGATTCCTCCAGCCTCCTCTCTCTATAAATACTGGGTAGCAAATGTAGGGTGTGAAAGGTGGAAACCATCTCAAGCAAAATTCTCCCACATCCTAGTTCTGGTTAAGGGTTAGCCCAGATCTGAATCACCTCATTCATCCCACTGACGATTTCTGCTCCAAGCCTTCTTAGGATGAGGTCTGTGAGTGAATTAACTTGTTTCTTTCCCTGTGAAGGTTTTTGAAAGCCCCAGTTGCTAATTCTCTAACGCACGGAGTTAAGTTCTAAAACACAGACATACACACACAAAAAAAGTGATTTATAGTGTACTGAAAGCTCTAACAATCTATGCTGTGCCAGGCAAATGACAGAAAACACCACCAGCAAAGTGAAGCAAAAAAGTTTAATTGCAGTGCATTGGCTAGCTCGCAGAATCGATGAAGCCTGGAGAATCAGGTTTGGAATAGAGAAGAAAATGAAGGGGAATAAGACTTTGAGAAGCTCAGACCCTGAAAACAGTCTTCTGGGCCCACCACCACTGGTGGCACTGTCACTGGACTCCTGTTTGTCGCAGCTACAGAGAACCATGTCTTCCTATCCTGAGCAACCCTGTGGTGCAACTTTCAGGGTCCTGGGCAGAAACATCCAACTGACTCAGGCTGGGTTACCTGCCTGCACCCCAGTTGCCAGGAGGCCAGGAGAGATGGCAACTGTTCCCCTTCATTTTCTGAAGTGGACTATTTGGAGACTAGTAGGTAAAAAATAATCTGTCCATCCCAGGGCATCCCTTTGGCTCCCCAAAATTCCCTAACGTTATTCTTCTCATATTTAAATCTCCTAAAGGAAGCCTTAACATAATATAATTACCCTTTAAAACACCAAAAGTACTTTCAACTCTCCCCAAAGTGAGGTCACCATATTATTTCAGTTATTTCATATATTTCATATTATTTCAAGAATATATATACTCCCTTTCAGATTATTGATCAGGCTTCTGTGGTGGCTCAGATGGTAAAAAATCTGCCTGCAATGTGGGAGACCTCGGTTCGATCCCTGGATTGGGAAGATCCCCTGGATAAGGGGTAGGCTACCCACTCCAGTATTCTGGCCTGGAAAATTCCATGGACTGAATAGTCCATGGGGTCACAAAGAATCGGACACGACTGAGTGACTTTCACTGTCACTATGTATACTCTTTTTCAGATTATTAATCATATTATTACTTAATGGCTATTGTTAATCACCAGTCACGTTTTCCTTGGATGTTGATTATCTCACAAAGAATGCAATCTGTACCAATGATGGACAATTCAGACATCCAAAACAGAGCAGTGAGGAAAATTAAAGGAATAAGGAAGAGGCTTGGCCCTAGTTAAATCACTTCCTAAATAGGGCCTGCTGTTCAACCAAACTGAAGACACTGTCAAGCACTTGGTTCTCCCAAGTGCACAGGACCTGTGGGGTAACAGGCAGAGGAGAGTTACTCTGGCCACATGGGTCTGCCATGCGGGGGAGTATACACCTGCCTGCAGGCACTCAGCACCACCCAGCTGCATCTCAATCCATTTAGCTTATAATAGCAGATATGAAAATTTCATCAGGTTTTCTGCTTTACTGTTGTGAAATATTAAACATTAATAAATTATTCAGCTCAATGTAAAATACTACAAATGTTCATAGGTTTCATCACGAGGTAGTTCAGCAGCCCGTTTGTTATAGGGCTATTTTGGGCAAAGCAATCTGCTCCAGGAAGTGGGTATCTTTTTTCTTCTTCCATTATTTGTGTTCCTTAATGGGGAAATGTCTATTCTGGGATTCAGGTGATACAAATAAGTACATAAGGATGCAGGAATATTGCCCATGGAGCTGCTCTATGCATTCAGGGATGGCTGTGGACCAGATACGGGTGCTGTGTTGGGAGGAAAAGAATGAGCGGAAGGAGTGTGACCCAAACTTGTGACCCAAACTTAAAGAAGAACGAGGTTGGACGTAGAGAACAGACTGGTGGCTGCCAAGGGGAAGGGATGGACTGGGAGTTTTGGATTAGCAAATATAAAATATTATATAGAGAATAGATACCTAACAAGATCCTAATATAGAGCACAGGGAACTATATTTAATATCTTGTGATAAAACATAATGGAAAAGAATATGAAAAAGAATGTATATCCATGTATAACTGAGTCACCTTGCTGTACATCCAAAACTAACACAACATTTTTAATCAACCATGCTCTAATAAAATAAATGTTTAAAA
Source organism: Moschus berezovskii (assembly GCF_049115385.1). Lineage (NCBI taxonomy): Eukaryota > Metazoa > Chordata > Mammalia > Artiodactyla > Moschidae > Moschus > Moschus berezovskii. Next base: position 63,509,779 of record NC_142461.1, read on the forward strand.
AGAATTCAAGAAGTGTCTCAGATGTCCCCAGTGTGAGCTTTTCTCTTAGCCTCTGAAGCAGAAGCTCATCACAGGGCTGGGTTGGGCCATAGTGGTTGTCTGGGCATGCACGTTCAGTGACTTGACCAGAAGCTGCCAAACCCAGTGTGTTATCCTAGGAGACAGAGGCCATTCCTGAGACAGAAGTCAAGCTGGATGTAAAACCAGTCGTTGGCCAAGCCGAAGGGCTGATGCAACAGGAGACAGTTGTGTCCTGGGAAACTGAGGCGCTTCCTAGAAAAGGGGTCACCCTAAGAACATAAGACCTTCTGGTCTTTCATCGGAAGAAGTAATTCTGTGCCCAGTCTTGTGGCTAGTTCTCTAAACCTCCCGCAGCCCAGCCTCATAACATGTTGTATCTGCGGAAGAAAAAGAAAGACAGTTCAAGTGATACCAGAAATCCACAACAGGTATTTCAGGGCCAATGTTCCAGCAAAAACTGTTTAGAAGTTGCAACACGCCTCAAAGTCAGGAATTGGCAGCTTTCTTGAGCCAGGCTGGGCTTTAAAACCTGCTCAATGCAACAAACTAGCTTCTCAGGTGGCGCTAGTTGGAAAGAACCTGCCTGCCTATGCAGGAGACATAAGAGGGTTCAACTCCTGGGTAGTGAAGATTCCCTAGAGAAGGAAATGGCAACCCACTCCAGTATTCTCACCTAGAGAATGCCATGGACAGAGGACCTAGGTGGGCTACAGTCCATGGGGTCACAAAGAGTCAGACACAGCTGAAGTGACCTAGCACGATGCAACAGAGTCTCATGGCCCAGCCCCTGTCTTCCCCAGTCCCCAATCATCCTTCCACACTCTGGACTGCATCCTACCCTTCTGCCCCACCTCCACCCTGCTGCCCCCTCCTACCTCTCACCTAAACGATTTTCAGGACCTCCCACAAGGTGTTTGTTTCACCAGTCTCCCCCTTTTGTTTCTCATCCTAATTGTCTGCAGGTCCTCAAGATGAATACCCAGTGAAAAATTCAGGAAGATTATTTCTAAAGGAGGCCAGATGCAGAGGTTTGTGGGGCTGGGCCGTGGACCAGACATGGGTGTGCCAGAGAGGAGCCCAGGGCACCCCTCTTTCTCCTGCCCACCATGGTTTGGTCTAGTCCACACGACCAACCTCAGGGATGATGGGAGCCTACGTGATACCTTTGTGCAAATCAAAAAAGATGCCCTTTCTGAAAAAACCTAAGGTTAAAAAAAATGCCACTTCTTTGCCATTCATAGAAAAAAATCATCATCGTTTTCTAATATTTATTAAAATGAGGCATTTTACTTCCATTTTTGAGAATTAGCACACCAGACATATAAATCTAGGGTTTCTATTATGTGAATGGTACTCACTTAGATATGGCATCCTTGGGCAGTGCACAACCCACACAACTGCACGTATGGCCCCTGCTTAGCTTTGCATCTGCTAATGCCAAAGTTCCACCCTGAAGCCTGGCCGCTTCCCTCTGTTTTCAGTCATTGAAAGAACCTCTCTTCCATACACACAAAGATGTATGAGTCAGCTGTCCACCTGAGTTCCAGAACCAGTTGCTACTTGGAAATCTTACTTCCAAGCCCAACCACACTAGAGGCATCTGATCCACCTTACACTTCTGACAGCCCCCTCCTGCCAACAGGGAAAGCCCTGGGGGCCAGTGTGCTCACCACCATCTGGACCACCTTCCTCCCCCAGGAATGACACAAGCCCCAGCCTCCCTCAGTGCTCAAAGCCCCTCCTTCAGATCACATCCCCCAACCCCCCCACACACCTCGACTACTTCCTTGACCAGCTTACGCGTCTGTGTCCTGTTCCTGTCTGTTGCCCCATCAGATGTCAGGCTCCTTGAAGATGGGTCTGTCCCTCATCTCTCCTCATCGTTTTAGGGTCACACCTAGTGCTGCCGAGCTGGCCACAGCAGGGATGCCTTGTTCAACCACGAGAAAGCTGGTCTCACTTTATACGTTCTTGGGGTTGTGAACATTGAGTCCAGGTCAGGGGAAGCAAGACCCTCAAATGCAGAGGAGGTAGGTGTGCAGAAAGAGTGGAGACTGCTTTTTTTTTATTTTGTTGAAGTATAGTTGATTTACAATGGTGTGTTAATTTCTGCAATATAGCAGAGTGATTAGGTTATACATGTGTATATTATTTTTCCTATTCTTTTCCATTATGGTTTATCACAGGATATTGAATATAGTTCCCTGTGCTCTACAGTAGGACCTTATGGTTTATCTATCCTATATATAATAGTTTGCATCTGGTAACCCCAAACTCCCAATCCATCCCTTCCCCCATGCCCCTTCCCCTTGGCAACCACAAGTCTGTTTGGACGCCGCTTTAAATGCACTAATGTTTAGGAGGGAAGCTGCTCTGCTCTCAGGGCTTGTGTCTTATATTACCCTGCTTCCTAAGAAAGATGTCCTCTCAGGGCTGTCAATGCCCTCCTCATAACCAGGCCTCCCTGTGGACCTGATTTCACATTCCTCTGGCTCTACCTGCACGTAGGACTCAGGGAACCATCCACGCTTCCCCAGGGAGTAGAAGCTAATGGATGCTTAATTCAATAGCACTCACATTGTAAAGCGCTGGCTAATAAAAAGCATTTATAGAAAATTCAGTGAAGGACTTTACATCCGCACTCCCTCCATAAAAGCTTGATCACCTCCCAATGTGACATATTCACGTGGGTGGAGAGGCTGGCTATGTCCTGCACCAGGCTCACAGCAGAGCATCTGACCCCTTCCTGTCTCCCTGTTGCTCCATATCCTCGTCTTCCACCTTCCCTCCATCTTCCCTATCCTAAAGTGCTGTTTCTAAATGAAATTTTTACACAGTGTGTTCAAACACTGACCATTTCAGGGGGAACCATTTCCAAAGGTGGCGTGTCAATCTAGGGCAGCTGTGGCATCCACGGGGGTTATTGCCCAGCCAGGACCCCTCAGAAGAGTCATGAGTACTTTCTGGGGGGACCCAAGAACAATGATGGAGGGAGTGGTGGCTGGGGCTCAGAGTCGGGCTGCAGAAGCCTGGACCAGAAAGGAGGTGAGGATCGTGGTCCACCACCAGAGAAGAGAATTACGGTGGTGGAGCCGTAGGAAGGCTGGGTTGCTTGTCCTAAGAAAGAACATTCCAGAAATCAGAACTTTCTAATTCGGGGAGGACTCCTCTTGAGATGCCAGTTCCATAAGAGAAGGGACCATTGGTCTTCGTCACTGCACTCTCCCCACCTTAGAGCACTGCCTGCTGCTGCTGCTGCTGCTAAGTCGCTTCAGTCGTGTCCGACTCTGTGCGACCCCATAGACGGCAGCCCACCAGGCTCCGCCGTCCCTGGGATTCTCCAGGCAAGAACACTGGAGTGGGTTGCCCTTGCCTTCTCCGAGAGCAGTGCCTAGTGCACAGTAAATTTCAGTGACCTCCGCTGAGCGTACGAGTGGACTGATGACTGAATGGACACGATGAGAGAGCCCTCAAGGGAGACGTGGGGGCACCATGCGCCAGGCAAGCGGCCTTGGGCATGGTGCTGCGAAGTCAGAGGTGGTTGAATGGATGCCTCTAAGAAGCATCCCCCAGGCCCGGACACCACAGCCCAGGGCCGCTGGCCGGGGAGTGCAGCCAGTTCTTCCTGAGCAACCCCTTGTCCCCTCCCTCCATGAACTCTGTAAGATCCAGCCCAGGGCACACCCAGAGCAAGTGTCCAATCCCATTTACTGCCTGTCTTCTTACAGGTCACACCCAGCCAAGCCAACCAGGTCCAGGGGACTCTACTCTGAAATGATTCTCATCTATCTTGAAGGCAAATTCCACCTCCAACAAGTTTCTTAGCCAACCTGATGGTACTAAAATAATGTAGGAAATGGGCGTTTATTTATAATATTGTCTAATTATTGTTATGAAGACTTTTAAGTAATTCCTGCCATTCAAACCCTATTCCCTAGGTCTGGGGTCCTAATGTTTCAGTCAGTCCTAAAGTACAATCAATATGTCTCAGAGATGGATTTTAAAGTTCACTGATAATGGAAGTGAATGCCCTTCCTGGCATGTGATGGGGTGTCATGGTATGTTAGCTGATGAACCACTGGGGGAGTGAAAACTCACATTTCTTTTGACATGGTGTTATTGTGGGTACCTGGGTACACAGAAGCCCCCCAAGCTATGTAGGGGCAGACAACCAATCAGCCAGGGGCCCTTACACATCATTCAGTTCAACCTACAAACAGGAAGAAGCTTACCTTTGGGAAGACAAATGATCCTGAGGGCACACTGTCTCCACTGCCACAAGGTGGCCTCACCTTGGTCAAGACATCACTTTTCCAGACCTCAAGTTACTCATCCATTCATGGGAATAATTCCTTGCTACTTCATGGGGTGGTGGTGAAAAGTGAGAACACAGGTTAAATGTCACTCAGAGAGCAGATGCCCAGTGGGTGATGGTTATTATTTTCCAGGTGAGGAAACAGGCCCCAAGCCAAGATGCCGAGCCAGCATGAGCCCATTAGAGATGCTCAGAGGTCCATGCTCTGCTCAGATGCGGTCCAGGGTCCCAGAGTCTCAGCGCTGCCTCTAAGTCCAGGCAATCAGGATGGGGGACCTGGAGCTTAGAGTCAGCCCCAGCTCCCCCAAAGGACTGACAATTTCTCCAGCCCTCTCCCCTGACCTCTCTAGAAGGTCAGAGAAGCCTTCTGGCCACATGGAGCTACTGGGAGCTTGCTGGAACCTCAGCCACAGTAGGTTAAGGCTTGATGAAGTTTGATTTTTTATTAGATGAGCCCAATGAGGTGAAGAGAAATTCTATTTCAACAGCCCCCTCAGAAACCTTAGCTTCATCAAGGCAACCAAGATTAAGTCATTTACCTTTTTTTTTTTTAAATCCCTGCCAGAGATGCATTGTCTAAATCAGAACCTTGTCCAATTAAAGAAAACATTTCTCAGCAATAGTTTCCGGCGGGGCTCTTATGAGGCGTGGAGTATCCCGGCTTTGTGTGAAATCAGAGGTGATGGTGCTGACATTTTAATTAGCTTCATTTTACTTGGGGGATTTATACCTCTCTCCAGCATAATTACACTTGGAGCTTGTCCTCAAGTCCTCCCACCTTTGACAGTTTCTATCTTCACCTCCTCCTCCAGGAAGCCTTCCCTGACCCTCACCCTGCAATCTTAATGACTCATCTTGAACTCTGATATCCCAGATACTGCATTCTTCAGGGCCCTGATTACAGCTTCTCACACAACCTCCAAAACAAGCTGGCTCTCATCCTTGCATCACACGAGGCTAGCAACACGAGCAAAGTTCCCGTCTTTACGGAGTCTGCTGATGAGTCATGAACAGGCTGTTGCCGAAGCCTGAAAGCACTCCCTTCCTAACCAATCTGCATGAACAGACAGCAGAGAGGTCTGAGGGACATTCAGGCTCAGCAAGGTCACCCTAAGAGAGGCCTGAGGACCATCAGGGAACGAAAATGTGCCCTCCTCCCTGCCTGTTACCAGGCATGAGTGGCCAAAAACAAAAGAATAAAAAAAAGAGAGAGAGGATATCTCTGGTGTCGAGAGCTCTGGGTCCCGAGAAGACCAGCACTAAACGCAGAGTGGCTGTACATGTGACCAGGGGCCATGGAGGCCCAGAGCTGACACCTAACCCAGCCAGGGGGTCAGCGAGGGTTTACAGGAGGGCTGATGTGCCCGGATTTACCACTTGAGTTTACGGCCCACTCTCACTTTCTCTCTACGAAGCTTCTTGACCCTGAAAGGCAGTCACTGTCCCAGGCCCTGTGTATAGACAGGCCCTGTGTTTAGACCGGAGGCCACTGGCCCTAAGTCTGGAGCTCTCTCAGCCCATCTCTCAGCAGCGCCAGTTAGTGCTGGATGGGCAGATGGGCTGCAGGGATTTGATGCAACCAGTCCCCACGCAGGGGGTCCCGACCTGCCCATGGTGCCCACTCCCCGGCCATCTCAGGGATGGTGCCCTTCCCTTCCTGTGGCCCTGGAGCCTTTGAGAAGTATGACCTGCCCTCAGAGTCCCAGCCTCCAAGGACAGTGAAGCTGCCCAACCTGGCGACCTCTGCCCCACAGACACTGTGGGGAATGACAGGGGGAGTCCGGGGCCTGGGCCCAGCAGCTCTCACAAGGAGCAGACAGACCCCCAAGAGGCTGATGGGCTGGAGGGCGACCACCCTCATCCCCACTCCAGCCCCTGTCAGACTGGCAGCCACAGGCCTTCCCATCGAGGGTCTGGCAGGGGCCTCAACCCCTTCAGAGCCTCAAGGGCTCCTTTGCCCACTTTTGTCCCATCCTCAGGCTTGTGTGTGGCTGGTAACATTTTGAGATAATCATGGATGGAAGGAACTTCTCCCTGCCTTTCCCCCTTTCCCCGCTACCCCCAGAGTAGGTAGCTGATTAAGTCCTTTGGTGCCTCAGGGAAGGGACACCCCAGGGCAGAGAAGAGGAAATAGCAGGTCTTTGTGGATCTTTGTCCCAAAAGTGTAAGCTCTTAGGACAGTAGTCCTTAAACCCCGTAGGGTATCAGAACCACCCAGAGGGCTGATCTGATCCCCAGCCTAGAGTCTCTGCTCCCCAGTCTGAGGTGGGGCCCAAGAACTTCCACTATGGCCAGGTTAAAGGCACGCTGGTGCTGCTGGTCTAGGCAGCCACATTGAAATCCCCTGTCTCCCACCCATCCCTCTCACCTTAGCCATAGATCAGAGATACATGGGGAGTTTTACAGACCCCATCCCTGACATGGTACCCCCAAAGATTCTGGTCTCAACGGTCTGGGACAGGGCATGGGCACTGGCAATTCCCCAGTTTTCCTGGGCAGTCCCAGCTAGTATCAGGCTCTAGAGTGATGGCCCCTCAGCCGGGTCCCAGCACCCAGTTCCCTCTAGGAGCTCACACAAGCCAGCTCCTCACATCCCGCTGCTTCAGCCACACGCTGTGCCCAGGGATGGCTCTGAGCTTCTGCCCTCTGCTCACTGCCTGGAAGGCTCTGCCCCTGTGAACTCCTCATTCTCCTCCCAAGCCATCTGGGCCCCACTTCTCCCAACCCCTCAAGTTCCCTGCCCACGCTCTGTCCCACCCGCACTGGGTGACGAGCGTCATGGACCCAGGTCTTCCCAAGGCCCCAGACTGCAGGACAAGGACCGTGTTTCGTGTTCACTTCTGTGTTCCTGTCACTTGGAATAGAGTTCCGAGCACAGTAAGTACAGGTTGTTACTTGAAAGAGTCCTGAAATAATTCTCTTTCCACTTTGACTACATTGAGAGGCCCAGATTCAGCCTCAGACACCATATGGCTAAAGAGATCTGGAGCTCATTGGCCTGCAGGAGAAATACTAGTGGGAGACAGGGGGTTATGTTCAAACACCCAAATGGCTGCAGAAAAGACCAGAGTATGGCTTTCTCCAAGTCACTGGGAGCTGGTCACTGAAGGTGGAGATTTCAGAGCAAGTCAGGAGCATGTCATTTCCATGGTGATCAGAGCTCCCTGGAAAAGGCCTCTGGGCAGCCTGCTGCTTTCCCCAGCCTAAGGGGCTGGGAACAGCCCTGTACCCTCCCACCCAGAGGATCTGTCAGTCCATGGTGATCACAGTGACCAGGCTCCCCACAGCTCTGGGAACAGGCAAAGAGACAGCAGACTTGGAGTCAAGATGAGGCATGTGGCTCCATGCCCTTGGTCTGACCAAGCCAGCTACACAAGGAGTGACCCAAGCAGATCCCAGACCCCATGCTCAGAAGGACCTGGCTATTGGTTTCATGCTCTGCTATCACCCCATGAAATTCTCAGTAATTATTTTTGACCAGGAGCCCACATTTTCATTCTGTACTGGGCCTTGCAAATTCCATAGGGGGTCCTAGGCCTAGCCCCTCTGCCACTGTGAGCAGGGTGACCTCTCAGCTTCCTTAGCTGCAAACTGGAGACCTCAACCCCTCATGGAACTTCAAGGGAACCATAAGAGGGAGCAGAAGGGAAAGCTCTTTGGAAAGGCCCACCTCCCATACAAGTGGTGCCCAAAGATCTGCTGACGGTGTGTTCATGAGGACGGATGGATGGGCTTGCCAGTAATCATCCTCCCACAGCTGCCATGCCTTCAGCATCTCCTCCATGCTCTATGTTTTCATTCAATCTCACAACAAACAAATGAGAGACGTGACTGTTTCCAGTGTATGGATGAGGAAAGGGAGGCTCAGAGAAGCTGAGTGATTTGCCCAAAGTGTCATGACAAGTGGCAGTGCCAGGAGCAGAACCCAACCCTGCTGGAACCCAAGCCCAGGCACTTTCCTCTGCACCAGTTGGCTTGGGTTCTTGGGGAGGTGTCACCTCCAGGGAGTTTCCTTGGACCAAAGAAATCCCGGGAAAATGAAGCACTGATCTTGGGTTAAAGGCGCGCCCCACCCCAGGCCGGGCCCATCCAGCAATGTCCCTGCGACAGTCCAGCTATTAACCCTGAGCACTGTCCCTCTCTGCGGGCGTTGCCTCAGCTGACCCAGTCCCCGGCCCTCCTGTCCTCACCCTCATCCTTTGAGACGCTAATAGATTTCCTAGAGCTTCAGGTATAGCAAACCTCTGCTGGTCTGAACTAATGTATTAGTATTTTAAAAAGACTTCTTGGGAATTCTCTGTTTCTCTTCCTTATTTTCCCTTTCAGCACCAAAAGAAGAAAACACATGACCTCAATCTGCCAGCCACCTTTGAAAAGAAGGCCCCTCGGGGAAGAACACATTAGCAATCCACATGGCTTATTTAATTATGATGAAAATGCCAAATTATTAAATAGCCAGAAAATACTTTGAATAAAATGTTGGTGATTACAGTTCCCATTTCATTTGTACCCAAACACATATGGTAGTTTCATAATGCAAGAAATTATTTTCAGACAGAAATAATTACATAGGGCTCTCAGGTCACTTTTAGCAAGGGAGAATCTCCTATGCACTTTTAAATCACAATTTGTAGCACCCCCAAAAGCATCCTTTAAGAATTGCAAGTTGTCCCAATCAGAGCTGCATGCACAACATCCTTCTGCTTGGAAGGATCAGGGCGAAGGATTCATAAAGGGTGGTATGGCTCTGGCTGCAGCCCATTTATAAATGCACATGTGGGTTCTAGACCCATAGGTACTAACCCTGTGCTTGGCTGAGCGGACTGATCAATCAAATAGCTATGAAGAATAAAACAAAATACTTTTTTAAAACAGACTTCCTATTCACTTAATTGACTCAAGAGAAAGCAAAAAGGCAGGACATCAAAAGCCTGCCTCTCTGAGCTTTCTAACTATGCATCTGTTCAGGACAGTTGCTAAATCACTATTCTTTCCCCGAATACGTGCACAACACATAGCTCCAGGAGTTTTTGAGAAATAACTTTATTCAATCTACTTAATATTTAACAAAGCACCCGCTCCTCGTTCTGTACTCTATAGGAATCCAGAGATTTCTTCATCTGCATCTGTCAAGTCTTCTTATTCCTCTATTTGCCCCCAGGCCCCCTTGCTGTGAGAGCCCCGTGAGTGAGGCTCTGTGATGTCACTCATGGTAACAGGTGACTGGGCCAAGATTGGACAATTGACAAGATGCTTTTGAACTGTGGTGCTGGAGAAGATTCTTGAGAGTCCCTTGGACTGCAAAGAAATCCAACCAGTCCATTCTAAAGGAGATCAATCCTGGGTGTTCATTGGAAGGACTTATGCTAAAGGTGAAACTCCAATACTTTGGCCACGTCATGCGACGAGTTGACTCACTAGAAAAGACTCTGATGCTGGGAGCGATTGGGGGTAGGAGGAGACGGGGACGGCAGAGAATGAGATGGCTGGATGGCATCACTGACTCGATGGACATGAGTTTGAGTGAACTCCGGGAGTTGGTGATGGACAGGGAGGCCTGGTGTGCTGTGATTCATGGGGTCACAAAGAGTTGGACACGACTGAGTGACTGAACTGAACTGAACTGAAGCCAATCACATATGGATGTGAGAGTTGGACTGTGAAGAAAGCTGAGCACTGAAGAATTGATGCTTTTGAACTGTGGTGCTGGAGATTGAGAGTCCCTTGGACTGCAAGGAGATCCAACCAGCCCATTCTAAAGGAGATCAATCCTGAGTGTACATTGGAAGGTCTGATGCTAAAGCTGAAACTCCAATACTTTGGCCACCTCATGCAACGAGTTGACTCACTGGAAAAGACTCTGATGCTGGGAAAAGTTGGGGCCGGGAGGAGAAGGGGATGACAGAGGATGAGATGGCTGGATGGCATCACCAACTCGATGGAGATGAGTTTGAGTGAACTCCGGGAGTTGGTGATGGACAGGGAGGCCCGGCGTGCTGTGATTCATAGGGTCGCAAAGAGTTGGACATGACTGAGTGACTGAACTGAACTGAACTGAAGCCAATCAGAATCTCTCTTCCAGAAATTTTGAATTAATAGATTCTAGCCTCTCAATCGAAGAAGGCAATGGCAAGCCACTCCGGTACTCTTGCCTGGAAAATCCCATGGATGGAGGAGCCTGGTGGGCTGTGGTCCGTGGGGTTGCTGGGGGTCAGACATGACTGAGCGACTTCACTTTCACTTTTCACTTTCACACATTGGAGAAGGAAATGGCAACCCACTCCAGTGTTCTTGCCTGGAGAATCCCAGGGATGGGGAAGCCTGGTGGGCTTCTGTCTATGGGGTCACACAGAGTCAGACACGACTGAAGTGACTTAGCAGCAGCAGCAGCCTCTCAATGGTAACCCACTCCAGTACTCTCGCCTGCAAAATCCCATGGGCGGAGGAATCTGGTAGGCTGCAGTACATGGGGTCGCTAAGAGTCAGACATGACTGAGCGACCTCACTTTCACTTTTCACTTTCATGCATCAGAGGAGGAAATGGCAACCCACTCCAGTGTTCTTGCCTGGAGAATCCCAGGAACGGGGGAGTCTGGTGGGCTGCTGTTTATGTGGTCGCACAGAGTCAGACACGACTGACGTGACTTAGCAGCAGCAGCCTCTCAAAAGGATGTAAAGCAGGCAGCTGACAGGAGCCAGAAGCCATGATATAGCCTGGGAGGCAAGTAGGAAAAGTTGCTGTTCAGAGCAGGAGGAGAGAAGGAAATGGAAAGACAGCTTTTACAATGTGTGACTTCCCTGATCTCAAGGCCAGACTGGCCTTCCTCCTGCCAACTTCCCAATCTTCCCTTCTATATTATTTTATTTTTTAAGAGATTTTTTGGCTGCACCACATGGACTTGTGGGATCTTAGTTCTCAGCCAGGAATCAAAATTGTGCCCCCCACTGTAGAAGAGCAGAGTTCTAACCACTGGACAACCAGGGAGTTATCTTCCCCTGAAATGGAATACTACACAGTCATAAAAAGACTGAAATAATGCCATTTGCAGCAACATGGATGGACCTAGAGATTATCATACTACGTGATGTAAGTCAAGCAAAGACAAATATCATATGATATCACTTATACATGGAATCTATTAATAAAATATAAGACTTCCCTGGTGGCCCAATGGTTAAGACTTTGTGCTTCCAATGCAGGGGTCACAAGTTGGATGTCTGGTCAGTGAACATAGATCTCGCAAAACTGCACAGTGTGGCCAGGAAAGCAAAAAAACAAGCTAAAATATTATACAAATGAACTTATTTACAAAACAGACTCAGAGACATAGAAGAAAAACTTCTGGTTACCAAAGGAGAAAGAGGGAGGGATAAATTAGGAATCTGAGGTCAGCAGATGCTAACAATCATATTGAGAATGGATAAACAAGGTCCCGCTGTATAGCGTACGTGCATGCTTGCTGGGTCACTCAGTCGTGTTTGACTCTGCAACCTCATGGACTGTAGCCAGGCTTCTCTGTCCATGGAATTTTCCAGGCAAGAATATTGGAGTGGGTTGCCATTTCCTACTCTGGGGTATCTTCCTGACCGAGGGACTGAACCTGAGTTTCCTGCATTGGCAAGTGGACTCTGCCACTGTGCCACCTGGAAAGCCCTACTGCATAGCACAGGAAACTATATTCAATATCTGTAATAAACTACAATGGAAAAGAATATGAAAAAGAATACATATAGATATATACATATAATTGAACTGAATCACTTTGTTGTCCACTGTAAAGGAGCACAATATTGTAAATCAACTATACTTCAATTAACAAAACTAAGATAAACTGAAAAAACAAAACAAAAAAGAAACACAACTTGCTCCCTAGACCTGCCCAGTCAGAAACTGCGTGGGGCCCAGCCCTGTGTGTCTCACAGCCCTCCAGGTGATTCTGATGCCCGCTCCCTACAGTTTGGGAACCACAGATTTTCTAGGTACCATGGGTTTTCACAGGTATTCTCTGAGCAGCCCCTCACCAAAACCTTGTGAATAACTGCTCTGATCCTGGTCCCACATCCAAGGATGCTGGGCTCCAGGCCATGACCTGGTGGAAGTCACTGGACTAGAGGAGACTCTGGAGGCCTGGCATTTGGGAAGCCTGCCCAGCGCTGTGCTCCACTTTGCTCCTCCCCCATTCAGCTCTCCATGCGGTCTCTCTCTCCCTTCTTTCCCTGGAGACTTAGTCTCTTCTGGGTCCAGCTCAAGCCCACAAGACTGGCCTTTCTCTACCACCAAACCCAGGCTCTCCACTCAGCCTCATCACTCCCTGTCATTCAAGCCCTTTTGGGGAAGAGGTTATCCCACACATACAAGGACTGACTGCCTCTCCTCTGGTGCATCCCCAGCCTCAAGCTGGGTCCGAGCGCTCCATGGTTTCCTAACAGTCCCTTTCTAACTCCAGCTTGCGCACAATTTCACAGTTCCCACCATTATACAGACAGCCCACACAGATGGAATTTGTGCCCCAGGAAGCAAGTTTTACCTACGAAGCATTAGATTTTGGCAGCAATGCAGCTTTCTCAGAAGGAATCCATGTTTAATCAATAACGGGTCATTTATTTTTAAGTGTGAATTGAGAATTAGTAGAAAAACTCCCTGTGTGTTGATAAAACCGATACAACCAGAACATTCACCAGGCTGACCAGAAAGAGCTGAGAGAGGACCAAGGAAGCGCGTGCTGCCTCCCCGGAGCCCGGCCTTGTGGATTGCGGTTCTAAGATCAGGAGGAGAGACAAGGGCAGAGAGGACGCTGGGAATTTGAGCAGGTGGGAGAGTACTGAGCCCCAAGATTACGGGTGTAAACAGCCTCCAGCCCCTTTTAAACACGACCACGACCTGCAGCTCTAGGACTGAGGGATTGCTTCCCCAGAAATACAGAGGGCCACTCTGCCCATGAAGCAAGGCAGAAGTAGCAGGAATTTAACAGCTGCCAGGAGCAGCCTTTCAACTTAGGAAGTGGTGTATAAATGCCCTGGCTCTCTCCTTGCCCTTGTGATAAGGCAATTCAGAATAGATTTTGCAACATTTCTCAGAATCTCCCTCAAAGGTGATGTTCCAGGTGCCCACTGTGTCCGCTGGTTTAACAGTACACTCTTCAGGAAGGAACAGTTCCTTCTCTTGCTTACCGAGTTAGTCTCCTAGCAGTATGTTTTCTGAACTTCCCAAATAAACTACTTGAACTTAGAAAAAATAAATACAGCCAACACTACCCAGCAGGGTACCCTTGACAGCCTATGCTTCCAATGCTTTCAAACCATCTGCTTTTGGCCATCACCCTTACCCTGCTGGTACACCCACCTGGAAGAACGTGGATCCCAGCATCTGAACATAATGGGGCCAGGGGCTTGGAGGAAAGGCAAAATGACAAGTACCAAGTCTGCAGGGCTTGTCCTTGAGAGAGAACTCCTAAGTCCACCTGCCTATAGTGTTTCAGGAGCAGACTTGCAACTGAACCAGAGTCAGGGTCCCCAGGGCGGAGGAGGGGAGAGGTTTAAATCATGCCCTGCTTCTGCTCTGGGAGGGTTTCTGTACAGAAATGTCAATAGGATCAAAACAAAGCAAATAGGCCGCTCCAACAGGCAGAGGCTCAGCCTCAGATGGACCTGCCCCTGGAGGCCACAGAAGCTCTAGATCAGTTGAATTAAGACAGCAGGGCAGGGCTCTGCTGGTCTCAAATAGTGCTAGACAAACCTAGTGAAGAGAGACAGTGGTGTCTCAGGGATGAAGGGAATAGGAGATATTGTTCTCAACCCCAAAATGCGAACAGAGAATCGGGGAATATGGAAAGAAGCCATCAAATACTCAAAAGGTAATTGACCAACAGTGAGTAATAACTATAATAATAAGCCTGCTGCTGCTGCTGCTGCCAAGTCGCTTCAGTCGTGTCCGACTCTGTGCGACCCCATAGACAGCAGCCCACTAGGCTCCTCTGTCCCTGGGATCAATAATAAGCCTACCTGTGTGTAATAACAGAATGAGAAAATAGCCATGACTGTGTAAACACCTAGTAGGTGCCTCACCTTGCACTAGATGATTTCCAGAGAAGATCTTGTTTAATACTCACCACATCCTGTGGCAAGAAATTATTTCTCCCACCTTGAAGATGAGAAAACTGAGGCCCACTGAGATATCTGGGGAAGCTGCATGCTGGCTACTGCTGGGCCAGCTCTTCTCTGAACAGCTTTACTCCTTTTAGTCCACTGCCTTTGCTTGAGGCCGGCAGTCTCCTGTTCTGGGTGGCTGCCTTTAGAGAGACCCCCCTGGTCCCAATCACTCCAATATATGCCCTTCCTTCTTTCTGAAAGTGTTCACACATCATCTCGGGCTCCTCCATGAAAGCTCAGCCTCCACCCAGTCCTAACAGCCCGAAGTCAGGGGGCCTCCTGGGCCCTTGCTCCCTCCACTCACCCCTCTCTCTCTCACCTGCTCCATTCAGTTCATTGCCACATTCCTGCAGCCCAAATGCCGCCACCAGTGCAGGCCAGTGGCCCCATCACCTGGATGGCACAGCTGCTCCTCCAATAACTCCTCCATCCCTCAGCTAGAATGAGCCTCCCAAGATGCAAGATTGACTTGGATCCTTCCCTTTCATGGCACGAATGGCTTCCCATGGCTCTCAGGGTGGCGCCAAGCCCCTACTGCACATGGGCTTCCCAGGCCCTTCCCCATCTGGCCCTACTCCCACTCCAGTCCCCATTCTCACTGTTGGCCACAGACCCTGAAATTGCAAAGCTCCCTTGTGCCTCACAGCTCAGCCCGTGCAGATCCTTCTCCCTCAACCAGCCTCCTCCTCCCCTCCACCCCATCCTGAGCTCACAATTGCTCAAACTGCTCCACTCAGACTCACCCAGACTGAGTCAAAGGAGCCTCCCCTGGGCTCCCATGGCCCCTTGATCGCCCTATCAAAGCCCCTGTGGTCCTATGTGTTGCTCTCTGCTTGTTTCTGCAGACGAGCCTCATCGCTGAGAGTAGGGATCATGTCTTACTGATTATGATGTCCAATCTGCTGAGAGTGCCTGGTAGCCACTGCGTGCAAAGAGCTCAGTGAATAAAGGAGTAATTAGTCAAGCCCCTCCCCCGCCACTCCCTACCCCTCCACACCCCACTCCCTCTCCAGTGCTGAGCCCTCGATGCTGCAAGAAAGATCTGGTGCATCCTGCCGGCGCCTCCAGTCTAAGCCACAAGAGCCCCCTTGCAGTGGGACTAGGTTGGATTTGTTGATTGACTGCAACAGGGGAGAATTCAGGCCATGGGGAACGAGTGGTATCTCATCCACAGGGTGTTAGAAAGGCCTTCTGGGACTGAGGTTTATGTTCAGTGACTGGGGGGAGGGCTTTGCTCTGGACTGAAAGCTCTCAGGAAGCAGGGCTGATGATCCGACTGGGTACTTTACTAAATCTTGTCTAAAAGTTTAGTGTCACATGATGTGGAAGGAGCAGTCACTTTTATTAGTCAGAGTGTAGAGTGCATACCACTCCTGTGGCTTGAACAGCATCCTTGTGTTTGAGTGCAAACGTGATGACGGAGGGTCTGGTTTTTGCCTTGACTCATCGTGGTCACAGAGAGGGCTTCTCTGAGGTCAGAGTCATGAGACTGATCTTGCTCCTTAGGAGAGCACCGGGCCAGCTGTGGTACAGGCCAGCTTCCAGCCATCGGGCACTGCTGGTCTCTTTCTCCATCTTTTGCCAATCTGTCCCGCAGTTAACTGGCCATGCATCACCACCAGGGCCAGAGGCCAAGCCTTGTTCTTGGCTTCACATTCAAGCCTTGTGCTCCAACCCAGAATTCACGGGTGTAGGAAATGCAAGTAGCTCTCCCCATGGCCCTAAATCTCCTTACTCTTTTTGCTCCCCTGACCACCACCCCAGCTTTTGTTTGGGTATCAGTTCTTTGGTTCCATCAAGTTCCATTCAAGGTAGGTCATGAATGGAGGGGCAGAGGAAATGCCGATTTTGCAACTGGATGGGAGGGAAGAGAAAACTGACCTCACCAGTCCTCTCCCCGGTGCTATTTACCCCAAACCATCAAAGCTTCATGCTGCAGGGTTCAGCTTCCTCTCATCATGGGTTTTAGCACCCTTTTGCTAAGATACACTCTCTCTCTTTCTCACACTCAATGTGCTCTCTCTCTACTTTGGATTGTACCAGCAGTGGCATCCTATATCAAGAAGACACATTAATGGAATTAAAAGAATTACCGGAAGGAAACAAACTACGGGGAATAACGATGAAATCTTCCTCAACTATCTCTGAACCTCCAGATCCTTGAAGTCTGCACTCTCCACATTGTGCATCTTCTCGTTCGCACTGTCTCCCAGTCTCCCCTATGTCATTTGGTTCCCCTGATGAAATCATAAACCCCCAAGGAGAGAACCATGCCCCATTATTCTGACAGCTACCCACCCAGCCCCAGCCCGGGTTGGCTCCCCCACAGTCCTGGCCATACCCATCTGAAATGTGCGGTCGTCCCAGAATTGTTCTTCTATGGTCCCCACGGGGAGTCCAAAGGGATTTAAACGACTGAGCTTCTTCCAGGAATCTCCAGCTGGGAAGGGGCTGCAGGGGCAACCCCCCCCCCCAATGGAGTGCAGCTTGCCCTTTTCTCCCACAGCGGGGCCCAGGGCCAGGCATTGGCCAAGGAGAAGATGTCAGTGGGGGTCCTCTCTCCACCATCACTAAGGGGATGCTCCGTTGTCTGCAAGCATCTGAGGATGACTGCATGGTATAAAATTCTCTTTGATGTGCTCCATTCAGAACAATTGGTTCGAAGGAGAAAAGCCACGACCTCTTGCTGAAGATGCAGGCTGGTTTTGTGAGTGTGTTAGAGCAGATGGGAATGGGAAAGGCAGAGATTCTCCATCAACTCTCTGATATGTGTCGATGGAGACTTCAACCACCACCTCCATCCCCACAGTACTTGTTCTCTGTACTCAACTGTGTCCAAAGCAGCACGGTCATAAACCAAATTTTTCCCAAATTGGTGTTGCTTCCTAACCAGTGTGTGGATTGGCGGGGGTGGGCAGAGACAGAATAACTATGATATCTTTAGGGCAGGACCTTCCTGTTTTGGAGTTTGGCATTCATCCCACAGTTGACCACACCTGGCTGGGCAAACAGACTGAGGTGCTGTCACATTCACAGTCTTAGATCTTAACTCTCCGAGGTCAAGGCCAAAAGCATCAGCATCTCATTTGAGCCCAGGAGGCTGTTAAGGCTTCCTGTTCATTCACATCTATTCTATGTGTGAAACCACATTAAGAAATAGCCAAGCTTGGAAAAATCACAAATTAGGAGAAATTATTTGCATTATAAAAATATTAATTTTTGGAGGGTTTTCTTAAATAATAAATACTTTTTACACTTTTTAGTTGCATGTTTCCAAGATATTACTTTCTTGTCAAAATAAAAACCAGAAAAGCAGAGAAACTGAAAGTTAAATTAGCAGATTAAAATGGTAAATACTAAAAAATTTAAATAGTAATAAGCTAAAAGAAAACAGAATTGAGTATATTTTAAGCACGCAAAAGAGAAAAAAATGTCTAAACTTAAAGAAATAGAACACATGAAGGAAAATAACATCACATAAGTGAAATACACATAGTTAAATTTTAATGTCTAAAATTAATACAAACTGATAAAAGCACAAACCATTTAGAAAGAGAAACTACAGTAAACTGTAAACATATGAGCAAATATTCAACTTCATTGAGAATCAAATAAATATGAATTAAAACAACAGAGGAAAACTTCTTTGGGACGTAAATACTTAGCATAAAATGCCCATTGTTGATGAAGATGTGGTGAGATAAGCAATAAACTGCATTCCTGGCAAAAGCGTAAACTAATCTGTCTTGGAAAGAAGTGGAGACATGTATATGTGTGTGTGCGTGCATACCTTTTGACTTTTCTTTAGCTTTGGAATGATATGAATCTGTTATGAGTACATCTATGTATTATGTAATGAACTTTAATACAGAATATATTAACATGTACTACATATTATATCTATAGAACTATACATATTTTGATATGTGAAATTGCAAACCACTCCAATATTCTTGCCTGGAGAATCCTATGGACAGAGGGGCCTGGCAGGTTACAGCCCATAGGGTCACAAAGTGTCAGACACAACTGAGGACATGACTGATACCTAACCTAACCCTAACCCCTAACCCTAACCCTAACTTGAACCTAACGTTAAGTGTCAGACACGACTAAGGACATGGCTGATACCCTAACCCTAACCCTATTATACATAATGTATTAATACCAGACTATATAAAATGTACAGATGTGCATATTAATATATATCATGAAAGATTCACATCCTGCCAAAGCTAAAGAAAGAAGTTCAAATGGAGAAAAGACCAAAGACAAAGGCTTTTCTCTGCCACACCAATTAAACTGATATTCATGTCTTCTACCAAGAGCAGCGTCTGGCTTTTTCTCTCTCTGTGCCCCTCGCCAAGCCTGGAAATGCCTTCACCCTGGTTCTTTCCCATGACCATCATCTTCACCAGTGACTCTCACACGTGAGTCCTCATCAGTATGTCCTGGAAAGCCGATCAAAATACAGATCACTGGGCCCCACCCCCAGAGTTTCTGCTTTGACAGGTCTGCGGTGGGACCCTAAAATGTTCATTTCTCAGAAGTCTCCAGGCATGCTGCTATTCCCTGGATCACACTTTGGGAAGTACCAACCTGCACACCATGTATCCTGGGTTTCCCACCAGAGCAGCCTCCTCACTCCACCTCAACTGTTGTTACCGAACCAGGTTTATTTGCTCAACACACAGCCAACTGAACAGAGACCCAAGGGGACTTTTAAGTGCACATGCCCAGTTGGAGGGAGAGTAGCCCTAACCTGTCTTAACCTGCCCGAGCTTGTCTTGAACATGGCTGACTCCAAGTTCCTGAAAAACAACTTGGGCAAACATCCTACAATTCCTACCTCAGAGATGCTCTCTATAGAGGTTGTGAAGGGGTATTGTAACATATTGCTTAGGCTACATGGCACTTGGAGGACACACAAGGTTTTGTAAAAACAATTAATTCATGCTTGATCAGTGAAGGCAGGTAACAGTTCATTGTTTATTAAACAAGTTACAGTTGAATGGATCTAACTAATGTCTACCCTTGCTTTCACTGGCAGAACAGTGTTATATAGCTGTAATTTTTTTTATTTTATTGAAGTATAATTGATTTACAATGTTGTGTTAATTACTACTAAATGGTTGTCTGAGGAGGCCTTAAAAATAGCTGAGAAAAGAAGAGATGTGAAAGGCAAAGGAGAAAAAGAAAAATATATTCATCTGAATGCAAAGTTCCAAAGAATAGCAAGGAGAGATAAAAAAAAAGCCTTTCTCAGTGAACAATACAAAGAAATAGAGGAAAATAGAATGGGAAGGACTAGAGATCTTGTCAAGAAAATTAGAGATACCAGGGGAACATTTCATGCAAAGATGGGCACAATAAAGGGCAGAAAATGTGTGGATCTAACAGAAGCAGAAGATATTAAGAAAATGTGGCAAGAATACAAAAAAGATCTTCATGACCCAGATAACCACAATGTTGTGCTCACTCACCTAGAGCCAGAATTCCTGGTGTGCAAAGTCAAATGGGCCTTAGGAAGCATCACTATGAACAAAGCTAGTGGAGATGATGCAATTCCAGCTGAGCTATTTCAAGTCCCAAAAGATGATGCTGTGAAAGTGCTGCACTCAGTATGCCAGCAAATTTGGAAAACTCAGCAGTGGCCACAGGACTGGAAAAGGTCAGTTTTCATTCCAAACCCAAAGAAGGGCAGTGCCAAAGAATGCTCAAATTACCGCACAATTGCACTCATCTCACAGGCTAGCAAAGTCATGCTCAAAATTCTCCAAGCGAGGTTTCAACAGTACGTGAACCGTGAACTTCCAGATGTTCAAGCTGGATTTAGAAAAGGCAGAGGAACCAGAGATCAAATTGCCAACATCCATGGAATCACAGAAAAAGCAAGAGAGTTCCAGTAAAGCATCTACTTCTGTTTTATTGGGCTTCCCAGGTGGCTCAGCTGGTAAAGAATCCGCCTGCAATGCAGGAGACCTGGGTTCTATCCCTGGGTTGAGAAGATCCCCTGGAGAAGGGAATGGCTACCCCCTCCAACATTCTGGCCTGGAGAATTCCATGGACTGTACAGTTGCAAAGAGTCGGACATGACTGAGCTATTTCCACTTCTTCCTTATTGACTATGCCAAAGCCTTAGACTGTGTGGATCACAACAAACTGGAAAATTCTTAAAGAGATGGGAATACCAGACCACCGGACCTGCCTTCTAGAAATCTGTATGCAGGTCAAGAAGCAACAGTTAGAACCAGACATGGAACAACAAACAGGTTCCAAATTGGGAAAGGAGTATATCAAGGCTGTATGTTGTCGCCCTGATTATTTAACTTCTATGCAGAGTACATCATGTGAAATGCCAGGCTGGATGAAGCACAAGCTGGAATCAAGATTGCCAGGAGAAGTATCAATAACTTCAGATATGCAGGTGACACTACCCTTATGGCAGAAAGCAAAGAAGAACTAAAGAGCCTCTTGATGAAAGTCAAAGAGGAGAATGAAAAAGCTGGCTTAAAACTCAACATTCAAAAAACTAAGATTATGGCATCTGGTCCCATTGCTTCATGGCAAATAGATGGGGAAACAATAGGAACACTGACAGACTTTATTTTCTTGGGCTCCAAAATCACTGCAGATGGTGACTGCAGCCATGAAATTAAAAGACGTTTGCTCCTTAAAAGAAAAGCTATGGCCAACCCTAGACAACATATTAAAAAGCAGAGACATTACTTTGCTGACAAAAGTCCGTCTAGTCAAAGCTATGGTTTTTCCAGTAGTCGTGTATAGATATGAGAGTTGGACCATAAAGAAAGCTGAGCACCAAAGAACTGATGCTTTGAACTGTGGTGTTGGAGAAGACCCTTTAGAGTCCCTTGGACTGCAAGGAGATCAAACCAGTCCTAAAGGAAATCAGTTCTGAATATTCATTGGAAGGACTGATGCTGAAGCTGACTCACCAGAACTTCGGCCACCTGACGCAAAGAACTAACTCATTAGAGAAGACCCTCATGCTAGGAAAGATTGAAGGCAGCAGGAGAAGGGGATGACAGATGAGGTGGCTGGATGGCATCACTGACTTGATGGACACGAATATGAGCAGGCTCCAGGAGTTGGTGATGGTCAGGTATGCGTAGCTTGCTTCAGTCCATGGGGTCTTAGAGAGTCAGACACGACTGAGTGACTGAAATGAAATGAACCGATACAGCTAAATGATTGTTATACATATATACGCATTCTTTTTTTTTAAGTAATTAATTTATTTTTTATTGGAGGCAAATTATTTTACAATATTATATTGATTGGTTTTGCCATATATTGACATGAATTCGCCCCGGGTTTACATAAGTTCCCCCTCCTGAACCCCCCTCCCACCTCCCTCCTCCCTTTATCCTCCCTCTGGGTCATCCCCGCATGCCATTCTTTTTCATATTCTTTTCCATTATGGTTTATCACAGGACATTGAATATAGTTCCCTGTGATATACAGTAGGATCTTGTTGTTTATCCAGTCTCTACATAATATAACTGTTTGCATCAGATATAGCTCCAAATCAGTCAACAAGCCACACCACCTCAGCAGGGACACAGAAGGACTTACACCTGATCCCAGGACTTAATATTACCACTAGTGTTCAGATGGAACCCACCTCATACCTCACAGCACACTCTCCTTTTCTTTAAGGACAGCAAATCTCAGTTCCTGCAGCAAAGGAACCAATTGCTCCAGATCACTGGATACCTCAATCTTCCTTCACTCCCTTCTCCTCCCTCTCCCAAGCTCATCACCAGGCAGCTATCCTTGGAGGGGATTCCAGAGGGCTAAGAAATGTGTTCCCATCTTGCCTTAGGCAACTTATAGCTATAGGACCCAGAACAAGTTCTTCCACCAGCTTGAGTTTCAGGATCTCTATTGGCTAATGGACATCAGTGCAGTGATTAAATTGAAAATGAACACAAAAATTCCTACTGGAGCAGTCAGTAAATGCTGCTCATTATTCACTGCCCAGTCTTACTAGCAACCATCCATTCTTCCAGTCAGTAACCCAATCTGCCCCATTTGGTCTCTGTTGCTTATGTGCCTTTGCTTTTCCCACGCTGCCAAATGTGTTTGTTTGTCTATGACTTTATTGAGGTCATATCTGTTTATTGTTTTAAGTCATTCATCCTGAAGTATAAAAAGAGAAAGCCCATCCCTCGTCTCCCCCAATCCTCAGAGGTAACTGCTGCTAACAGTGTGGTGTCCATCCTTTCCAATCTTTATCCACAAACATATAAACATATAAATACATATATGTGTTCTATATATTTTTTTCTCCAAAAATAAAGTAGTGCTTGGACCTTTCCAGTGGTCCAGTGGTTAAGATTCTGCCTTGCAAGGCAGGGGACACAGATTTGATTCCTGGTTAAGCAATTAAGATCCCACATGCCATGGGGCAACTAAGCCCTCAAACCACAATTAGAGAAGCCTGCAAGCCGCATCTAAGACCCAACACAGCCAAATAAATAAATAATTTTTTTAAAAAATAATGTATTGCCACATCTTTCTGCAACTTTTTCATTTTCTCTTTTTATACTGAAGATTGTATTTCAGAGACTTCTGGTATTCACTTCAACATGTAAAGAGCTTGGAAGTTGCCACTCCCATCCTTACAAAATGAAGAAAGTTAACAAACTGAAAACCAATGACTTTTCTTAGACCTATCAGAGAATTAAAGCCATAGGGCAAATCACCACCCTAAAACTGGAGAAACAGGTGAATCCAGACCATCTCAGCTGAGATCACCTTCCCTTGAGCAGAGGCTGCTGCAGTCTTCAAGTGCTAGGAGAACTTTCATGGTGACTTTGATGAATGGCTGAAGATGGAGTGTGCGTGAGTTTAGAAGTGAAAGACTCCTGGGGCCACAGTTTTAGGAGAACCCCATAGTCATGTGGATTTTACCTCCAGGAACCCCACCAGGTTCTCACAGGAAAGAACTGAGAAAGATCCCCTCTATCTTTGACAAGGGTGGATCCTAAGTGACCATGGATAAATGAATGGATAAAGGTGCACAATAGAATATTATTCAGCTATTTAAAAAAAGAATAAAATCTTTTCATTTGCAACAACATGGGTAGATCTTGGGTTTCCCATGTAGCTCAGTAGGTAAAGAACCTGCTTCAATGCAGGAGACCCGAATTTGACTCTGGATCAGGAAGATCCCCTGGAGAAGGAAATGGCAACCCACTCCAGTATTCTTGCCTGGAGAATCCCATGAACAGAGGAGCCTGGCAGGCCACAGTCCATGTGGTCGTAAGAGTTGGACATGACTTAATGACTAAACCACCACCATGTTAAATGAAGTCAGACAGAGAAAGACAAATACCATGTGATTTTATTTATATGTGGAATCTGAAACAGACTCACAGAGACAGAGAAAAATCTGGTGGCTGCCAGCAGGAGGAGGGAAGAGGAGGAGAGAAATTGGTGAGGGAGATTAAGAAGTATGAACTTCCAGTTTCAAACTAAATGAGTCATAGGTATGAAATGTACAGTGTGGGGAATATAATCAATAATGATGCAATATCTTTGTATAGTGACAGGTGGTAACTAGACATCACGGTGACTGTTTCAAAATGCATACAAATATAAATCACTATGTTGTATTTCTGAAACTAATACTGTAAGTCATTATACTTAAATAAAAATATATATATTATATAAAAGATAAGAATGGAAAGGAAAGTAAGGAGAGCTCATCAGAGACATAACAGTAGCTCCCAAATTTTCAAATATAGAACCAGAGAATTGCCAAGGAGCTTATTAAAATTTGGATTTTGGGATCTAATGCCCAGAGACACTGTCAATGGTTCTGGAGTGAGGCCCAGCAATCTGCTTGCAGAGCATCTTCCAGGTGATTTTGCACAGAGGTCTCTGTGCCACACTCAAGACTGTACCCTAGAGAAGGCAATGGCTTTATCCCATGGAGAGGGTGACCAGCGGGTCAGGAAGGAATATTTTGGCTCAGGGGGGTCTCATCCCTAGCTGCATATTGGAATCCTCTGGGAAGCTTTTTAAAAACACTAATGCCTAAAAATCCTCATGGACCAGAATCTCTGGGCAGCTGTAGATTTTGAAAGCTCCCCTGTGGATTTTGATGTACGGCCAGGTTGAATATTGCTATGACTGAACAAAATAGGCTGGCACCTTTCAAATGGCATCACAGAGGTGACCGCCGGTTTGGTCCATGCCTGGCTGCCTGCTCAGGCTGTCCATCACAAACCTTGGTGACTGGGCAGAAAACAATTTGGCTGAAAGCACGCTAGCCAGAATGCACATTTTAAATCCTTCAAACAGTGGACAAAGCTGAAAGCATGGCCAATGCAGCAGAGCAGACATAATTGGCTTTAAATGAATTCAAAACTTTAAGACAAGGAACTCCAAAACCCTGAAAACTTCCTGATAATTTTCTTTTGCAATTTCCTTTGCTGATTTAGTGTTGTTGTTGATTTCCTTTTACAAAAGCAATCCATTCCTATTAAAGAAATGGGAAAATATACGCAAGCAATCCACACAAAGACAATAAATAAACACCTTAGAGAATATCTTTTCAGACCCTTTCTCATGCAGATGTGCGCATCCATTTTTGTCTAATAGATCTTTCCAACTAATCCCATTAGGCATTTACAGCCATCCAAATCCATCCAAAGTGTCCCTTTTATACAAAGCATAGAAGGCGGACTAAATGGCTAAAAATTAACTTTATAAAAGATAAACGTAAGAAAAAATGAAATTCTGAAAAACTATCCAAAAATCCTCAAGGATGCACACATTTTTGCAAACTACTCCAATTATGTTCAAGTATTACCAAAAATGTCCCCCTTCAAATGACACGGATTTTTAATGAAACCATTACTGTAAGGAGCAACCTGACCAGTTTGGCCAAATGTGAGTTTTTAGTCTGGGGGGTACCCTGCCCTCACTCCTGCCTCTCAAGACTCACACCATCCTCCTCTCCGCCACTGAATCCCCTTCATCCTCTTCAGTTTATTCCAATCCTTCCCACCATTAAAGGCCAGTGTCACCTTTCTGCTTTTTGGATTTTTTTTTTGAAGTATAGTTGATTTACAATGTCGTGTTAGTTTCAAGTATACAGCAATGCGATTCAGCTATATATATACACACACCTATTCATTTTAAGATTCTTTTCTTTAATAATTCTTTAAGTTATCATAGAATGTTGAGTGTAGTTCCCTGTGCTATATATTAATAGTAGGTCCTAGGTGGTTATTTTATGTATAGTGTGTGTATACATTAAACCCAACCACCCAGGCTTAAACTCAGTCCCTGTCTCCAAACCAGGCCTCCCGGCCCCCTCCAACCAGCCCTGCCGTATTTTCTCTGAGCCCCTCAATATGACTTCTACCTGTGCCTGGGGCTTTTAATTGATTCCCTTCCTAAGCACCTCAGAGTCCCCCATGCACTAATCTCAAGTCCTCACCAAGGTCACCATCCACTGAATCCAGCTTAGCCTCCTCTGTCTCACAGCATGGAGCATGGTGCTGGGCACACAATTAACAGTCATTCATCAGTAAAACTCAGTGGCACTCTGTTGCCAATGGGAGGGCCACAGTGGAAGCCTGGATGCTGTTGTAAAGGATCAAGTGTCAGAGTAGCTCTGCACTCTGAAAGACAGGAAGCTGGATGGAAATGTGGGGTGACAACCAAAGGTGGAGGACAAAGCCGCCTACTTGCTGAAGGGCCCCTGGGTTGAACCCCCAACAAAGGCTTTCCCAACACAGTTCTCTAAGCTGCTCAGGGTCAGACAGGGCAGAAGGGGACCAAGATGAGCTGGCACTGTCCTGGGAAGGCCATAGAAGCCATATTGGTGAAGACAGGAACCCACAAGGGGCAAGGCAACAAATTCCTGCCAACAAGGAAGAGCAGACTGTGATACAACTGATGGCAGCGTTAAGTGACAGTATGGTCCTGAAGCCCCTGATAGGGGAGGACAGGAAAACTGGCCCAGGAGAGCACCGCTGAAACTTTAAGAGATATTTTTATCCCATGAAAAGATCAGGATGATCCTGTGGCTCAGAACAAGTGGAAAGCAACTATTATATAGAGACTGGATAGCCAACAAGGTCCTGCTGTATTGCACAGGGACAACATTCAACATCCCATGATAAACCATAATGGAAAAGGATATGAAAAAGCACACATATATATGTATAACTGAATCACTTTGCTCTGCACCTGAAACTAACACAACACTGTAAGCCAATAATGCTTCAATAAAAAATAAATTTAAAAAAAGAGTAAGGTAGCCATCCAGCTTCATATTTTTCTAAAAAAAAAACAAGGTAAGTCCTCTAAAAATTCAAGCCTCTTGTTAGGGAAGAGAAGGGAATGCTGGTTTATCAACATCAAGGAGCATCCCCAGAGATCAGGAGGCAAATGTCCCCAGGGGATGACATCAAAATAATTTCATCAGGAAGGCTGAAACCCAGGATGATCCAGGAACTGCCAAAATAAATTAGGGCAGTAAAGCTGGCTTTTTAAAGAAAGAGATAAAACTTGTTTTCACAGGAATTCTTTCCAGGGATTGCACCATACTTGTTCAGAAAAAATTTCTTAATAAGTCACTTGGGATAGAAGCTGTGGACTGTAGCAAATTTGCCGAAAGCCATTTCGGAGAAAGTTAATTCTCCAAAACACATGTGGTTGAATGTTTAATTCACTGAATGGCCACTTTGACAAACACTGTCAGGCAAGCCCGTAAGATGGGTCCTTATCAGTTTGCTACACGGCTTCACCACACATCCTGCCGCAGGTAAGTGTATTGTGGCCTTTTCCACTGTTTGGTTTCAGGACCTTTCAGGATGAGACTAATTTGCGTACTCTGATTTCAGCGATTGTGCAGCACCTCCTCCTGTGTCCAAGGGACTGGATTTCTGTCTTCCAGTTTATTTTCACTCACTCCATTGCCTTCTCCATATCACTTAAATCAGAGAGCAGCTACATCAAATGAATATTTTAAGCATGGTTCACATGCTTGGCAGCACTGCTTATCACTCCAGACATGAAAGTTGCCCCTGCTTTTATACCATTTTATGCTGGTTCAGGGCTTCTCTATTTCATGAACTGTGATTTCAGCCTGCCCACAGAAGTGAGGATGCTGTATAAGTGTAGACAGAATCTGTATAGGCTGATTTAGACATACGCAAAACCAGAAGGGACAGTGTCCTGCCCCCAAGGGTCAGCCACCCCATTCCCATTTGACCTATTAGCCACTAGACTTGAAATCAGCTCTGGTATCACTTGTATGTGGAATCTAAAATACAACACAAATGAACTGATCTGTGAAACAGACTCACAGACATAGAAAACAGACCTGTGATTGCCAAGGGGGAGCAGGAAGGGGGGAGGGATGGACTGGGAGTGTGGGATTAGCAGGTGCAAACTATTATATATAGACTGGATAAACAACAAGGTTCTCCTGCAGAGTACAGTGATATCCCGTGACAAACCATACTAGAAAAGCACATGAAAAAGAATATATGTAAAACTGAATTACTTTGCTATACAACAGAAATTAACACAACATTGTAAATCAACTACACTTCAATAAAATTATTTTTAAAAAAGAGTCAGCTCTGGGACATGAAACATACAACACTTCACACCCATATACCTGCACCAATACTATGCAGAAACCCTGCATGCTCCTTTATAATTCTGAACTTGGATTATCCGGAAACTGATTTTTAGCCAATTAGCACATATCCAAAAAGAGACCTCCCAAGTTGGCCAAAAGTATCTGTGTGTAACCACACAAGAGGGAAGCAGGCAGAGCGGGTAGTGTGTGGGGAGGCCGCAACAAGTCCTTGCCCCCTCCCAAACTGTGTGTGTGTGTCTCTGTGTGTGTGTGCGTGTGTGTGTTAGCCACTCAGTCATGTCTAACTCTTTGTGACCCCATGAACTATATAACTTGCCAGGCTCCTCTGTCTATGGAATTCTCCAGGCAAGAGTCCTGGAGTGGGCTGCCATTCTCTTTTTCAAGGGATCTTCCTGACCCAGGGATCGAACCCAGATCTCCCACATTACAGGAAGATCCTTTTTTTATTTATTTATTTATTTATTTTAATTGGAGGCTAATTACTTTACAATATTGTTGTGGTTTTTGCCATACATTGACATGAATCAGTACAGGCAGATTCTTTATTGTCTGAGCCACAAGGGAAGATAAAGCCACAACTGTAGGTAAAAATCTGCAAAAAGTCATGACGGGCTTGATGTAAGTGGCTTTCTCAAGAAGAAACAGAGTTCTCCATCCAGGGAGCTGGGGGCCAGATAGAAGGGTGTCCTGTAGATGCAGGGTTGCTAAGACAGACAGAAGTCATAGGACCCTGCTGATGTCCCAGAGCAAGCTCTGGATTATCACGGATGAAAGATAGTGGATTCAGTTAGGTTCAGCCACATCTCTAAGAGGCAGGGGTCCAGGTAACAACTAGGCTCCATGACCCAAGAGGAAACAAAGTTGGCCCACCTGCCTATGTTTAGAGCAAAAAGATGAACAGTGAAAGGGAAGTCCCAGGGCTTAATGATGTTATTAGATTCATATGATGAAAAGAAGCAGAATTCTACACATTTAGCCTTGCTTTCATTTTCCCTCCCTGGGAAAATGGTCAACTTTGAAACTTGATTATACTGAAAATCAAGGGCAAGGTGGGAGACAGGCAGAGTATTGTCCCCCCTAAAGAGGCTCACATCCCAATCTCCAGCAACTATGGATGTTACCTTTCAGGAAAAGAGACTTTTCAAATACACCTATGGTTGGGGAGATTAATCTGGATCACCTGGTGGGAGCAATACAATCACATTTGTCCTAAAAAATGGAGAACATTTCCCAGCTGTTGTCAGAGAGATGAGAGGAAGAAGAAAAGATTCAAGATGTCAAAAGGACTTGACCGCCATTCCTGGTTTTGAAGATGGAGGGAAAAGACACTGACCCCAGGAATTTAGGAACCTCAGAATCTAGGACCTGCCCTCAGCTGTCAGCCAACAAAGAAACAGAGATCTCAGTTCTACAACCAACGGAACTAAATTCTGCCAGCAGCATGAAAGAACAAGGAAACAGGTCCTTCCTAGAGCCACCAGAAAGGAAGACAGTCCTGCAGACTCTTGATTTCAAATCTATATCAGACTTCTTTTTTTTTAACTTTTTTATATTGAAGTATAGCCAGTTAACAATGTTGTGATGGTTTCAGGTACATAGCAAACTGGCTCAGCCATATATATACAGGTATCCATTCTCTCCCAAACTCCCCTCCCATCCAGGCTGCCACATAACATTAAGCAGAGTTCGCTGAGATATACAGAGGGTCCTTGTTGGTTATCCATTTTAAATACAGCAGTATGTACATGAGTGTGTACTACCTCAAACTCCCTAAATATCCCTTCCCCTCATCCCACCCAACTATTGACCATAAGTCTGTTCTCTAAGTCTATGAGTCTGTTTCTTTTTTGTAAATAAGTTCACCTGTATCATTTCTGTATAGAGTCTGAATATAAAGAATGTCACGATATTTCTCTATATCGCTATGTCAGACTTCTGACTCACAGACCTTGAGATAATATATGCGTGCTAAGTCGCTTCAGTCGTGTTCAACTCTTTGCAACCCCATGGACTGTAGCCAGCCAGGCTCCTCTCTGCATTGAATTCTCCAGGCAAGAATACTGGAGTGAATCA
Organism: Moschus berezovskii; assembly: GCF_049115385.1. Taxonomy (NCBI): domain Eukaryota; kingdom Metazoa; phylum Chordata; class Mammalia; order Artiodactyla; family Moschidae; genus Moschus; species Moschus berezovskii. The sequence continues at coordinate 63,539,988 of NC_142461.1, forward strand.
CCATGTCCTCCTTCCGAGGATTTTAATACATCTGTGTTGACTGGCACCACTACATTTGTTGTGATTTTTCACAGCAGTTGTAGAAAACTAACACAGTGAATTAACAAATAAAAAAGAAAGCAAGCAACACCCTTAAATGAGGGCAGATCCCTGGACCTAGATTAATTATGTCTCAAAGAGAAACAATATTCTGCATGGCCAAGTTAAGAAGCCCTGCTCATTCGATCCTGTTCTTAGAACTGCGAAAGACTCATCAGGATATTAAAGGCTCTGAAAAGTCCTACCAAAAAAAAAAGTTTACCTTCTTTAGTCTACCTTTTCCAAACTTATATAACCTCGAAACCCCGTTTTGCTATAATACCTGCTGACACCTGGAGACACAGTTCCTGTGGGCTGCTCCTGATGGATCATTTCACTGCTAGGAACCCTTCATGGACCACCTCCCTCCCCCCAGGCCCTTCATAATGAGCCACTTGCCTCTTAGCAGGGCACTCAGAGCCTCCAAGTTCATGCTTGCCAAGCTCTCCGGCCTTGTTTACCAGCAAACTCCCCAAATAGTCTCTGATAATTGACTTATTTTGTGTTGTCTTTTTGTAATCATTGTGCTTTCTAACCCGTTCAGAGCAAAACCCTGCCGTCTCAGCTTTGCTCTTTCCTTTAATTCCAGTCATACATAAGAATTTCTCTAGGGCCTCATTTTTTCTCACTTCCATTTCCTCCCACATTTTCTCTCCTTTGCCTGAAACACAAATTCTCAACTTTCTTTGCCTTGAAGTGTCTTCCATCCCTTGCAAGTCTGCTCCAATGCCACTTCCTCCAGGCAGTCCTCCTGACTCTTCCTCACATGATTCAGTTTAAGGGCCCCTCTATTCTGATCCCCAGCTTAGATCTGTTGTCACAAGGGGCCTTCTAAGTGGTACTTTTCAATTTACTTCTCTCCCCTCCTCTCTAGACCATGAGCTCCCAGAGAGCAGAAGTCTACACTCCCTCCCAGGCAAGCAGAAGGCCAATGGTTGTGACTGGCATGGGCAGAAACAAGACAACAACCTAGATGTCCACTGATAGATGATGGATAAAGACGATGTGGTACATGTATACAATAGAGTATTATGCAGCCTTTAAAAAGAAGGTCACGCTACCATTTGCAACAGCATGGGTAAACCAGGAGAACTTTGTGATGAGTGAAACAATCCAGTCACAGAAAAACAAATACTGCCTTAACTCACTTCTACATAGAATTGAAAATAGTCATACTCAAAGAAGCAGAGAATTAAAAATGGTGATTGCCAGAAGCTGGAGGGGAAAGGGGAGATGTTGGTCACAGGGTACAAACGTTCAGTTATGTAAGATGAATCAGTTCCAGAGACCTAATTTTCAGCAATGTGACTATCATTAATAACCTATGAGAGAGAAGAATTTGAAAAGGAACATAGATACATGCATTCATATATATATATATGCATGTATAACTGAATCACTTTGCTGTATACCTGAAACTAACACAATATCATAAATCAAATATACTTCAATTTTTTTAAGTTTTTGACTAGTTAAAAAGAACAATACTGTACCATACACTTGAAATTTGCTAAGAGAGTTGATCTTATACTTTCTCATCACCAAAAAAAGAAAAAGACAACTATGTGAAGTGATGGCTTTGTGAATTAGTTTGATTGTGGTGATTATTTCACAGTGTAGATGGATATCAAAACAGTGATTTGCACCTTAAATATATACAATTTTTATTCATCAATTATACCTCAATAAGGCTGAAATGAAAAAAAGAAAAAGACCAGGAGGTGTCTCTGTGAAGGTGACTTGAGTTGCAACCAGGATGACAAGGATGACTTGGGTATGGAGATTTTCATGCAGAGGCAACAGGAGAAATAAAGGCCCTGGGGTTGGAACCAGCTTAGGGTGTATGTGCCATGTTGGTGCAAAAGAAAGCCAATGCAGCAGAGCTTAGCAAATGCGGGAGACAAACAGAGACCAAGGCAAAGAAGTAAAGGACCCTCGGCCACAAGTTAACAGTGTATGTTCTTTACCCAGAAGGAAGAAGGAAAAAATGGTCGACAGGAAAAAGGATCTCCTCCCGTCCTTCAAACGTCCCTGCTCACTGCCATCCCTGAGCTGCTGGTGTTTAGCTGTCATCAGGCAGGTTGCTGTTCTGTTCCAGGGCCCACATCCACCTCGGATTTTCACTCCGGAGACAGCCCGCCTCTGCTGTAATTCAGCAGAGCGGAAGATTAATTGCTGAGTGGAAAGAGAATCTGTGTTTCCACAGGTGCACTGGGTCTTCCCTCATCCTGTCCTTCCTCTCAGGGAGCCTTGCTCATCCACGCAGTCCAGCGAGAACATTCTGGGAGCTGTGATAAATGAGGCCATTCTTGGCGGAGACATTGTGTTTCCTAATCGGTTAAGAGTGAAATTTCAAGATGTTATTGGTGTAGCTGGTGGGCAGTTCTGCCCCATTTCATCACATTATCTTGAGGTCAGAGAGGCCAAGAGAGTTTGGGGTTTCTTTCTTCGGTGTTTTTTTTTTTTCAATTGCAACTCAGACAAAGGGTAATGGAATGGAATTAACCACATGTCTATGGCTGGAAAGGAAAGGGCAGGCTATGTTCTGAGTTTCCCTGACCCTTTGCTCTGGGGAGACAAAGCTTTCTGGCAAGTTCCTACAGGAAAAACCCATGGCCAGCCTCAGATCAAGCCATCCAAAGGATGCCCCCACAGCAATGAGATGTCCCAATTTTCCCCACGGAGACTGGATAATGGGAAATGCGTTGATTAGGAAGCAGAGTTTGCATCCTGAAGACTATCGTCATCATTCTTCACGGTCGAAGCCAACACTATGACAAAAGAGAAAATCAATTGTGGGTGCAGTTTACGAGCTGGTGAATTGTTCACCAAGCAGTCAGCAGCCCATCTGATGTCAAGGGTTTCTGTTACTGTTAGAGGTTGTGAACTAAGCTGCAATTTGATGTTCTAGAAACCCTTTCATTTAGAGTTGGTTTTAAGCCACTCAGGATTGACCTAGCAATGCTTCTTTCAACTCATAGCTTTTATAAGATTAAAACTTGAGATTAAAACTCACTTTCACAGACTTCCCTGGTGGTCCAGTGGTTAAGACTATACTCTCCCACAGCAGCAGGGCACAGATTCGATTCCTGGTCAGGGAACTAAGATCACACATGCCTGTGGCACAGCCTGCATATATATATATATAAAATATGGCTTCCCTGGTGGTTCAATGGTAAAGAATCTGCCTGCCAATGCAGGAGACATGGATTTGATCCCTGGGTCAGCAAGATCCCCTGGAGAAGGAAATGGCAACCAACTCCAGCATTCTTGCCTAGGAAATCTCATGGACAGGGAAGACTAGCAGGCTATATAGTCCATGGGTCACAAAAGAGTTGGACATGACTTAGCAACCTCCACATTTCCACATATGTCAATTAATTGCCTACTATTGTTCCACGTGCTATAAAGACTAAAATAATAAATGATGCTCATGATAAAAAAAAAAATCTTGGAGGGAGGTTCAAGAGGAGACTTATGTTTACTTATGGCTGATTTACATTGTTGTATGGCAGAAGCCAACATAATATTATAAAGCAATTAGACTCTACACATGGACATCACCAGATGGTCAACACTGAAATCAGATTGATTATATTCTTTGCAGCCAAAGATGGAGAAGCTCTATACACTTAGCAAAAACAAGACCAGGAGCTGACTGTGGCTCAGATCATGAACTCCTTATTGCCAAATTCAGACTTAAATTGAAGAAAGTAGGGAAAACCACTAGACCATTCAGATATGACCTCAATCAAATCCCTTATGATTATACAGTGGAAGTGAGAAATACATTTAAGGGACTAGATCTGATAGAGTGCCTGAGGAACTATGGACCGAGGTCCGTGACATTGTACAGGAGACAGGGACCAAGACCATCCCCATGGAAAAGAAATGCAAAAAAGCAAAATGGCTGTCTGAGGAGGCCTTATAAATAGCTGTGAAAAGAAGAGAAGTGAAAAGCAAAGGAGAAAAGGAAAGATATAAGCATCTGAATGCAGAGTTCCAAAGAATATCAAGGAGAGATAAGAAAGCCTTCCTCAGCGATCAATGCAAAGAAATAGAGGAAAACAACAGAATAGGAAAAACAAGAGATCTCTTCAAGAAAATTAGAGATACCAAGGGAACATTTCATGCAAAGATGGGCTCGAAAAAGGACAGAAATGGTATGGACCTAACAGAAGCAGAAGATATTAAGAACAGGTGGCAAGAATACACAGAAGAACGGTACAAAAAAGATCTTCATGACCAAGATAATAACGATGGCGTGATCACTCACCTGGAGCCAGACGTATTGGAATGTAAAGTCAAGTGGGCCTTAGAAAGCATCACGATGAACAAAGCTAGTGGAGGTGATGGAGTCCCAGTTGAGTTATTTAAAATCCTGAAAGATGATGCTGTGAAAGTGCTGCACTCAATATGCCAGCAAATTGGGAAACTCAGCAGTGGCCACAGGACTGGAAAAGGTCAGTCTTCATTCCAATCCCAAAGAAAGGCAATGCCAAAGAATGCTCAAACTACCGCACAATTGCATTCATCTCACACACAAGTAAAGTCATGCAAAAATTCTCCAAGCCAGGCTTCAGCAAAAAGTGAACCGTGAACTTCCAGATGTTCAAGCAGGTTTTAGAAAAGGCAGAGGCACCAGAGATCAAATTGCCAACATCCTCTGGATCATGGAGAAAGAAAGAGAGTTCCAGAAAAACATCTATTTCTGCTTCATTGACTATGCTAAAGCCTTTGACTGTGTGGATCACAATAAACTGTTGAACATTCTGAAAGAGATGGGAATACCAGACCACCTGACCTGCCTCTTGAGAAACCTGTATGCAGGTCAGGAAGCAACAGAACTGTACATGGAACAGCAAACTGGTTCCAAATAGGAAAAGGAGTACGTCAAGGTTGTATATTGTCACCCTGCTTATTTAACTTATATGCAGAGTACATCATGAGGAATGCTGGGCTGGAAGAAGCACAAGCTGGAATCAAGATTGCTGGGAGAAATATCAATAACCTCAGATATGCAGATGACACCACCCTTATGGCAGAAAGTGAAGAGGAACTAAAAATCCTCTTGATGAAAGTGAAAGAGGAGAGTGAAAAGGTTGGCTTGAAGCTCAACATTCAGAAAACAAAAATCATGGCATCTGGTCCCATCACTTCATGGGAAATAGATGGGGAAACAGTGGAAACAATGTCAGAACTTATTTTTTGGGCTCCAAAATCACTGCAGATGCTGACTGCAGCCATGAAATTAAAGATGCTTACTCCTTGGAAGGAAAGTTATGACCAACCTAGATAGCATATTAAAAAGCAGAGACATTACTTTGCCAACAAAGGTCCATCTAGTCAAGGCTATGGTTTTTCCCGTGGTCGTGTATGGATGTGAGAGTTGGACTGTGAAGAAAGCTGATCGCCGAAGAATTGATGCTTTTGAACTGTGGTGCTGGAGAAGACGCTTGGGAGTCCCTTGTACTGCAAGGAGATCCAACCAGTCCATTCTAAAGGAGATTAATCCTGGGTGTTCATTGGAAGGACTGATGCTAAAGCTGAAACTCCAATACTTTGGCCACCTCTTGCAACAAGTTGACTCACTGGAAAAGACTCTGATGCTGGGAAGGATTGGGGGTGGAAGGAGAAGGGGACGACAGAGAATGAGATGGCTGGATGGCATCACCAACTCGATGAACATGAGTTTGAGTGAATTCCAGGAGTTGATGATGGACAGGGAGGCCTGGCGTGCTGTGATTCATGGGGTCGCAAAGAGTCGGACACGACTGAGCAACTGAACTGAACTTAACTGAACTGATCCTCCAATTAAAAAAAGATAAATGAACACTAGGGATACAATGTACAACACAATGCATATAATTAACACTGTTGTACGTTATATATTCAAATAGTTAAAGAGTAAATTCTAAGGGTTCTTACCACAAGGAAAAAGTTTTTCTTTTTTTAAAAAAATTTTGTATCTATGTGAAATGATGGGTCCACTAAACTTATTGTAATAATCATTTCATGATGCATATAAGTCAAGACATTCTGTTGCACATCTTAAATTTATACAGTGTTTTTTTCAATTATATCTCAATAAATCTGAAAGAAAAAATAAACCTCAGTTTCATTAAATCAGAAAAAGACAAATACTATATGTGGAACCTCAAATATGACATAAATGAACCTATCTATAAAACAGAAACACATAGATATAAAGAACAGAACTGAGGTTTCCAAGGGGTGCGGGGAGGGATAGATTGGGAGTTCAGAGTTAGCAGATGCAAAGTATTATACAAGAATGAACAATAAGATCCTCCTATACAGCACAGGGAACTATATTCAATATCCTGTGATAAACCATAATGGAAAAGAACATGAAAAAGAATGTGTATATGTATAACTGAGTCACTTTGCTATGCTGCAGTAATTAACACATTGTAAGTCAACATAATTAACACCTTGTAAGTCAACAATACTTCAATAAAATCATTTTTAAAAACTAGACTTCATCATGAAAGAAACATTTTTAAAAATAACTTTGTGATTGAAAGTCTGAAGTTTCCTGACTTCTAACCCTTTTTCCTGTTGAAGCAAGTAGGTTTATAATGAAGTGAATCTATCACCTACTTCATAGATGCTGTTTGGAAAAATTAAGAATAAATGGAAAGCACACAAAGGACACTCATAAATGTGAAGTCTCTTCGTTCCACATATCTGACCTGTACAAAGAGTCTGAACTTTTCCTAAAGGTTAAAGCAGCAGCAGCACTTTGAGAAAGCTTCAAAGGTTGGTATGTAAAATTCAGATTTCAGCGCCAGATGGACCTGGTGAAATCCTGGCTTCTGCTCTGATTAGCTGTATGAAAGTGAAGTCGCTCAGTCGTGTCCGACTCTTTGCGACGTTGTGGACTATAGCCCACCAGGCTTCTCTGTCCATGGGATTCTGCAGGCAAGAATAATGGAGTGGGTTGCCATTTCCTTCTCCAGGGGATCTTCCTGACCCAGGGACTGAACCCGGGTCTCCTGCATTGCAGGCAGATGTTTTATCCTCTGGGCCACCAGGGAAGCCCTGATAATACCTCGCTAAAGCTCAGTGTTCTTGTGTATAAAATGCAGGTATGAATAGTATAAATGAATAGTATTGTATATACCCTACCAGAGTTTGGTCAAGGTAAGGTAAAATAAGTGTATATCAGACCCAGTCTAGAAGAAACCATCTATAAAATGAAAATGTTGTCTCTTCAGGCCTGAAAAGGACGGAGCAAACAACCAGCTGAAACCCAGTGTCTTGCCCTTCTGGAATGGTTCTGGTGAGTTCTGAGTCATCATCTCTTGCAGGGAATTTCCCAGTTTTGATCTTTGGGACCCCATCCTGAGCCAAAAGCAAGTTATCTTCCCCAGGAGCAAATGCATGCATTATGGAATTTACAATGGACATTTTGCTGCTGTCAATTATTCCTGGGGTTACTGGGCATGAGGCTGACATTTGATTCAGAGCCAAGGTCCAGCCAAGATGCTTGCAGGTGATATATTTCATCATTGCCATCAGTTAAGGATGGCTGCTCCCCAGAAGGGCTCCCTTTCCTCTCAGAACCTGAGACATGGGATCCTGGGTTCTCAGAACTTCCTGCACTGTCTCCCCACCTGGCTTCTCTTCCCCTGGTGGGGGTGGGGGGCATGGACTCCTCCCTTCCTCTCCTCACTCTTGGCAGGAGTCAGAGGGGCTTCCTGAGTGGGCTTCCCTTGAGTAGTACTGTCCCTGAGAGAATAATTTGAAGATGAACTTTTTCATTGTCACCTTTGCAGGCTGCACCTTGTGGCTGGGAAGCTCTTCAGGTCATTCATTCATTGGGTCGTCCACTCACCAAACACAAGCTGAGTGCCCACGGTGTGGCCCCAGAGACCCTGCTCAGTCCAGTAGGACAGACGTGGACAGGTTCTCTCCCTGGGGCTGAGCACGCTCAGTCTCCAGGTCAGATAAATCTAGATGCAAACCATGCCTCCATCTGCTGGACCGCTGCAGTGTCTCTGAGCATGCTTTCTCATCTGCTAAAAGGGACAATGTTAACACCCATCTCAGAGTTGCTGAAATTTCTATGCATCCTGGTTTATCCTACAACCCTGATCCAGCCCCTCCACTCACCCCCACACACAATTCCAGAGCCCTTGGAGCTAGTCAGCTCCAGCTGAAGCTCATGTCCAGCCCCCCACAAGAATAGTGCTGCCCAAGCTGCCATCTTGGTCATGACTGGTTTCCTTCTCGGCCAGCCTCTTACTCCGCTTTCCCACCTCCTCTCCAGGAGGCCTGAGCCTCCTTCCCTTGGTCAGTCTCCTGGCCTCCGCCTGATGTTGCCCCTCCCTCCTGGGGGTGGCAGACCCCGCCCTTCCCCCTCTGCTGTGTCCCCTGCAGGTCTTGGGGGCTTTGTACTGCCAGATCCCTTATGGCCTGCTGCAAAAAGGAAACAGAATCCAGAGCTAAAGTCTTCTCTCTGAGATATTCCCACTCTGGATCAAGTTTTGAGTGTGGACCCAACTCCCCCCGGCAAGTGGGAAAAAAAGAAGAGCAGGGTTTTCTGTGTACCTCACAGGGTAGCCAGCAATCAAGATAGAATAATTCCAGGGGCACAGAAAAGCTTGCACACCCCAAAATTCCTCCCTTACCTGCTCACTGATGCCTGAAATTACTTCCACAGAAAACAACATGCTTTATTCCACAATTAGAAGTAAGCCTTTAAATGTAGATTTCTCTGGTCGAAAAAACACAATGATTGCACGCATACTGAAGTATAAATCAATGATTCTCAAGGGAATAGAGGAGTGTGTCATTCTCCTGAGGTAGAGGATTTAGGACAGCTGCAATTCTTTAAAGGCCTCTTCAGTAGCCTAACCTAGGCTCAGAACTTCAAGAGGGCAGTTGGGTGGCGCCTATCAAAATGTTAAATATAAATGCCCTTTGACCCAATAGTTCCTCTTCTCAATCTCTCCCTAGAGAAACTATTGTGTGGGGGGGAAGCAGCATGGACCAGAACGTTCCCTGAATCACAATTTGTAACAATAAAAAAATCGAGAATCAATTTACATGCTTATTAATAAGGACCTGTCTTAATAACCTGTAGATTTCTGTGCTATAGAATACTATGTAGTGTTTACAAGCAAATAAGGTAAAGCTACCACCATTGGCATAGTATGACCTTCAAGACATTTCAGAAGCAAAAACAAGCAGGCTGCAAAACAATGCTCAAAGAATATTAGTATTCATGTAGAAAGAAAGCAGACCAACTTATTTCTGTAGATAGTTGTGATAGTATAGAAAGGCATAAGGAAAAGACCTGGAAAGATACACATCTGAGATAAGCATGGTTACCTCTTGGAGGGTCTTAGAATTGAAGGTGGTGTTTAAGAGGGTCTTTAGCTTTATCGGAATTTTACCTACAATGAGAAAATATTCAAGAAATATTTGCGTAGTTCAAGATATTTTTGGTAGTATCACATAATCCTATGTTTGGAAAAAACTGTTTATAATCCTAAGACAAGTACAGTATTAAAGCTGGACATTGGGATTAACATATACACACTATATATATAACATAGATAACCAACAGGACCTATTGTATAGCACAGGGAACTCTGCTGAATATTCTGTAATAACCTATAAGAGAAAAAGAATATATATACATGTATATATATAACTGAATCACTTTGCTGTACACCTGAAACTAGCACAACATTGAATCAATTATACTTCGATTAAAATTATTGTAATTAAAATTTAATTTTAAAAATTTAATAATAAATAAATATATGGAAGCTAGACAGTTTTTAAGGCAATGGGTCATGGGCTAAAAACAATCTTTTAAGGCAATGGGTCATGGGGGAGTGGGGAGAGATAAATTAAGAGTTTGGCATCAATGGATACACACTGTTGTATATAAAATAAACAACAAGGACCTACTGTGCAGCACAGGGAACTATACTCATTTGGCAAACACTGAAATGATAGCAATGTAAAAACAATAATATTTTGCAAATATTTTTGAAAATTATTTTCTCTTTTGCCTTCCTGATTATATAGTCTTCATTCTAGTTAGTCAGATGCATTCATTCGCACTTATTTGTTACAGAAAAAATGCAAAGGAAATGAATGAGGAAATTATTCTCTTCCTAGCGTACATAATATGATTTGTAGCAAGGCAATATGCTTGAAAGACAGGTGTGTCAGAGAGGCGAGCATTTCCAGTTCCTTTAGCTCTGACGTGGTGTATCAGGGGCAAAGCCTAGGGGGTCTGTGACTTGGAATCTCTGCCACAGTCCACCAGATGAGGGAAGATAGTCCCGGTAACATGACAGACAGGTCATGGAGGTCGCAACTTTGGGAGAGGAGCAGCATTAAGCCGCATCCCCTTTCCAGTCTGAAAGTCTAAGAATCGAAGAGGGAGGACTAGCGCAAAGCTGAGGGGCATTCTTCCTGACTTGTCCTTCCAGGCTGGGGCAGTCAGCCAACAAGGAGAGCCCTGGTGGCATGAGGAGGTCCATGTGACTCCCCACGTCGAGCTCTGGAAGGCGTGTCCCCATAAACATCCCTGTAACAGCCAGAGGACACCTCACCCAGGAACCCAGGAGATGATTCCCTGATCATCCACTCCATCTCAGGGAGAAGCCAGGAAGGAAGCAGAACATCAGAGAATCCTGATTCATAGGCAACTGTATCCAAGCAGAGAGACCAAGAATAGGTGTTGGGAGGATGCAGAGAAATGATAGATTGTAAAATGCAGCTGCTGTGGAAACTGCTGTGGCAGCTTCTCAAATACCAAGCATGGAGTTACTCTGTGATGCGACAATTCCATTCCTAAGGGATGTGAAAACATAGGTCCCAAGAAAAGCTGCACAAGAACATTCATAGCAGTGTTATTCATAATGGACAAAAATGTATAGAAAACATACTTATGGTTACCAAAGGGGATTGGGGGAAGGGGAGAAATAAGTTAGGAGTTTGAGATGAATGGATACACACTACTGTACATAAAACAAACAACAAGGACCTCCTGTACAGCACAGGGAACTATACTCAACATTTTGTAATAACGTATAAGGGAAAAGAGTATCAGTATAAAAACTAAATGTATATAATTTATATATATATATATATAAATTGAATCACTTTGCTGTACACATGAAATAATGCAACATTGTAAATTAACTATACTCCAGTTTTAAAAATGGAGCCCATCCAATTGTCCATCAATTAATAAATGAACAAATAAAATAATGGTTTTGATCCATACAATGGAATATTCAGTCAGTCAGTCAGTTCAGTCGCTCAGTCGTGTCTGACTCTGCGACCCCATGAATCACAGCACACCAGGCCTCCCTGTCCATCATCAACTCCCGGAGTTCACTCAAACTCATGTCCATCGAGTCGGTGATGCCATCCAGCCATCTCATTCTCTGTCGTCCCCGTCTCCTCCCACCCCCAGTCCCTCCTAGCATCAGACTCTTTTCCAGTGAGTCAACTCGTCACATGAGGTGGCCAAAGTATTGCAGTTTCAGCTTTAGCATCAGTCCTTCCAATGTACACCCAGGATTGATCTCCTCCAGAATGGACTGGTTGGGTCTCCTTGCAGTCCAAGGGACTCTCAAGAGTCTTCTCCAGCACCACAGTTCAAAAGCATCAATTCTTCGGCGATCAGCTTTCTTCACAGTCCAACTCTCACATCCATACATGACCATGGGAAAAACCATAGCCTTGACTAGACGGACCTTTGTTGGCAAAGTAATGTCTCTGCTTTTTAATATGCTGTCTAGGTTGGTCATAACTTTCCTTCCAAGGAGTAAGCATCTATTACTTGACCACAAAAATGAAGTACTGATATGTGCTACAACATGGATGAACCTTGATCGCATATTACATGATTCCATTTTCATGCAGTGTTAGAACTGGCAGATCTATAGAGACAAAAATTGATCTGTGGTTTCCCTGAAGCTGATAGAATTGGGCCAAAATGGGGACTGAATACTAATGGGGAATGTTTATTTTGTAGTGAAACTGTCCTATAATTGATTGCGGTGATGGCTGCTCAGTTCTGTAAATCTACTAGAAGTCACTGAAGTCTACACTTTAAATGGGTGAATTATGTTTTGGTTAAGTAGTTGAAGGGCTTTCCCAGTGGCTCAGTGGTAAAGAATCTGCCTGCAATGCAGGAGACATCTCGCTGGTTCGATCCCTGGGTCTGGAAGACCCCCTGGAGGAGGGTATGGCAACCCACTCCAGTATTCTCACCTGGAGAATCCCATGGACAGAGAAGCCTGGCGGGCTACAGTGCTTGGGGTTGCAAAGAGTCTGACAAGACTGAAGCGACACAGCATATACACACAAAGTAGTTGAAAATAGGAAAAGAAGTATAGGAAAGGGAGAATGAAGAAGCAGATGGTTTTGAAGCTGTATTTTACAGCAAGTTATCTAAAGCAAACCTTAAATAAAGGGAATTTTCTGGCAGTCCTATGGTAGGACTCTGTCCTCTCACTGCCAAGGGCCTGGATTCCATCCCTGGTTAGGGAACTAAGATCCCTTAAGCCGTGCAGCACAGCCAAAAGGGATAAAAAAAAAAAACCTTAAAAACATGTGAGAGACTCTGGACTTTCATGGCTCCTCAGTTCAGTTCAGTTCAGTTCAGTCACTCAGTCGTGTCCAACTCTCCGCGACCCCATGAATCACAGCACACCAGGCCTCCCTGTCCATCACCAACTCCCGGAGCTCACTCAAACTCATGTCCAGAGAGTCGGTGATGCCATCCAGCCATCTCATTCTCTGTCGTCCCCTTCTCCTCCCGCCCCCAACCTTTCCCAGCATCAGAGTCTTTTCCAGTGAGTCAACTCGTCGCATGAGGTGGCCAAAGTATTGGAGTTTCAGCTTTAGCATCAGTCCTTCCAATGAAGTACTTTTACAGTTTTGCTCCTCACAGATAAGTCACATAGTAGCTCTTGTCAGTTTCTAGAGTCACAAATTGTAACATCGTATCCTCAAGGTTGTCTTGAGGGAGGAAGTTGCTGGGCTTGTGGGCATGACAGACCACCAATATCTGCTCCTCCAAAAGGACCCTGTCTTCTTCCTTCATTGTAACACACACAATCATTTTTATAAGTGATGAACACTTGTTTCTTTGCAAAAGACAGCCAACTGTGTCTGCTGGTGAGGAGAGTGAAGAGAAAAGTGAAAAGGGCTAATGAAAAAGTAGATGCTGGGACTTCTCCAGTGGTCCAGTGGTTAATAGTCCACATTTTCCAATGCAGAAGGCACAGGTTCGATTTATGGTGGGGGTATTAAGATCCCACATATTGCAGCCAAAAAAAAGTGTTTTTAATATATGTATACTGTGGCTCAGATCATGAATTCCTTTTAGCAAAATCCAAACTTAAACTGATGAAAGTAGGGAAAACCACTAGGCCATTCAGATATTACCTAAATCAAATCCCTTATGATCATACAATGGAAGTGACAAATAGATTCAAGTGTTTCAATCTGATAGAGTGCCTGAAAAACTATGGACGGAGGTTTATAACATTGTATAGGAGAGATCCTAAACTATGCCCAAAAAAAAGAAATGCAAAAAGGCAAAATGGTTGTCTGAGGAAGAGGCCTTACAAATAGCTGAGAAAAGAAGAGAAGTGAAAGGCAAAGGAGAAAAGGAAAAATATACCCATGTGAGTGCAGAGTTCCAAAGAACAGCAAGAAAAAATAAGAAAGTCTTCCTAAGTGAACAATGCAAAGAAATAGAGGAAAAGAATAGAATGGGAGAGACTAAAGATCTCTTCAAAAAAAATTAGAGATACCAAGGAAACACTTCATGCAAAGATGGGCACAATAAAGAACAGAAATGGTATGGATCTAACAGAACCAGAAGATATTAAGAAAAGGTGGCAAGAATACACAGAAGAACTGTACAAAAAAAGATCTTAATGACCCAGATAACTACAAAGTTCTGATCAATCACCTAGAGCCAGACATCTTGGAGTGTGAGTCAAATGGGCCTTAAGAAAGCATCACTGCAAACAATGCTAATGGAGGTGATGGAATTCCAACTGAGCTATTTCAAGTCCTAAAAGATAATGCTGTGAAAGTGCCCCACTCAATATGCCAGCAAATTTGGAAAACTCAATAGTGGCCACAGGACTGGAAAAGGTCAGTTTTCATTCCAATCCCAAAGAAGGGCAATGTCAAAGAATGTTCAGACGACCACACAATTGCTTTCATCTCACATACGAGCAAAGTAATGCTCAAAATTCTCCAAACTAGACTTCAACAGTACGTGAAGCAAGAACTCCCAAATGTTCAAGCTGGATTTAGCAAAGGCAGAGGAACAAGAGATCAAATTGCCAACAGCCACTGGATCATAGAAAAAGCAAGAGAATTACAGAAATACATCTACTCTGCTTCATTGACAATGCTAAAGTCTTTCACTGTGTGGATCACAACACATTTTCCACTGTGTGGAAAATTCTTTAAGAGAGATGGGAATACCAGACCACCTTACCTTCCTCCTGAGAAACCTGTATGTAGGTCAAGAAGCAACAGTTAGAAATGCACATGGAACAATGGCTTGGTTCAAAATTGGGAAAGGGTTACATCAAGGCTGTATATTGCCACCCTGCTTATTTAACTTATATGCAGAGTACATCATGCAAAATGCAGGGCTGGATGAAGCACAGGCTATAATCAAGATCATCAGGAGAAATATCAATAACTTTAGATATGAAGATGACACCACCCTTATGGCAGAGAGCGAAGAAGAACTAAAGAGATTCTTGATGGAAAGTGAAAGAAGAGAGTGAAAAAGCTGGCTTAAAACTCAAAATTCAAAAAATGAATATCATGGCTTCCAGTCCCATCACTTCATGGCAAATAGGGAAACAATAGAAACATTGACAGATTTTATTTTTTTGGACTCCAGAATCACTGCAGATGGTGACTGCAGCCATGAAAAAGATGCTTACTTCTTGGAAGAAAAGTTATGACCAACCTAGACAGCATTTTAAAAAGCAGAGACATTACTTTGCTGACAAAGGTCCATCTAGTCAAAGCTATGATTTTTCCAGTAGTCATGTATGGATGTGAGAGTTGGACCATAAAGAAGGCTGAGTATCAAAGAATTGATGCTTTTGAGCTGTGGTGTTTGAGAAGACTCTTCAGAGTCTCCTGGACTGTAAGGAGCTCAAATCAGTCCATCCTAAAGGAAATCAGTTCCTAACATTCATTGGAAGGACTGATGCTGAAGCTGAAGCTCCAATACTTTGGCCACCTGATGAGAAGAAATGACTCATTGGAAAAGACCCTGATGCTTGGAAAGCTTGAAGGCAAAAGAAGGGGATGACAGAGGATGAGATGGTTTGATGGCATCACCGACTCAATGGACATGAATTTGAGCAAGCTCCGGGAGTTGGTGATGGACAGGGAAGCCTGGCGTGCTGCAGTCCATGGGGTGCAAAGATTCAGAAACAACTGAGCAACTGAACAACAATACATGGATGGACCTAGAGGTTATCATACTAAGAAAAAGTAAGTCTGAAAGAGAAAGAAAAATACCATATGATATCACTTATATGTGGAAGCGAAAATGCAACACAAATATGAAACAGAAACAGACACACAGACATAGAGAAGAGACTTTTGGTTGCCAAGGGAGTGAAGGATGGGGGATGGATGGATTAATAGTTTGGTACTAGCAGATGCAAACTAATATACAAGATGAATAAGCAACAAGGTCCTAATGTATGGCACAGGGAATTATATTCAATATCCTGTGATAAACCATAATGGAAAAGAATATGAAAAAGAATATATGTATGTATAACTGAATGACACTGCTGTACAGCAGAAATTAACACAACATTGTAAATCAACTATCATTCAGTCAAAAAAAAACTGTTTTAAGTAGATGCTTTAACAGTGATCCTTCCTGTAAGGTAGGGTAAAGTTCTCAGGACATAAGTGTCCAAAATGACAGCCATCTTCTTTGATGGAAATATATAAATTGAGAGAAACAGAAACTTGGAAACTAGGGACACCAAGGCTTAACAAGATGCAGTTCAGTAAGAAAACCATGTTCCCTGAGTCCTCCCCAAGGCCAGGCACTGTTCAAGGCACGGCAGGACCCTTGGAAAGACAGGTCACCCTGCCTGCTGTGCGGGCACTTACAACCTGAACTGTAATGTGAGACCCAAGCACAAGAAAATTTCAATAGAAATTCAAGAGAAAAAGACTCCAGGAGAACAGCAGAAGACAGCCACCAGGCAGGACATGATTAATCGCTGAATGAACTGTGTGACTGCAAAGAGCTGGTGGAGTCCCGAGGCAGGAGAGGATATGATAGGGCAGGATGAAGCCTACATAAAAAGAAAAGACCATCTGAGTAAGAAAACTGCAAGAGGCCTTGAGAAGACAGGCCTAGAAAAAAGAAAAACATCACACAATATTACTTATATGTGAAATCTTAAAAAATGATACAAATGAACTTACTTACAAAACAGAAATAGATTTGCAGACACAGAAAATAAACTTATAGTTACCAAATGGGAAAGGGGGTGATAAATTAGGAGTATGGGGTTAACATATACACACTACATATATGAAATAATCAACAAGGACCTACTGTGTGACACGTAGAAATATATTCAGTGTCTTGAGATAATCTACAATGGAAACTAATCTGACAAAGAATATGTGTCTGTGTATAACTGAATCATTTTGCTGTGTACCTGAAGCTAACTCAACATTGTAAATCAACTATAACTTCAATTTTTTAAAAAGTTTTTTAAAAAGAGAAAGCAGAAAGGGGAAAGAGGAACATTTAGAAAGATATTATGAAACATGAAAAATGAATAACAAAATTAAAATTATTGCTTTTAAAAAAAAAGTAGACTGGCTTAGAAATATTTTGCCATTTGATACTTTTTAATTGAACTTGTCTTTCCCATTGCAGTCTCAGTTCCTTCTTACGGACCCCAGAGTCTATTTTGCAGCCTGGATTCCCTGGTCATCTGTAAGCTGGTCACTTCATGACAGGGAGGAGAAGGTATGGGGAGCAGAAGGACTCGTATGAGTATCAGCACCCTCCCATTAAAGCTTGCTGCTGCCTCCCCATCCTCATCCATCACCTCCCATAGGATGGCCAAACTAGCATCCCTTTGACCTCCCACTGTACCTCCCAAGTTCCTAGGGACTTGCATCAGAAAATTCCCATTAGTCTTCATGAGGCTAGGTAAAACCTAGCCTCACTGCCTCATTCCCACTGAAAGATGCAATGAGAAACGCACTGTGACCATGAGAAGGCTGAGTTACTATCTTAGTCCCTTGCAGAAAGCCAGCATCATTGCCCCTAGGAAGCCACGCCCACGGCAGGGAGCCTGAGGCTGGCTCTGCAGCAGCCTATTAGGGAGACATGCAGAGAAGCAAAGGAAAGAAATTATCTCTGCCCCAAGCCATGTGCTTGGACCTGCATATGCTTTTTTAATCTTCATGATAAGACTTCAGGTTAGGTAAAATTATTCACATTTTATAGTGGTAGAAACAGAGTATTTCATCAGTTGGGTTATGCCTCTGGGGCTGTCTGATCCCCAGAACCCTGCTCTTTCCATTTTATTACACTGCCCTGCCTCAAGTCACAGCCCATCAGACCTTATTTTCTGTCGCTGCTGAAGAAATCAATAAACATGATCATTATTTTAACACCAGTGATTTTGTTCTGGGCCAGATGTTATGCCAGAAACTGCACTTGTATTATTGTCAAACTTCAAAACAGAAACTTGTCAGGGAGTTAATTACTATTTCCATTTTACTGCTGTGGATAGAGAGGATTGTATTAGTGAGTTTGGGTGAGGCTCAACACAAAATCTCAGTAGCTTCACAAAATCCACGTTGCTCCTCATAGTAATGTCTAACAGGCATCAGCAGGGACTTTGCTATACCAGATTAATGGAGATTTTGCCATCTTACAGATACACCATTTAGAACTCAGCCTTCCTCATAATTCAGCAGCAAAAGTCAAGCACAGCGAACTCACATCTGTGCTTTTCTACTTCCACACAGAAGAAATAACTTCCACCAAAATGCAAGGAGGTAGACAGGGATGCGTGCAGGAGCACCTGGATGTTAGGCGAGTAATTAATGCCGCTGCCAGGTCTCTATTAGAGTAAGAATATTGTACTGAACCACAGAGCTCCGACTTGAAACTGGTCTGTGTCTCTCCAAAGTTCATGACCCATGGGGAATCCTGAAAGATAACTGCTGTAAGTCCATCAGAATCACTTACAGATCCCTCCAATCATGACACAGTGTCTGGAAGGCGCACCCAGGGCTGCAGGAAGCTCTAAATGTTCTTATTGTCCTCCATTGTGGACTTTTGTGATGTCCCAAAGACCTGATTACTCTCAACCCTCCAGCCTGAGAATTTGCTCTCTTTGGCAGATTTACCCCAGCCTCATGTAACTGCAGTTATTTCTGGGCTGCGTTGCCCCTGCAGGCAAAAAGTTTTATGCTGCTTGACTCTTTATTTGAATGTTTATATCTCACCGCATTCTATAAAGATGTGCTGCAGCATAATCAAAAAAAAAAAATGCCTAGAAAATAAGTTTTAAAAATCAATCTGTGAAAAAATCGGGATTGAGAAAAATAAAGATGGGAAAATGAGATAAACTTGAGGAGGATGATACTGTACAAAGTGCATACTCTTGGGTTCTATGTACTTGCTTGGATAAAGTCAAACATGTTTTCTGAGCTTCCAAGAAGCCAATGAAAGAAGGAAACCAAAAGTACCTAATCCATAAATACCTGTAAGATTACAAATCAGCCAACTATTCAGGGTAAGCTTAGCTTTTCCGGGCACTCACACCTGATAGAAATCTTCCCATGCATCCACCCAAAGAGAACACAGCAAAAGAGAGACAGACGATGTGTGTGGGTGTATGTGTGTGTGTATGCATGGGGGATGGGGTGAGGGCGAGGGGCTGTAAAGGCAGTTCCAGAAAATAAAGGGCGTAGCAACGTCTGAATGAAACTCTGAAGAATCTTGGAAACAGATAGAACACAGGTTAACTGGAGTTAGAAAACTTCATTTGAGGGCAGGATGGGAAACTTCCTGGACTTCTGTGATTCCCAGAGACCTGATTTCTCTCAGCCCTCCAGCATGAGAATCTGCTCTCTTTGGAAGACTTACCCCAGCTTCATGCAACTGCATTTATTTCTGGGCTGTGTTGCCCCTACAGACAAGTTTTATGCTTGGATGGAACTTCCACTGGAAGACAGAGGTATCTGGCCAAAGAGAAAAAAAAAATCAGAAAAGAAGAAACCAATGAAAACATCAAGCAAATGTGAATGATTTTGCCTCCTCTTGCTAGATTAAGAATGGGTTTTGCTCCACAAGACACTCAATTGAGAAAAGAGAGGCTAAACAACATGGCAGCCAGGGACGCCTGCAGATTTCAGAGTTCAAATGGTCAGAAACAAATGCACCCCAAGAAGTACCAGGAAAGTTGAGAGTCAAAGTCCAAAATCCTCCAACATTGAAACACTGTAGCTAGCTGACAGTTGCCCACCAGACTATAAACACATCTGCTTAAGTAATGAAGTCTTCTGAGTTTCTGTTCAGTTCAGTTCAATTCAATTCAGTCGCTCAGTCGTGTCCGACTCTTTGCGACCCCATGAATCACAGCACGCCAGGCCTCCCTGTCCATCACCAACTCCCGGAGTTCACTCAAACTCATGTCCACAGAGTCGGTGATGCCATCCAGCCATCTCATTCTCTGTTGTCCCCTTCTCCTCCAGCCCCCAACCTTTCCCAGCATCAGTCTTTTCCAGTGAGTCAACTCGTCGCATGAGGTGGCCAAAGTATTGCAGTTTCAGCTTCAGCATCAGTCCCTCCAATGAACACCCGGGATTGATCTCCTTTAGAATGGACTGGTTGGATCTCCTTGCAGTCCAAGTGACTCTCAAGAGTCTTCTCCAGCACCACAGTTCAAAAGCATCAGTTCTTCGGCGATCAGCTTTCTTCACAGTCCAACTCTCACATCCATACATGACCACTGGAAAAACCATAGCCTTAACTAGACAGACCTTTGTTGGCAAAGTAATGTCTCTGCTTTTTAATATACTATCAAGGTTGGTCATAACTTTCCTTCCAAGGAGTAAGCGTCTTTTAATTTCATGGCAGCAATCAGCATCTGCAGTGATTTTGGAGCCCAAAAAAATAAAGTCTGACACGGTTTCCCAGTCACCAAATACACATTGTCTGTTCTAGATGAAATATATTAATAAAAGTCTGTGAGGACTGCTGGTCTTAAGTCTGATGTTCTCAGGAATATTAGGAAAGGATGTCAAAAACAGCATACTTGGAGGATCAGGCAAGTTACACACATCATCTTTAATCCATGTCACAACCCCAAGCAGTAGGTATTATTACCTTCCAAAGACGGCTTCACAAACGGCAGTACTGCAGTAAGGAACAGGGGGTAATTTGACTGGTATCGTACAGCTCATGAGGGGAGATTGGAGAAATCCACCTTATCACTGGCTACTGCCATTGACTGTGGCTTTTCTTAACATAAAACCACCTTTTGACACCCAGGTAAATGGAATAAATGAAAATCAAAATTAAAATGCATTGAAATTCTAAGTAAAGATAGAAAAGTAAACATATACTTTCATTTTTGGTCCCTCTGAAACCCACTGAAAACAAAAAAAAATGAATTTTTTTAATACACCAAACCATGAGATAAAGAACAAAGGATGAAGTCTCTGTATCAAAATTCTGGAAACTGGAAAGCAGATGGGTGAGGGAGAACCGATTTAGAAGGTTTAAGAACACAGAATCCTTTGCTGGCAGTAGGGAGAGCTAAGAGGAATCAAATTTCACCCACACAAGGCCTACAAGATTTAGGAATTAGAGATATCCAATACCTCTGGACTGATAATAGGATTAATAGAAAGTCCATAGTGGAAGTCACTCAGCTCAGTTCAGTTCAGTCGCTCAGTTGTGCCCCACTCTTTGTGACCCCATGGACTGCAGCACGCCAGGCCTCCCTGTCCATCAGCAACTCCAGAGCTTACTCAAACTCATGCCCATTGAGTTGGTGATGCCACCCAACCATCTCATCCTCTGTCGGCCCCTTCTCCTCCCACCTTCAACCTTTCCCAGCATCAGGGTCTTTTCAAATGGTTCAGTTCTTCGCATCAGGTGGCTGAAGTATTGGAGTATCAGCTTCAACATCAGTTCTTCCAATGAGTATTCAGGACTGATTTCCTTTAGGATAGACTGGTTGCCCATAGAAGTTGCTCAGTTGTGTCCAACTCTTTGTGACCCCGTGGACTATACAGTCCATGGAATTCTGCAGGCCAGAATACAGGAGTGGGTAGCCTTTCCCTTCTCCAGGGGATCTTCCCAACCTGAGGATCGAATTCAGGTCTCCCACACTGAAGACAGATTCTTTACCAGATGAGACACAAGGGAACCCCAGAAAGTCGTATAAAAGCCAAATTCCACACAGCCTTGGACTGCTCCCCATTCATCCCAGCAGAAAACCAGAAGCTTGTTCTTTGGAGAGGATGAAACAGTGTCTGGACCAGAGATGCCAGGCACAGTCCAAGCTGGAGAAACAATTTTCAAAAGAAGTGGTTCAAGTGCACATTTCCACATGGAATTCTGAGGCTCACTGATCACTATCAGCTACATGCAAATACTCAAAGACAGAAACTGGAGAGATCTCCGGGAAAATTCCCAAAGACGCTGACCTTGTGGGTACTCCAGTGGAACAGCCCAGCCAGATTAGCATATGTGGAAAAGAACCCACAGTGTCCAAACTGCCTATCAGTCTTAACAGCCTCAGTATGGATTTTGTGTAAACAATGATTATCAGACATTAGAGGAAAGCTTCCAACATGAACACCAGACCGCAAAACAGAGAAAAGCAAATTAGAAGACTATACAAGGGAAGATAACATCAAAACAAACTATGGTTAATTCCTCAGATATTACCCAGGCATGCATGAAATCAGAGGGGTTTTTTAACTTATCTTTCAGATAACAAAAAAAAAAGGCTCTTGGAAACTAAAAATATGAAAACAAATATGAGAAACTCCACAGAAGGTCTGGAATACAAAATCAAGGATATATACCAAATTACAGTAAAAAGATAGAGAATGAAAGATGTGAAAAGGTAGGATGTTAAAATAACCACATATCAAAGATTTTATTTAATTCATCAGTTAGTGAGAAAACTAAAATGTTACAAATGATTTAATGGAGAAACCAAAGAGCAGACACATAAATATATAGTCAGGAATATTGAAAATGTGTTAATAGATGTAAAACTGGTTTCTTGAGGAAAGGGAGGATTCTGCATACACACCAGACAAAATTTATTTGCATCACTATAGAAAGGATCATTTGTGTTATTACGGGTTTTCTACAACTTGCTGCTGCTGCTGCTAAGTCGCTTCAGTCTTGTCCGACTCTGTGCGACCCCATAGACAGCAGCCCACCAGGCTCTGCCGTCCCAGGGATTCTTCAGGCAGTAACAATGGAGTGGGTTGCCATTTCCTTCTCCAATGCATGAAAGTGGAACGTGACAGTGAAGTCGCTCAGTCGTGTCCGATTCCCAGCAACCCCATGGACTGCAGCCTACCAACCTCCTCTGTCCATGGGATTTTCCAGGCAAGAGTACTGGAGTGGGGTGCCATTGCCTTCTACAACTTAAGAAGTTGCAAAATGGCTCAAAGAAAATGAAAGAGAGAGACCTTTTCTAGAATCAGATAATCCAGGAAGTGCACTATATAGAATACTCAGTACACTTTTTTCCTTACAGAGACAGAAAAGATAAGAAATTTAGAAAAACTTTCCAGTGTCCAGCATTCAACTAATAGTAATCTTAGAAAAAAGAGAACAAAGAAAACTTAAGGAGAAAATCATCAAAGAAATAATTCAGGAAAATATCCCAAAACTAAAGGATTAAAAGAGTTCATTTTTTAGCTAGATATTATTATACTAAGTGAAGTAAATCAGAAAAAGAAAGACAAATACCAAATTACATCTCTTATAGTAGTAGTTTAGTCACTAAGTCATGTCTGAATAATGGAGTGGGTTGCCATTTCTCTCCCTAGGGAATCTTCCCAACCCAGGGATTGAACCAAGGTCTCCTGCGCTGCAGGTGGTCTCCTGCATTGCAAACCTATTTCTTTACCAACTGAGCCACCAGGGAAACTTATATCACTTATATGTGGAATCTAAAATATGACACAAATGAACTTATTTACAAAAGAGAAACAGACTTACAAACATAAAGAACACACTGTTATTGTCAAGGGGGAGGAGTGGTGGAGAAGGGATGAACTGGGAGTTTGGGATTAGTGGATGCAAACTGCTGCTGCTGCTGCTAAGTCACTTCAGTCGTGTCCGACTCTGTGTGACCCCATAGACGGAAGCCCACAAGGCTCCCCCGTCCCCGGGATTCTCCAGGCAAGAACACTGGAGTGGGTTGCCATTTCCTTCTCCAGTGTGTGAAAGTGAAAAGTGAAAGTGAAGTCGCTCAGTCGCATCCGACCTTTAGCGACCCCATGGACTTCAGCCCACCAGGCTCCTCCATCCATGGGATTTTCTAGGCAAGAGTACTGGAGTGGCTTGCCATTGCCTTCTCCAGTGGATGCAAACTATTATACATCAAATGGATAAACAAGGTCCTACTGTATAGCACAGGGAACTATATTCACTATCCTGTGATAAATCGTAATAGAAAATAATATGAAAAACAATGTATATATACATAAAATAAATCACTTTGCTGTACAGCAGAAATGAACACATTGTAAATCAATTATATACTCCAATTAAAAATGATAAAATTTTTAAAAGAAAAAAAGGCTCATTTTTTAAATAAACTTACCTAAACTCTTGAACGGAGAAGGCAATGGCAACCCACTCCAGTGTTCTTGCCTGGAAAATCCCAGGGACAGGGGAGCCTGGTGGGCTGCCGGCTATGGGGTCGCACAGAATCGGACACGACTGAAGCGACATAGCAGCAGGAGCAGCTGCAGCAGCAGCAAACTCTTGAAACTATTCACTTAAAATGTTTGCATTTGTTGTATGCAAATTAAACCCCAATAAAGTTGATGTTTTTTAAAAAGGGATCTCAAGTCATATCTATTTTAGTGGATGGACTAAGACCCACACAAAGATATTTACCATGAAAGTTTAAATCTTTGGATACAAAGAGAAGATTCTACAAGCTTTCATAGAATAGAAACCTGAATTTTAAAAGATTTTTAAAAGTCAAATAGGGGCTTCCCTGGTAGCTCAGTGGTAAAGAATCTGCCTGCCAATGCAAGAGATATAGGTTCGATCCTTGGTTTGAGAAGATTCCACGTGCTGCGGGACAACTGAGCCCTTGCACCACAAGGGCTGCTGAGCCTGTGTGCCACAGCTACTGAAGCCCTAGTAGTTGTGGATGCTCTAGAACCTGTGCTTTGCAACAAGAAGAGCCACTGCAATGAGAAGCTGAGCGCTGCAACTAGAGAATAGACCTGGCTCCCTGAAACCAGAAAAGAACTCATGCAGCAACTAAGACCTAGCATAACCAAATAAATAAATAAAATTCTTAAAAAGAAAAAAGAAGACCCTTCCTAACAAGGAAAATAAAAGCATATAGGAAGTAAATGTTATCTCGCCGTATTTTTTGATCAACCATAGCTATCTTCACATTTCCATAATAGTAGAAATACCAAATAATGATGTAATTCAAATTCTGACACAATCATGTTGGAAAGATGGAGGGCATGAGAAGGGGTATGTATATGACGGGGTGAAATAGTCAAACCTTTATCTTCTACAAATGAGGTTCAATAGAAACTTAATTTTAAATCAAGAAGTAACAATAATAGCTGGTTGCTGGGTGATATTGCAAATGGTGACTGCAACCATGAAATTAAAAGATACTTGCTCCTTGAAAGAAAAGTTATGACCAACTTAGCATATTAAAAAGCAGAGACATTATTTTACCAACAAAGATCCATCTAGTGAAAACTATGGTTTTTCCAGCTGTCATGTATGGATGTGAGAGTTGGACTATAAATAAAGTTGAACACTGAAAAAATGATGCTTTTGAACTGTAGTGTTGGAGAAGAACTCTTGAGAGTCCCTCAGACTGCAAGGAGATCAAACCAATCAATCATAAAGGAAATCAGTCTTGAATATTCATTGGAAGTACTGATGCTAAAGCTGAAGCTCAAATACTTTGGCCACTTGATGAGAAATGACTCATTGGTAAAGACCCTGATGCTGGGAAAGATTGAAGACAGGAGGAGAAGGGGACAACAGAGGATGAGATGGTTGGATGGCATCACCGAATGGATGGACATGAGTTTGAACAAGCTCCAGGAGTCAGTGATGGACAGGGAAACCTGGGGTGCTGCAGTCTATGGGGTCACAAAAGGTCAGACATGACCTAGGGGCTGAACTGATTGAGTGATATGGAATAATCCAAAAAAATTGACTAAAAGAGGTTGGGACTTTCCTGGCAGTTCAGTGGTTAAAACTCCACACTTCCAATGCAGGGGGCACAGGTTCAATCCCTGGCTAGGGAACAAAGATCTCATATGCCATGCAGCAAGATTTAAAAAAAAAAAGAGGCTGAAAATACTCACATATGTTTTTCAGTCATTAAGTCATGTCCGACTCTGCAACCCCATGGACTGCAGCATGCCAGGCTTCCTTGTTCTTCACTGTCTCCCAGTTTGCTCAAATTCATGTCCAGTGAGTTGGTGATGCTATCTAACCATCTCATCCTCCACCGCCTTCTTCTCCTTTGCCTTCAATCTTTCCCCAAATCAGGGTCTTTTCCAATAAGTCATACTCGCATATGCAGAGGATAAAATAGTGGGGACTCAGGGTGTCTCAGAAGAGAGCTGCTTTTTTGTCTTTTTGTTTCTTTAAGTTCTATACATGAACAACTTTAATAAACATAACTTTTTAAAGAAAAAGAATGCATTGACAAAGCTATTATTACAAGTTTTTCACACCCAGGGAAAGTAGGGTTTCTTTTTACTATGTCCAAGAATCCATCTCGCACATTTCCAAGGGCACTTAGTCTTAAAATTCTACAATATCTCCAAGCCATAGTAGGCCAAAAGTTGTTGAGTCCTAAGCAGAAGCAAAGTAACCCAGTCTCTGAATTTTTGCCTTTAATAACACAAGACAAAAGCCCCTCTGGGTGGGAAGAGGCCTGGTGTGCTGCTCAAAACATCAATATTTTACTTCCCAGTCATCAATCATTCACCAGCAGCCAGCAAACAGCACCTTCCAAGGGAGTAGCTCCTGGTCTCCGTCCAGCACCAGGACCATCAATATTTTATGGCTGGGAGATGAAGTTGCTACACAGACACATCATCTCTGCCCAGGTAGCATACAGAGAAGCTCTTCCCTCCTCCAGGCAGCTCTGGAGCACATGGCCGGTGATACCCTCACACTGCTCCAGGTCTCCCTGTGAGCCCGGAATCAAAGCATCACAGGGTGGGCGCATGTAGGCACCCGCAGAGATGCTCCTCCACAAGGGACATCGGGGCAGCCTTTGAAGCATTCTCTGTGCTTTCCACTGCTCATGATGACTTCACCCCGAACCTCATCCTTCCCAGACTTCAGGCACTAACCAAGGTGTAAACTGAAGCTTTGGCTGATGGGACCTAAAATCTCTCCCATTCATCAAAAAGCACTTACTGAACAATGTGCCAGAAAACTAGAGAGGTGCTGGGAATACAAGTATATAGTACATGTATACACACAAGACACGTTTGTGAGTCTACCTGTCATCTCTCGTGTTCTGCGCTTTTGCATACCAGTCATTGTTGTGGGCATTTTACAGGTGTGACTTCTTATTTTTGACCTCACCATGCAGTATGTGAGATCTTAGTTCCCAGGGATCAAACCCAAGTCCCCTGCATTGGAAGCACGGAGTCTTAACCACTGGACTTCCGGGAGAGTCCTTAATTTTTTTTTTTTAATGCAACCCATTTATGCAGAGACCATGTATATAAAAATTATAGACAAAGTTTTTGCTTTCTATTTTTGTTTTAACTTTTATTTTGTATTGAACTATAGTTGATTTACAATGTTGTGTTAGCTTCAGGTGTATAGCAAAATGATTCAGTTATACATATGTCTATTCTTTTTCAAATTATTTTCCCACTTAGGTCCTTGTCGGTTCTCTATTTAAATATGCATGCATACTAAGTCGCTTCAGTCGTGACTGACTCTTTGTGACCCCATGGACTGCAGACTGCCAGGTCGTCTGTTCATGGGATTCTCTAGGCAAGAATACTGGAGTGGGTTGCCATGCCTTCCTCCAGAGGATTTTCATGACCCAGGGATTAAACCTGCGTCTGTCATGTCTCCTGCTTCAGTAGGTAGCCACTGCCTTTACCACTAGCACCACTGCCTTTACCACTAGTGCCATCTGGAAAGCCCATTTTAAATACAGCAGTGTATATATGTCTTGAAACAATGGCTACTTTTACTTTTTTGCTTTTATTGGCAATATATGCCATAATACTTTCTGATCTACTCATCCTATGATCTTTAAAAATAAGATTTTATGACACCTTAATTGATAGCAATCCAACAGGTTAAAAATGCTTCTCTAGAGGCTAAGTATGATCTCCAACACCACAACCCTATATGTCCCTATATGTCCCTAAGATGGTGTGAACTTTAATTTTAACATCAAGTTAAAATATAATTAAATTATACTCCAAGGTAGATGAATAGTCTAAGAGACTTCAGAAAAGATCTTACTTATCTTGTCCTTATCAAGCATATTGAGAAATAATGTACATCCAATACACTGCATCCATCTACAGAGTGTAATTCTATAGGTTGTGACAGTGGTCTACAGCTCTGAATCCATCAAGATACAGCACATTCTGTCAGTCCCTAAAAGTGTCTTCATGCCCTTTTGTAGTCCACACCTCAGATGGTAAAGAATCTGCTTGCAGTACAGGAGACCCAGGTTCAACCCCTCAGTAGAAAAGAACCCCTGGAGAAGGATATGACTGAGTGACTAGCACTTTCCTCACTCTAACTCCATCCCCAGGCAACCCCTGATCTGCTCCTTGTCACTATAAATTAGGTTCTGCTGCTGCGGTTGCTGCTGCTGCTGCTGCGTCACTTCAGTCGTGTCCGACTCTGTGTGACCCCATAGACAGAAGCCCACCAGGGTCCCCCGTCCCCGGGATTCTCCAGGCAAGAACACTGGAGTGGGTTGCCATTTCCTTCTCCAATGTGTGAAAGTGAAAAGAGAAAGTGAAGTCGCTCAGTCGTGTCCGACCCTTAGCGACCCCACGGACTGCAGCCCACCAGGCTCTTCCATCCATGGGATTTTCTAGGCAAGAGTACTGGAGTGGCTCGCCATTGCCTTCTCCCAAATTAGGTTCTACTTTATATAAATGGAATAAAGCAGAATGAAGTCTTTTCTCCAGCTCCTTACACTCAGCGTAATCACTCTGAGATTTATCCATGCCATGTGTGCATCAGTAGATCATTCACATGATCTTTTGAAACCTTTCCATTCTATGGAGAGACCACATTTTATATACCATTCACTCACTGATGAACATCTGAAGTGCCTTTATGAAGGCTAAAGATTTTAGCCTTTATGAACAAAGCTGCTGTGAACATTCATGTCCAGCTCTTTGTGTGGATATGTGTTTTCACTTCTCTTGGGTAGATATCTAGAATTAGAATGGCTGGATCATATTATAGATGTATGTTTTACTGCTTTAGTGTTTTTTGATTATCAGATGTATGATTCTTTTGAATGACACAGCAAGAATAGATGGGTTCCCTTCTACACTGCAGGTAGGCATGCAAATTGGTGCTACCACTGTGGAAAACAGTATGGATGTTTCTTTAAAAAACTAAAAAAGGAGTTAACTATATCATCCTGAAATCCCACTCCTAGGCATATATTTGGGAAAAAACATAATTCAAAAAGATACATGCCAGTCCAGTTTCGATGCATGAGACAGGGTGCTCGGGGCTGGTGCACTGGGAAGACCCAGAGGGATGGGATGGGGAGAGAGGTGGGAGAGGGGTTCAGGATGGGGAACACATGTACACCCATGGTGGATTCATGTCAATGTATGGCAAAAATTATAAAGTAAAAAAAAAAAAATTAAAAAAACAAACAAAACAAAAAAGATATAATAAATAAATAAAATATACCACTGCATGCCAAAGAAAAAAAAATTTTAATTAAAAAAAAAAGATACATGCACCCGACTGTTTATAGCAGCACTATTCACAATAGCCAAGACATGGGAGCAAAGTAAATGTCCATTGACAAGCGAGTGGATAAAGATGTGGTATATGTATATACAATGGAATACTTGTTTAGTCGCTAAATCATATCCAACTCTTTTGTGACCCCATGGACTAGCCCACCAGGCTCCTCTGTCCATGAGATTTCTCAGGCAAGAATAGTGAGTAGGTTTCCATTTCCTTCTTTAGGGGATCTGCCCTACCCAGGGTTCAAACCTGCATCTCCTACATTGCAGGTGGATTGTTTACCACTGAACCACCTGGGAAGCCCACAATGGAATACCACTCAGGCATAAAAAAGAATGAAATCATGCCATTTGCAGCAACATGGATGGACCTAGAGATTATCACACTAAAGGAAGTAAGTCAGAAAGAGAAAGATATATGCAAAATGATATCACTTATATATGGAATCTAAAAATAAGACACAAATAAACTGAGTCCCCACCTGCAGTGCAGGAGACCTGAGTTTGATTACTGGCTTGGGAAGATCCCCTGGAAGAGGGCATGGAAACTCACTCCAGTATGCTTGCCTGGAGAATCCCCATGGACAGAGGAGCCTGGTGGGCTACAGTCCATGGGGTCACAAAGAGTCAGACACGACTGAGCAACTAAGCACAGCACAGCACAAACTGTGTCCACCAAACAGAAAAAGACTCACCAACATAGAGAACAGACCTGTTCTGTCCCAAGGGGAAGGGGAATGGGAAAGGGAGGAATTGGGAGTTTAGGATGAGAAAGAAAAATGAAAACTATTATATATAAAATGGATAAGAATAAGGTCATAGCACAGGGAACTATATTCAATATCTTGTGATAAAACAGAATGGAAGAGAAGATGAAAAAAGAATGTATATATATGTACAACTGAATCACTTTGCTAGACAGTAGGAATTAACACAAGGTTTTAAATCAACTATACTTCAATAAAATAATTTTTTAAAAAATAAGAGTTAATATGTTGGACCACACATGCTCATTTCTGAATCAAGATGTACTTTGCTGTTTCAAGCACCTACAAACAATTAGATAGTCATGGGACCACCTGAGTTCTTATCCAAACCATGGAGAGGAACTCCTCAGTGAGAACAATTTAAGGTGGTTTTGGTTTTAGTCACTAAGTTGTGTCTGACTCTTGCAAACCCATGGACTGCAGCCTGCCAGGCTCCTCTGTCCATGGGATTCTCCAAGCATGACTACTGGAGTGGGTTGCCATTTCCTTCTCCAGGGGATCTTCCCAACCCAGGAATCAAACCTGGGTCCCGTGCATTGCAGGCAGATTCTTTACTGACTGAGCTATGAGGCAAACCCTCGTAATAAAATGAAAATAAAATGAAGTTGCATCCTGTTATAGGCCTCTATTCATTCTTGTTCAACACACCAATTACAAACATTATTAACAACCAAACTATGGACAACTAAGCAGTGTTCACGGAGAATGAGGACTCACGTGGAAGATCTCCAAGACGTATTATTATGTGGCGGAAAAGCTAGTTGCAAAACAATACTTCAAGCATAATTACATTTATGTGTTTTTAAAAAACATATACAGATGTGTGTATGTCTGTGTGTGTACATGTCTGAGACAGAGAAGCTCTCTGCTCCCTCAACCCCCTTTGCTCTACCCCATCCTCACTCCAGATGGGAAAGGGGTCTTTTAGTTCAAAAACACACCAGAGTTCTGTGTGAAAAGTGATTGGTAGTACAGGAGAGGTTTGCCTCGCATATAGGTGCTCTTCTCTGATGGACAGAAGGACATCACCCACCATTGTCAGGCAAGGATGAAGGCAGGAACAGGTCTCTCAGGTTTGGACTTACAGTTGGAAGTAGATGAAGCATCCTGACTGAAGAGCAGAAAAGGAGCATCCTGACCGGGGGCAGGGGACACGATGGGTGGGGACTCCTCGCTCACTGAGCTGAAAGACCAGAATCCGAACAAGGAAATATTTTGCATCAACCTCTGTACTTGAAAGTTAGGGATCAGCTAACAGCAGTCCTCTGGTCCTTCGGGGAATAGCCTACAGGCACACCCTCCAGGCGTGTGAGATCATGTTGCACTCACATGCTAGCAAAGTAATGCTCAAACTTCTCCAAGCCAGGCTTCAACAGTACATGAACCATGAACTTCTAGATGATCAAGTTGGATTTAGAAAAGGCAGAGGAACAAGAGATCAAATTGCCAACATCCATTGGATCATAGAAAAAGCAAGATAATTTCAGAAAAACATCTACTTCTGCTTTATTGTTTACACCAAAGCCTTTGATTGTATAGATCACAACAAACTGTGGAAAATTGTATAGAGATGGGAATACCAGACCACCTTACCTGCTTCATGAAAAACCTATATGCAGGTCAAGAAGCAATAGTTAGAACCGACATGGAACAACAGATTGGTTCCAAATTGGGAAAGGAGTACATCAAGGCTGTATATTGTCGCCCTACTTATTTAACTTATATGCAGAGCACGGAATGTGAAATGCCAGGCTGGATGAAGCACAAGACGAAATCAAGATTGCCGAAGAAATACCAATAACCTCAGATATGCAGACGACACCACCCTTATGGCAGAAAGCGAAGAGGAACTAAAAAGCCTCTTGATGAAAGTGAAAGAAGAGAATGAAAAAGCTGGCTTAAAACTCAACATTCAAAAAACTAAGATCATGGCATCCGGTCCCACCACTTCATGGCAAATAGATGGAGAAACAATGGAAACAGCAACAGACTTTATTTTCTCAGGCTCCAAAATCACTGTAGATGGTAACTGCAGCCATAGAATTAAAAGACACTTGCTCCTTGGAAGAAAAGCTATGACCAACCTACACAGCATATTAAAAAGCAGAGACACTGCTTTGCCGACAAAGATCCAAGTAGTCAAGCTATGGTTTTTCTAATAGTCATGTAGGGCTGTGATAGTTGGACTACAAAAAAGCTGAGCACTGAAGAACCAATGTTTTTGAACTGTGGTGTTGGAGAAGAACTCTTGAGAGTCCCTTGGACTGCAAGGAGATCATACCAGTCACTCTTAAAGGAAATCAGTCCTGAATATTCATTGGAAGGACTGATGTTGAAGCTGAAACGCCAATACTTTGGCCACCTAATGCGAAGAACTGACTCATTTGTAAAGACCCTGATGCCGGGAAAGATTGAAGGCAGGAGGAGAAGGGGATGACAGAGGATGAGTTGGTTGGATGGTATCACTGACTCAATGGACATGAGTTTGAGCAAGCTCCGGGAGCTGGTGATGGACAGGGAAGCCTGGCATGCTGCAGTTCATGGGGCTGCAAAGAGTTGGACACAACTGAGCAACTGAACTGAACTGAACTGAACTGACACTCTCCAGACACAAGGCACAAAAAATGACCTTCAGATGGGAAGTTCATGGAAGGGTGTAACAGGAAGCATACTCCTCTGCTAACAGTGATCACAGTAGGGCACTCAATTGGTGACCAGAGAGGACAGATGGGCCCAGGAAGGAATAAGAAGGAAATTTCCACTCTTCATCCTATGTTTATGTTGATATAAGATTTACAACAAATACGTGACTATGGGGTGTTTTTGTGGTTTTTATCATATAGTCAATTTGAATCAATAAATTGAAGGCTGTAAGGGGGAAAAGGGGATAGGATAAATTGGGAGATTGGGACTGACACATACACACTACTATATATAAAAGATAACTATTAAGAACCTACTGTATAGTACAGGGAACTCTATTCAGTGCTCTGTAATGAGCTATGTGGGAATGGAATCTAGAAGACAGTGGATCCATGTATACATATGGCTGATTCACTGAGGCCATCACTCAGCCTCCCAGTGAATGTGGGTTCAATACACCTGGCAGCTGAATTAATTCCATGGGACTGAGCACCCTCACTGAAGGGTAGGCCACTTAACTGCTTTGATGAAATTCCCTTCAAAAAGTCCTAATCTTAGAGGATCAATTGAGACTGCTCTAAATTATATTAATCTTAGAAAATCATGTATTTAGCAAAGAGTTCATTGGAAGGACTGATGCTAAAGCTGAAACTCCAATACTTTGGCCACCTCATGCAACGAGTTGACTCATTGGAAAAGACTCTGATGCTGGGAAGGATTGGGGGCGGGAGGAGAAGGGGACGACAGAGAATGAGATGGCTGGATGGCATGACCGACTCGATGGACATGAGTTTGAGTGAACTCCGGGAGTTGGTGATGGACAGGGAGGCCTGGCGTGCTGTGATTCATGGGGTTGCAAAGAGTCAGACACGACTGAGCAACTGAACTGAACTGAACTGAGACTTTAAAGAGTGTTCAGTCACAAGAGATGGTAAGCACGGCACTTTAAAAAGCAGTCTGACAGCCCCTCTGAAGGTTAAATACACAGTTATCATAGAACCTAGCAATCTCACTCCTAGGTTATACACCAAAAGGAAGTTAAAACATAAATTCACATAAAAACTTATAACTGAATGTTCACAACAGAGTTATTCCTATGAGTCAAAAAGAGAAAGAGCTCAAATGCTCAGCAAATGATGAACGAATAAACAAAATGTGGTCTATCCACACAATGGGAGATTATTTAACCATGAAAAGGGATGAAGTTCTGACACATATTACAACAATGGGAACCTTGAAAGCATTATGCTGACAGAAGCAAGACACAAAAGGCACACATCATATGATTTATGTGTATGAAATGTCCAGAATAGGTAAATTTACAGAAACAGACTTCCCTGGTGGTAGATAAGAATCCACCTGTCGGTTCAGGGGACACTGGTTCGATACCTGGTCCGGGAAGATCCCACATGCCATGGGGCAACTAAGCCCACGTGTCACAACTACCGAGCCTATGCTCTAGAGTCCTCATGCTGCAACCACTGAAGCCCACAGGCCTAGAGCCCACGCTCGCAACAAGAGAAGCCACAACAATGAGAAGCCCACAACAAAGATTAGCCCCTGGTTGCCACAACTAAAGAAAGCCTGTGCAAAAAAAAAAAGCAACGAAAACCCAGTGCAGCCAAAAATAAATAAATAAATATACACAGATACAGAAACACACTGGTTGCCAGGGAATGGGAATGAGGAGAAGGTTGGAAGTTGATGGTTGAAGAGTGAACAGTATCTTTTAGTTTTATATTCTTAATCGAAATATATTTGATTTATAGTGTTGTGTTAGTTACAAGTGTAGAGCAAAGTGATTCCATTATATATATACATATATTCATCCTTTTTTAGATTCCTTCCCATATAAGTTATTACAAAATATTGAATATCATTCCCTGTGCTATACAGTAGATCCTTGTTGATTTTCTATTTTACATATAACAGTGCTTATATGTTAATCCTAAACTCCCAATTTATCATTCCCCTCACCAAGATGATCTTTTAAGGTGATGAAAATGACTAAAATTGACTGTAATGATGGTTACACAACTCAGCCAATATGCTAAAAAAACATTGAATTGCATGTTTTAAATGAGTAAATAATGTGGTAGGTGAATTATTTCTCAATAAAGACATTGGAAAAAAGGGAGAAAGAGATCTTTAAATAAGGTCCAGCTCACTCACTAGTATCAAGATAGCTTTCCTTAGATCCCATAATGAAAAACCTAAGTGTTTTGTGGTTCACTTTTTCATTCATTCAACAAATATATATGAAGCCCAACATAAGTGCCAGGCACTAATCTGGCAGTGAGGACACAGCTGTGAACAGTCGCCGCAAGAAATATGACTGTTATTAACAGATGGTGACAAGGAACCTGGAAAAAACAAATCAGGCCAAGGGGAGGGGGCAAAGAGGGCCTGGCCCGGCCTCATCCTTTTCAGGGTGCTCAGGGCTCCTTCCAGACAAGGCAGGGACGGAGCCAAGCATTGAGGGGAGCAGCTCATGCAGGCAGGACGCATAGTAGCCACAGGAACAGCAACTCCTCAAGCAGGGAATGTTTCTCTCTAGTCCTCATAGTCTTCATTTGGAGGTAGGGTACCAGAGGCTGAGAAGTTACATCTTAAGCCCCCATCACTGGCAAATCTGATGCAGGAGCCCAGTTATCAAAGGCGGGGTGGAGTGGTATAAATTCAGCTCCCCAAACCAAACTGAATACACTTCTTTTCTTTGTTTTCTTTTTACTTTTCCTCTTTTTTGAAATTGAAATACAGTTGATTTACAATGTTGGGTCATTTTCTGCAGTACAGAGAAGTTTTGATTCAGTTATACATACATATACATTATTTCTTACATTCTTTTCCATTATGGTTTATCACGGGATATTGAATATAGTTCCCTGAGCTATACAGTAGGACCTTGCTGCTTATCCATTCTAAGATAATCATTCACACCTGTTAATCCTAAACCCCCAATCCATCCCTCTCCCACACCCCTGCCCTTTGGGTGTGTCTGTGAGTCTGTTCTATTCTGTAGATAAGTTCAATTCTGTCATGTTAGATCCCACATGTAAGTAACATCATATGTGAATATCCTTTTTTTCTTCTTACTCCCCCTCTCCACAGACAGCTTTCCAAAAAAATGTTTGTTCATTAGCCCTGAAAAGAGGATCTTTCCCAGAGGAGGTCAGTCTGCGGAGGGCAATGAGGGATTTGGTTCACTGCTGCCCATTTTTCAGGGCATCTGACTGCAAAGGCACAAAAGAAAGGCCCTGATGGAAAAGAGGTGTGTGTGAGCATCTCCATCTGACCCTCAGGGAAGGGTCTAACCATCCACCCTTGATGAGGTTCAGTGTTCATGACTGTACAGACTGTGCTGGAAATTACAGCACCAGGAAAAGCAAGATGACTCAACTGCAATATGCCATCTCGCAAAATGTTCACTTAATTTTATCAGAAATAAATCAATGTATATGAAATCCTGTCACTCCTCTCCAGACGGGTCCCCAGAGCCTGGATTATGGGGTCCCAAACAAAGGGAACTCCACAGATGGGAGAGAGGAGGGCTGGTCAACACTAGAAGATGAGTCATCGCAGAGAACGGTCTTCCCAAAACTCAAGCTCTCCTATCACCTTAAAAGTCTGTGTGGGAAGAAAGGGTAAATCCAGACAGACAGGAAGTAGCTGAGTGGTTGCCTAGGGCAGAGAATAGTATTAACTGCTCACAGCCACAAGGGATCTCATTGGGAGGAATGGAAAACTTCTAAAACCGGATTATGGTAATGGTTGCACGACTCAGTAAATTTACTAAAAAATGAGTGAATTTTATGGCATCGTAAATTATTTTTTTAAAGTTTGAATGAGATGAAAAGTTACATTTGGGGGCAAGGATGGCCATTTTAAAATATGACAGAACATTTGCAGCAACATGGATGGACCTAGAGATTATCATACAAGGTAATATAAATCAGAAAAAGACAAATATCATATGATATCACTTAAATGTGGAATCTCAAATATGACACAAGTGAACTTATTTACAAAACAGACTCACAGATATAGAAAGCAATCTAATATTATGATTACCAAAGGGGAAAGGAGGTGGAAGGTGGGATAAATTAAGTTTTGGATTAACAGATACACAATGCTAGATAGAAAATAAACAATAAGGACATATCATATAGCACAGAGAAGTATATCTTGTAATAACCTACAATGGAAAAGTTCTGAAAAAGAATATAAATGTTATATATACAAAATCAAGTTGCTATGCTATACCCCTGAAATTAACATAACATTGTAAATCAGCTATAATTCAATAAAAATTTTCTTTAAAGTATGCTTTGGATAAAGAAAAAAAATTAAAATAAATAAAAGTGAAAGTGAAGTGAAGTCGCTCAGTCGTGTCCGACTCTTTGCAACCCCGTGGACTATAGCCTACCAGGCTTCTCCGTCCATGGGATTCTCCAGGCAAGAATACTGGAGTGGGTTACCATTTCCTTCTCCAGGGGATCTTCCCGACCCAGGAACTGAACCTGGGTCTCCCGCATTGGAGGCAGATGCTTTAACCTCTGAGCCACCAGGGAAGCCCCAAATAAATAAAAGATGGCTGAAAATTCTTTGATGTCTCTCCCATTGAGAGGTGGGGTCTATACCCCTTCCCCTTGAAGGTTTCTGATAGCATCTACCAGCAGAGGAGTCTGGCTGTGACACCATGTGACTTCCGCCTTATTAGCTGAGACCCTCCCCCAAGGCCCCAGACTGGGAGGAGGTTCAGGCAGTAACGCCAGCTGAGCCAGCATGCAGGTCATCCTCATCCAGACTCAGGTGAGGAAGACTTCAAACCCCAGTCATTCGAGTCTTCCCAGTTGACAACCAAGACATTGTGGTGAGATGAGCTGCTCTTGCAGTGTCCCCTTCAAATTCCTG
This sequence comes from Moschus berezovskii, assembly GCF_049115385.1. NCBI lineage: Eukaryota > Metazoa > Chordata > Mammalia > Artiodactyla > Moschidae > Moschus > Moschus berezovskii. Next base: position 63,577,694 of record NC_142461.1, read on the forward strand.
ACCTGCAATTTGTAGGCTTTTATTTATAGCTTATGTCTGTTAACAGGGTAGCGACAGCAGGGTTAAAGAGAGTTGACCAGAGCTGTCATGGCTGGGGCAGGATGTCCAAGTTCATCACAGACAGTCTAAAACAGAACTCAGCACCTGGAGCATCAGATTCTCCAGCCCCTACTCGGAGGGAGTTCCTTCTATATCTGCCACACAGCTATTTATCAGCACTTGAAGACATCGGCTATTGCCCATGAATCTATGAGCATCTCCAAAACAAAGAAAAAGAATTTTTTTTTAAATGATCATTGTCACTCCCTTCCCCACCTAAGCCTTCCTTGGCTTCAACAAACATGAAACAGCCAGCCACACAATGAAGGATTTCTTTGCCATCATTTCCTAGCAATTGCTCCTATATCAGGGGCTGAGACAGACAGATGAATACCTGGTAGTCCTCACCTCTTAAGAGCACACAGTCTCATGAGAAAAACATATGCATCATCTTTGTCATTACTTACCTAACTTCTATTATTATTTTAACGTCCATCTTCCCCGCTGGACTGTCAACTCCTCGAGGAACTGGGTCACTTCTGTTCACTTAGTTATTCCCAGAAGGCACTTGATAAATATTTACTGAGTGATTTTATCGAATTGCCAAGTAATAATCTCTTCAGCAGAAGTTCAAACAAGATCCTGAGCTATTGATGGGTGATATCCTTCCTAAAACAACCTAGGCAAATGGGCAGGGTTTCAGAGGAGAAATGAAACACCCAGAACAAGGTCGGGGAAGGCGGTATGGGTTTCCCAGGAGCAACTCCCTTGTATTTAGACCAGCTACCATCTACCTGGGCTCTGTTTCATTCCTCTCTGGGCTTTGTGACCCAGAGAAATAGCCCAGACCTAACTGAATGTACAGATGTGAGAGTTGGACCATAAAGAAGGCTGAGTGCCAAAGAATTGATGCTTTTGAACTGTGGTGTTGGAGAAGACTCTTGAGAGTCCCTTGGACTGCAAGGAGATCAAATCAGTCCATCCTAAAGGAAATCAACCCGGAATATTCATTGGAAGGACTGATGCTGAAGCTGAAGCTCCAATACTTTGGCCACCTGATGTGAAGAGCTGACTTACTGGAAAAGACCCTGATGCTGGTAAAGATAGAAGGCAGGAGGAGAAGGGGACAACAGAGGATGAGATGATTGGATGGCTCATTGACTCAATGGACCTGAGTTTAAGAAAACTCCAAGAGATGGTGAAGGACAGGAAAGCCTGGCGTGCTGCAGTTCAAGGGGTCACGAAGAGTCGCCACAACTTAGCAACTGAACAACAACCTAAATATCAGCAGCACCAATAAAAATAGGCTCCTGCTTACAAGTTCAGGGAACAGAAATACCAGGCCATGAATGTACTCCCTATTTATGTTTTTAGTTATGAAAAATGTATCTATCTCTTACCAGTTGTATAAAGAACTTCTTGTTTCTCATTCTAAAATTCCACTGTTTCAAGCTTCAAGGTCCTTCTCTGTCTAGCCCCCTAGATCTTTGTGAACAAAGTCAAATTTATAATTCCCCATCCCTCTCTCCCTCCTCCCCTGCACCATCAGCCACAATCTCCTGAAACCAGAGCAGCATCAGGCTCACAGCCTGAACTCAGATCTCAGACTTTGGGCTGTCTTGCTCACCATCATTTTCATTTTCGTGCTGAATTTTACAGACCTTTTCAGTTTCAGAGATGAGGAGGAACAGCCTCAGATGAGAGCAGGGGAGACCCACATTAGCAGTCCGGTGAGCACATGCTCAGCCAGGGAAGCCCCCCCACCCCACCCCAAACCCACCCCAGGTGGCGGAGATGAGCAGCCCTCCTCGCCCTCGCCCCCGCATTAGAACGGAGTTGGAGTCAATCCTCACCAGGTCCGGTGGACCCCAGTGGCAAAGATAACAACGCTGCCACTCAGCCAGGCTGCCAGCCTCTGACTCTGTTCTGCCGCCGGTATATCTGCCCGCTATAATTAGATCACTGGAGACCTCACCAATGGAAAAGAGATTCATCCTGGCCTCCTTCCTCTCCCCGGGACTCTAGGCTGCCTCCTTAATCCCTGAATCAGGTCTCCCCTCTGGGCTTTGAGTGAGTAAAGAGAGGCCAGGAGATATTTCTTTCCTAGAAGCACTTCTTCCTACTCTTGGCTCCAGAGGGGGAAATCTTTCTTTCCCATTTTGCTGACATTTCCTCCCCCCTCCACCCTGCCTTTATTTTCTAATTTTTTTTTAAGATTACCCTCCTAAAAGAAGTTTCCGGTGGAAAATTTGGGAAGTTCAGAAAAGTTCAAGGAGCTTGTGAATTCTTTGACCATATATAAGACTTTCTTTTTCTTTCATGTCTTTGGTTTGCAAACTGAGTCATTGGATGGCTTAGTTCTCCCCAGCAAACCCATCACCCCTCACCCCAACTGGCCTGCTCCACTCAAACAAACAGCTCTTCCGCCCCTTTCCTGTTTGCCCATTTCTGTTCCCATTTAACCCTAAAAGAACCTAATTATAGGAATGAGATCACCAGGCAATTTAACCTAACTCCCGACTTGCACACCATGCCTGGTCTAACCTGTTGATTCTTTTCCTAGATCAAAGAAAGTAAGAATAAAGAATGAAGTATTTAAAGAATGACTAGCTCTCTATCTCCAATAGCCCCTTTAGCAATCCTGCAGTCAGATCTCACAGACAAGATAACATATGAAGGCAGTCAGACGGTCTGAACTCAATGGACAAGGATGCACACCCAACCTCCTGCCTCGATGAGTCCCTGAGATTCTCCCCAATCCCCCCTTTTCTCCTTTAGAAACTGTCTCATCTGAGCAGAATCTTGGGAGTTGGTCTCGGCACACGAGTCCACCTTCTCCCCAGATTGCTGGCTTTGCTGATTAAAGCAACTTTCCTTTCTACTGACTTTTACCTCTCAACTATTGGCTTTTGAGCTGCGTGCTGATGAACCTGAGTTGGGTAACACTCAGACTGAAAGCAGATGTCCTCTGGGGCACAGGCAGTGAAGGTTCCAGGGCAGGCCTGGATCCATTAGCCCAGCTGGCTTACTTGAACTCCATGGACCTCAGGTTATCAGCCAGAAAGTGATGTCAACTTCACAGGGCTTTGAGGCAATCAAACAAGATGACAATTCTATCCCCACACTTAATGAATGCTCAGTGAAAGTTATCTCCCAACCCCTTTCATGGCCCCACCTCCATCCCCCAGCTATACAACCAAAGCTGCAAAATAGAAGTAATGCATTCCAGGTACAGAAGTGTCTATCTGAACAAGTGATTGTCACCTCAGGTCTCCCCAAAGCTGAGCACACCAAGGTGTGCCTGCTTCAGGTTCCAAGGAGAGGGTGCCAACCAGCGGGTAAGGCTTACAATGAACAAAAGGGAGTTGTGGTGAGCTGGAAACATTCTCCATGTGGCCTGTTTGAGTTATAACAGGACAGTGACAACTTGAGAGTCATAGTCAAGAAGGCAAATGTAGGCGCTCTTGAACGCGGGCAAGAAGAAGAGCAACTTTCAGAACAAATGTTCATCTTAGAGACACTCTCCCCAGAAATAATTCCAAAGTTCAGCTTTTTATAAAAAGTGAACATTAGGAACTTAACGATACATAATTTATGAAGGACAATTTTGCCGTATGCAGCAAAATCTTTTAAAATATGTATGTACTTTGACCCAGCAATTTCATTTCCAAGAATTTATCCCAAAGAGATAGTAATGCCAAATGCAATGTGGGGACTTTGACTTCTGCTTCAAACAGATTAACTAAAAAGGCATTTGTGAGACTACCAAGAAAGTTTGATGTTTGACTTCTGGTGGATATTGGATAATACTCAGAAATCATTATTCATTTTTTATTAACTAAATGCTATGGAGTTTAGTTTTATTAACTAAACTTTATTCAGATTGCCTTAGGGTTTTTTTAATTGTTTTTTTGTTTTGTTTTGTTTTGGTTTTTCTTTCTTTTGGCTGTGCTGGGCCTTCAGTGTGGAACCTGGGCTTTCTCTAGTTGCAGCAAGAGGGAGCTACTGTCTGTTACGGTTTGTCGGCTTCTCAGAGGTGGCTTCACCAGTTGTGACGCATGGGCTTAGTTGCCCTGCAGTGTGTGGGATCTTCCCAGACCAGGGATTGGATCCATGACCCCTGCATTGGCAGGCAGATTCTTAACCACTGGACCACCAAGGAAGTCCCTAAATCTTTTTTAATTTATGTTATTGCCAACTATAGTAAAATACACATAACATAAAATGTGTAATCTTAACCATTTCTAGGTGTACAGTTCAGTGGCATTAAGTACATTACACTACTATGCAACCTTCACCACCATCCACCTCCAGGATTCATTTTATCTTGCCAAACTGAAATTCTAGGCCCATTAAACATTCATTCCCTCCTCCCTCAGCTCCAGGCAACCACATTCTACTTACTATCACTATGAATGTGACTATTCTCAGTTCAGTTCAGTCTCTCAGTCGTGTCCTATTCTTTGCAAACCCATGGACTGCAGCAATCCAAGCTACCCTGTCCATCACCAACTCCCATAGCTTACTCAAACTTATGTCCATCGAATCAGTGATGCCATCCAATCATCTCATACTCTGCCATCCCCTTCTCCTCACACCTTCAATCTTTTCCACAATCAGGTTCTTTCCCAATGAGTCAGTTCTTCGCATCAGGTGGTCAAATTATTGGAGTTTCAGCTTCAGCATTAGTCCTTCCCATGAATATTCAAGACTGATTTCCTTTATGATTGACTGGTTGGATCTCCTTGCAGTGACTATTCTAGGTGCCTTATTTTAAGTAGAATCCTACAGTGTTTGTCTTTAGTGACTGGCTTATTTCACTTAGCATAATGTTCTCAAGATTCATCTACGTAATAGGATGTGTCAGAATTTCCTTGCTCTTTGAAGCTGAATTATATTCTATTTAGGATTCCTAGACCCAATTTCTGTGTGTGGGATGGAGGTTTCCTCCACACCAACAACAAGCCATTCTTAGGATACTAGCTATGTGTCCTACTGAGGGAAGAGAGCAGGGCACAGCCATTAAAAGAATTACCCATCCATTAAGTACAGGACACGAAAAAAAACAGTGAGAACCTACTAGACCCAAGATGGTAGAAGATTAAGCTCCTAATAGACCTTGAGTCTCATCGCACCCTCACTGTAATACATTAGTTAAATGACACACCCACTGGTGGCATGACAGCTCCAAGGCTGACCATAAGAGGCCAAAAAGTGGGCAGCGGTCCAATTCCTAGAAAGCCCTATTCCTTCTCCAAGATAGTTAGAACATTCCTCCTACTTATTAGCCTGTGAACTTACCCAGTCCTTTAAAACTAACCACCCCTACACCTTAGAGCTGCTTTCAATTTCCAAGAAAATCCCATGCCCTGGGGCTACCTCTTACCTTCTGAGACGGCCCACACTCTGTCTATGGAGTGTGTATCTCTCAAATTAAAACCACTTTCACTTTATTATGGCTCACTCTTGAATTCACCCTGTGAGAAACCAACAACCCTCACTTAGTGGCCCATGCCAGGGACTTACCTGAGACCTAGGACATGACCATCCTCTCATGCCCCATTTTTCCTACAAAACTACAATTCAACCCAATTACCTACCTGGTAATGGCTTCAGATTCCATGGCTCCAGGTCTCAATCCTGCAAGATCGCTCTCCCTCCTACTTTAGACATCAATCACAAGCCCAGGTTATCACCATGGTTCTGACCAACCAGCTTTAAGTCAGTTCAGTTCAGTTCGGTTCAGTCGCTCAGTCATGTCTGACTCTTTGCGACCCCATGGACTGCATCACACCAGGCCTCCCTGTCCACCACCAACTCCTGGAGTTTACTCACACTCATGTCCATTAAGTTGGTGATGCCATCCAACCATCACATCCTCTGTCGTCCCCTTCTCCTCCCCCCTTCAAGCTTTCCCACATCGGAGTCTTTTCCAGTGTGTCAGTTCTTCACATCAGGTGGCCAAAGTACTAGCACAGCTTCAGCGTCAGTCCTTCCAATGATTATTCAGGACTGATTTCCTATAGGATGGACTGGTTGGGTCTCCTTGCAGTCCAAGGGACTCTCAAGAGTCTTCTCCAACACCACAGTTCAAAAGCATCAAATCTTCGGCACTCAACTTTCTTTGTAGTCCAACTCTCACATCCATACATGACTACTGGAAAAATCATAGCCTTGACTAGATGGACCTTTGTTGGCAAAGTAATCTCTCTGCTATCTAGGTTGTTTAATATGCTGTCTAGGTTGGTCATTACTTTACTTCCAAGGAGTAAGCATCTTTTTATTTCATGGCTGCAATCACCATCTGCACTGATTTTGGAGCCCAAGAAAATAAATTCTGACACTGTTTCTGCTGTTTCCCCATCTATTTGCCATGAAGTGATGGGACCAGATGCCATGATCTTTGTTTTCTGAATGTTGAGCTTCAAGCCAACTTTTTCACTCTCCTCTTTCACTTTCATCAAGAGGCTCTTTAGTTCTTCTTCATTTTCTGTCATAAGGGTAGTGTCATCTGCATATCTGAGGTTACTGATATTTCTCCCGGCAATCTTGATTCTAGCTTATGCTTCATCCATCCCAGCATTCCTCATGATGTACTCTGCATATAAGTTAAATAAGCAGGGTGACAATATACAGTCTTGATGTACTCTTTTTCCTATTTGGAACCAGTCTGTTGTTCCATGTCCAGTTCTAACTGTTGCTTCCTGACCTGCATACAGGTTTCTCAAGAGGCAGGTCAGGTGGTCTGGGATTCCCATCTCTTTCAGAATTCTCCACAGTTTATTGTGATCCACACAGTCAAAGGCTTTGGCATAGTCAATGAAGCAGAAATAGATGTTTTTCTGGAACTCTCTTGCTTTTTCGATGATCCAGTGAATGTTGGCAATTTGATCTCTGGTTCCTCTGCCTTTTCTAAAACCAGCTTGAACATCTGGAAGTTCACGGTTCACGTATTGCTGAAGCCTGACTTGGAGAATTTTGAGAATGACTTTATTGGTGTGTGAGATGAGTGCAATTGTGTGGTAGTTTGAGCATTCTTTGGCATTGCCTTTCTTTGGGATTGGGATGAAAATGGACCTTTTCTAATCCTGTGGCCACTGCTGAGTTTTCCGAATTTGCTGGCATATTGAGTGCAGCACTTTCACAGCATCATCTTTCAGGATTTGAAATAGCTCAACTGGAACTCCATCACCTCCACTAGCTTTGTTCATAGTGATGCTTTCTAAGGCCCACTTGACTTCACATTCCAAGATGTCTGGCTCTAGGTGAGTGATCACACCATCGTGATTATCTTGGTCGTGAAGATCTTTTTGTACACTTCTTCTGTGTATTCTTGCCACCTCTTCTTAATATCTTCTGCTTCTGTTAGGTCCATACCATTTCTGTCTTTTGTCAAGACCATCTTTGCATGAAATGTTCCCTTGATATCTCTAATTTTCTTGAAGAGATCTCTAGGCTTTCCTATTCTGTTGTCTTCATCTATTTCTTTGCATTGATCTCTGAGGAAGGTTTTCTTACCTCTCCTTGCTATTCTTTGGAACTCTGCATTCAGATGTTTATATCTTTCCTTTTCTCCTTTGCTTTTCTCTTCTCTTCTTTTCACAGCTATTTGTAAGGCACAGAGTCGGACACGACTGAAGTGACTTAGCATATATATATAAAACACGTACATGAGTGCTCAGTCACTTCAATCATATCTGAGTCTTTGTGACCCTATGGTCCATAGCTGGCCAGGCTCCTCTGTCCATGGGAATCTCTAGGCAAGAATACTGGAATCAGTTACCATACCCTCCTCCAGGGGATCTTCCAAACCCAGGGATCAAATGCTCATCTCTTCCATCCCCTGCAATGCAGTCAGATTCTTTACTACTGAGCCACCAGGTAAGCCCATATATATGTTTTATCAAACCAGTCAATCCTAAAAGAAATCAACCCTGAGTATTTATTGGAAGGATGGATGCTGAAGCTGAAGTTCCAATAATTTGGCCAGCTGATTGAAAGAGCTAACTGATTGCAAAAGACCCTGATGCTCGGAAAGATTGAGGGCAAGAGGTGAAGGGAACGACAGACGATGAGATGGATGGATGGCATCACCAACTCAGTGGACATAAGTTTGAGCAAACTCCAGGAGTTGGTAAAGGACAGGGAAGCCTGGCGTGCTGCAGTCCAAGGGATTGCAAAGAGTCAGACACGACTTAGCTATTAAACAATAACAATAATGTTATATTTGTATATATATATATACACACACAAATATTTATATATATGACTGAATCACTTTACTATACACTTGAAACTAACACAACATGGTAAATCAACTATACTTCAATTTTTTAAAATCCAAAAGAAAGACCCTTTGCTTAGTCAAATAACCTACTTCAGAAGAATCTAAGTCCATGATTTTATTTTCCTTACCTCTGTCGTTCACTCGCAAGTGCAAGGTGGAGTTTTCCAGAGGCTGTGTGAACATGCCAAGACAACAGATTGAATGTAGAAGCAGAGAGGTAGCCACCATCTTCCAGGAAGCCTGCCATTACAGAGACTTGCAAACAGGGTTATTGTTGCTGTTTTTTCAGAGAATTAATGAATATTTTTTAAATGCTTCTATTTTAAATTCTAAATTCAGTAAATCTCCATAAATATAATCCCCAGAAACAAAATATTTGGGGGTATCCTCCATAATTTTTTAAAGTGTAAAGGAATACTGAGACCAAAAGTTTTTTGAGGACCCCTTTCTTAAAAACAAGCCAACAACACAACAGCAATGCTTTGTGTGTATGTGTGTGTGTGTGTGGCTTTATTTTATTTTTCTAATTCTTTATTTTTTATTGATGTATAGTTGATTTACACTGTTATATATTTCTGCTGTACAGCAAAGTGATTCAGTTATACAAATAGATGCATTCTTTTTTATATATCTTTTTGATTATGGTTTATCACAGAATATTGAATATAGCTCCCTGTGCTATACAGTAAGAACTTGCTTTTTATCCATTCTATGTATAATAGTACCCATGTGCTAACCCCAAATCCTCAATCCACCCCTCCCCATCCCCCCTCCCCTTTGGCAACCACAAGTCTGTTCTCTATGTCTGTGAGTCTGTTTCTGTTCTGTAAATAAGTTCATTTGTGTCATATTTTATATTCCACATATAAGCAATATCATGTGATACTTGCCTTTCTCTGTCTGACTTATTCACTTAGTATGAAAATCTCTAGGTCCAACCATGTTGCTGCAAATGACATTATTTCCTCCTTTATATGACTGAGTAATATTCCATTGTGTTTATATTTATATATACCACATCTTCTTTATCCGCTCCTCTGTTGACAGACACTTAGGCGCAACAGTAATTCTGAATAAGAATATAAAGTAATAAAAAGGGCACATCGGCAGCAGGTTGAGGACCTGGACCTCAGAACCGAGCAATGCTCAGAGCCCTGAACAGCCTTGTTTTGGGTTTCTCCCTTTCTGGGGTCAGGGGCCTCATGACTTTATTTTCCTTTGGATGCTGGCCTCTCCTCTGTCCCTAAACCCTGATTTCTCTATTCTTCTTTCCCATACAAGACAGAAATGGCTTCCCAGGGGTCTCCATCATGACTAACATGACCCCATTGGCCTACCTTGACTTTGGCAAAGTGCAGAGTCCTAACCCCTGGAGCACCAGGGAATTCCCTGAATAACCCCCTCTTGATACCAAAATCTTGATATTCTAGCCTTACCGAAGTTTGACCCCAACAAACCACCGTAACATCCAACCCCTGTCCCTCCTCCCCAACCCTGCACTCCAGCTATTTCTGGCACACTTCCTTTTCCTTCCTCCCTTGATGGCATTGACCACCCATCACAAATGCCCTCCTCTGTTTCCTTATGACTAAGCCCTTCACCTCCCAAATCACGGCTTCAGGACCACTTCTTCCTGGAAGCATTCCCCACTCTCCATCATCAACCTTCCTCTCTCCGGTCCCCTCTTGGGACCCTTAGTTCTCTCTTATGGCCCTTATCAGATTACAGCTGCCTTGAGGGCCTGTGGTATAATAAAAAATAAATATGTGGTTTCTGGTCCCAGTTCCTGGCACAGAGCTCCTAAAACCTTTGGAATTTACTGATTTGATGTGAATGGGATGGATGGGATGGGGGAGGGGGGCTTCATAGTTTCAGGATGGAGGCTGGTGCCCCAAAATACCAACCAGTGATTAGAAGGTTAGAACTTTCCACTCCTCCTAGACCTCTGAGGAGAGAGGATATGGAGATTGAGTTCATCAATTGTGAAAGGCCAAAGATTTTATCAATAAGGCCTGCATACGAAACCTCCATTAAAAACCCTAAACAATGGAGTTCAGAGAGCTTCCGGGTTGGTGGCAGGTGGAGTGCTGGGAGAGTGATGTGTCCTGAGGGGGCACAGGAGCCCTGTATATGCCCCCCATATCTCACCCTGCACATCACTTTCATTTGACTATTCCTGTATGGTATCCTTTATAATAAACCAGTAAAGGTAAGTACAAAGTTTTTCTGAGTTCTGCGAGTAACGATTGAACCTGGAAAGGAGTTGTGAGAACTTCCCAGGGTAAGACCAGTCAGAAGTACAGGTAGTCCTTGGGACTTGCAGGTGGCATCTGAAATTGAAGCAGTCTTGTGGAACTGAGTCCTTCACTTGTGGGGTCTGTGCCACCTCCAGAAGGTAGTGTCAGGATTGAAATGCACGGTTGGACACCCATGTGGTGTTGGAGAATGGCAGAATTAGCATGGGAGAAACACATTTGGTGTCAGAAGTGGTGTCAGTCCTGGGACTTCCCTGCTTGTCCAGTGGCTAAGACTCCACACTCCCAATGTGGAAGGCCTGGGTTCCATCCCTGGTCAGGGAAGTAGATCTCACAGGCCACAGCTTAAGATCCCGTGTGCCATAGTGAAGACTTAAGATCCCAAGACTTGGCACAGCCAAATTAATTAAATAAATATTAAAAAAAAAAGAAGAAGGAGTGGTGTCCCTCCCTTTTACGGGCTACCAGGAACCACGCCACAGACAGTGAAGGAGAAGGCATGGCAGCACGGTAGAGGACAGGGCACAGGCAGCCGGGCCTGACACTGCCAGGCACTGTCACACCAGGCCAGGCTCTGTGCACTTCACTTTTATGATGAAGAATTGAGACCCATTATGTCTGAGGCCCCTTCATGTCTAAAATGAGTTAGTTAGTTCCAGTCTGTGATTTTATGAAGCCTTGGAACTCAGGTCATTGTCAGTAGCAATCCTTCCCAGGATTGTATTTGATGAGTGGACTGTCTACACGTACTGACTTAAGATGGGGGGGGAAAAGGCACCCAATTGATTTTTGCCAAAGATCAATTCTTTTTGAAAAATTAGGAACAATTTAATTTAAAAACCACACACTTTTTAAAGCACCGAAATCAGCTAGGAGAATTTTTTTCTCCTAAATAGGCAACAGACTTGGTCATTAAATCTCTACTGGATTTTCTTTTTTCCAGGGTAGTTTCTTCTTATTTGCTGCCCATATATTTTCAAGCTTTTAATTTGGGTATTAATTTGTCAGTCCTCCCTACCGTGGTTCCCAAGGCTTCTCAGTCCAGGATCGTTTGTGACTTTAACAAAGGCACTACTGGTCTCTCCCGGGTCATTAACAAAGTGGCTTAGGGGAGCGGGGTCCTGCAGCTGCCCCCGCATGACAGATGATTGTTGGTCTTCACCCTTCACTGCCTCTCCTCTGTGTTTCTAAACTGCACCATCATGTCCTAGGAGCCAGTGGAAACCATCATTTTTCAGGCCTCTTGGAGGAGAGGGTCACCTTCCCACTGCACCTGTTTCCTCCTGCACCTGTGCTCACTAGACCTTCCATCATTCACCTCCATCTTCCCCACAGCATCTCTGCCCTTCTCCCCACATCTCAGGATATACCAGCAGCCACTGACTGGCTGGTTTGGAGAAATCCATGTGCCATGTGCACAGATGCCCCATTCCATTCCCGCTCCTTCATCTGTCAGTGAATCCACATCCCTTGACCCCTGCCTGAGCCCTGGGTCTCCTAGCATTTCAGAGAGATGCACGTAGCCACATGGACCACAGACAGCCACTCCTGAGTCCCCACATGTGGGGGGTGATGCAGGACAGTGTGTAAGGCTGGGCAAGAATGGCCCGTGGGGCACCTGAGACTTACACCTGTCACATTTTAAGGCCATAGGTCAAAGAGTGCAATGAGCACCTGACGGGGTGTTCACAGAGGGGGACTTCTCAGGGCTGCTCGCCTTCCTTAAGGGCAGTGTGCCCAGGTAGTGGCTGAGGCACCCACCTGTCCAAAGTGATTTCCTGCCCAATGGCTGGAAGCCCAAGGTTGGGGAGGAGAGGCTTCACAAGCCTCTTAGACCCCAACAACATCCAGAAACCTGTGCCTACTCACCTGCCATGGTCACAGAACTGCCATAGGCAAGGCACATCCCCTGGATCCCACATCTAGGATTTGGGGTCCTCCTCTACCCACCAGTTCCCCCTGAAGCACAGATGATAAGAAAATGAATAGGTACTGAGCATGCCCAGCCCCATAGTACCTTGAGTTTGCACAATCTGAAAGCTCTAAATTCCAGGGTCTCAGGGAGTCTGAGTACAACAGGTATGGTTGCAGCCAACATCCCAGGGGAGAGAAGAAAATATCTTCCTGTTCAAGGACTGGGCCTGCAGGAGACCAAGGTGCACCTGTAAACACACACACACATTAGCTAGGTCAGGCCCTGCCTCTCCAGTCCTGCTCGTTAATCATCCTGTTCACCTCTCTCCTCACCCTCACCATCTCTCACCTCAACCCCTGTCAGTCCCTGGATTTTCCCCTGTGTGAGGGGACCCATGGACTGAAACCACCCTCCTTGGCCAAGCACCATAGAAACCAACTGCATGAGTCATCTTAAACATAGTTCAGTTCAGTTCAGTTCAGTCGCTCAGTCGTGTCCAACTCTCTGCGACCCCATGAATCACAGCACCCTAGGCCTCTCTGTCCATGACCAACTCCCAGAGTTCACTCAAACTCATGTCCATAGAGTCGGTGATGCCATCCAGCCATCTCATTCTCTGTCGTCCCCGTCTCCTCCCACCCCCAATCCCTCCTAGCATCAGACTCTTTTCCAGTGAGTCAACTCATCGCATGAGGTGGCCAAAGTATTGCAGTTTCAACTTTAGCATCAGTCCTTCTAATGAACACCCAGGATCGATCTCCTTTAGAATGGACTGGTCGGATCTCCTCACAATAAACATGGAATTATCAATAAAAAGCTACCACCAACCAGGTAATGGTGACCTCCTTCAAAAGGACCTATGCCAGCAAGCCCTGCAGCTCCCAGGACTGTTGTATTCAGTGCCCCTGACCCCACAGTAGGCCACTCGACCCACACCTCCACCAGAAACTCCTGTCACAGGCAAGTCTGGCTCAGTCTCTTCTGGGGTCACTGCTCCTTTCTCCTGGCTCATGGTGTATACAAGGTTTAGTTTGTGCCTTCCAAGAGTCTGTTTCCCCAGACCTGTGGAAGTTCTGTAATCAAATTTCTGGGGGGTTCTCAGTCCCTTTGCCAGATCCCCAGGTTGGGGAATCTCGTGTGGGCCCTAGAACTTTTGCAATAGTGCAAGAACTTCTTTGATATAACTGTTCTCCAATTTGTGGGTCATCTGCTTGGTGGCTCTATGGTGGAGCTAATGGTGACCTCCTCCAAGAGGATTTATGCCACATGCCATGCCTCCCAGGTCTGCTGCCAGCAGAGTCCCTCCTGTCCCGACAGCAGGCCACTGCTGACCCATGCCTCTGCAAGAGACACATGAACACTCAAAGGCAGGTCTGGCTCAGTCTCTGTGGGGCCTCTGGGTCCTGGCGTGCACAAGGTTTTGCTTGAGCCCTCCGAGTGTCTCTGGCAGGTATGGGATTTGATTCTAAATGTGATCTTGCCCCTCCTGCCATCTTGATGGGGCTTCTCCTTTGTCCTTGTGTGTGGAGTATCTTTTTTTGATGGGATCCAACATTCTCCTCTCCATGGTTGTTCAGTGAGTTGCAATTTTGGAGTTCTTGCAGAAGACAAGCGCACATCCTTCTACTCCACCATCTGTTGACTGGATATATACAAAAAAGATCTTAATGGTCCAGATAACCACAATGGTGTGATCACTTACCTAGAGCCAGACAATCTGCAGTGAGAAGTCAAATGGGTTTTAGGAAGCATCACTATGAACAAAGTTAGTGGAGGTGATGGAATTCTAACTGAGATATTTCAAGTCCTAAAATATGACGCTGTGAAAATGCTGCACTCAATAGGCCAGCAAATTTGGAAAACTCAGCAGTGGCCACAGGACTGGCAAAGATCAGTTTTTATTCCAATCCCAAAGATAGGCAATGACAAGTGAAGCATGTATGTTGTCATATGTGAAACAAATCACCAGTTCAGGGTCGATGCATGTTACAGGATGCTCGGGGCTGGCGTGCGGGGATGACCTCATGTACACCCAGGGCGAATTCATGTCAATGTATGGCAAAACCAACCAATATAATATTGTAAAATAATTTGCCTCCAATAAAAAATAAATAAATTAAAAAAAAAAAGAAAGGCAATGCCAAAGAATGTTCAAACTACCACACAATTGCACTCATTTCACATGCTACCAAAGTAATGCTCAAAATTCTCAAAGCTAGGCTTCAACAGTATGTGAAACTGAGAACTTCCAGATGTTCAAGCTGAATTTAGAAAAGGGAGAGGAACCAGAGATCAAATGGCCAATATCCGTTGGACCTTAGGACAAGCAAGAGAACTCCAGAAAAACATCTACTTCTGCTTCATTGACTATGCTAAAGCCTTTGACTGTGTAGATCACAACAAACTGTGGGAAATTCTTAAAGAGATGGCAACACCATATCAACTTACCTGCTTCCTGAGAAACCTGTATGCAGGTCAAGAAGCAACAGTTAGAACCTAACATGGAACAACAGACTGGTTCCAAATTGGGAAAGGAGTACGTCAAGGCTATACATTGTCACCCTGCTTATTTAACTTATATGCAGAGTACATCATGAGAAATGCTGGGCTGGAGGAAGCACAAGCTGGAATCAAGATTGCCAGGAGAAATATCAATAACCTCAGATATGCAGATGATACCACCCTTACGGCAGAAAGTGAAGAGGAACAAAAGAGCCAAGAGTGAAAAGGCTGGCTTAAAATTCAACATTCAAAAAGCTAAGATCATGGCATCCAGCCCCATCACTTCTCGGCAAATAGATGGAGAAACAATGGAAACAGTGACAGACTTTATTTTTTTGGGCTCCAAAATCACTGCAGATGGTGACTGCAGCCATGAAATTAAAAGACACTTACTCCTTGGAAGAAAAGCTATGACCAACCTAGACAGCATATTAAAAAGCAGAGACATTACTTTGCCAACAAAGGTCTGTCTCGTCAAGGCTATGGTTTTTCCAGTGGTCATGTATAGATGTGAGTCTGACCATAGAAAAGGCTGAGCACCAAAGAACTGATGCTTTTGAGTTGTGGTGTTGGAGAAGACTCTTGAGAGTCCCTTGGACTGCAAGGAGATCCAACCAGTCCATCCTAAAGGAAATCAGTCCTGAATATTCATTGGAAGGACTGATGCTAAAGCTGAAACACCAATACTTTGGCCACCTGATTTCAATAACTGACTCATTTGAAAAGACCCTGATGCTAGGAAAGATTGAAGGCAGGTGGAGAAGGGAATGACAGAGGATGAGATGGTTGAAGGGCTTCACTGACTCAATGCACATGAGTTTGAGTAAGCTCCGGGAG
Source organism: Moschus berezovskii (assembly GCF_049115385.1). NCBI lineage: Eukaryota > Metazoa > Chordata > Mammalia > Artiodactyla > Moschidae > Moschus > Moschus berezovskii. The sequence goes on from NC_142461.1 coordinate 63,593,529, forward strand.
TTGGTGATGGACAGGGAAGCCTGGCATGCTGCAGTCCATAGGGTCACAAAGAGTCGGATATGACTGAGAGACTGATCTGAACTGAACTGAACCACAAACCAGAAGAGTTCAGGAAAGGTCAAAAGGAGGGAAGAGATGCCATGTCTCCTACCAACCTCCCTGAATCCTCATTGCTGGCATCAACTTTGGCTGGTGATGCATGCCACTAAGAAGGATCTTGAGTCAGAATGATTGGCCTGAGACAACCTGGAAACTAACCCCATCACCATAAAACCTGAGACTGTGAGCCAAATGAGAGCAGTTCTCCTGAGTTCCCTTACCCTGCTGCTCTCCCCCCAGGAACTCCTTCTCAATAATCTCTTGCTTTGTCAGCACATGTGTCTCCTCAGATGGTACATTTCTGAGTGTTTGACAAGAGCTCGCTCTCGGGCCCCCAAAGGGGTCCCCCTTCCTGTAATACCTGGATCCCCAGCCCTTGACAGCCTTCCAAAGAGATAACCCAAATGATGCTGTGTGATCTGAGGCTTAGGGGGCATTGTGCTCTCAGCCTTCTCCAATACCAGCCCCCAGAATGTTTTCTCTGCATCCCAGGCAGTCTTCCACTGTGCTCATTCTTACATGTATCCAACTGCAGAGGAGACAGCACCCCAGAAAGGACAGCAAGGCTTTGAGGACAGACAGAGTTGGTTTAACCCTGAGAGGAGTTACTGAGCCTCAGCTTTTTCATCTGTACAATTGAAACTGAGCAGGACCCTGTGGGGCTCCTGGGTACAGAAGCCTTTCTGGGTCCCCTGTTTCTTGATGACAGGAAATAGGCTTCATTCAGCCTCCATGACCTTCCTCAAGTTCCAGAGGGCAGGTTCAGTTGCTAATCAGGGAAGGAAAGAGATTCAGAGACAAGGGAGGAACAGCCAAGTAACAATATTGCAGCCTTGGGGAAAGGTCCTATCTCCTCACCAAGGGATATACCTAAAAATATCTCTGAACTGTTTGGAGATACTGAGACCCCCACCAGATGAAGTTAACTACCCACAAGCACGTAGACCCCCCAGACAGATTGGAACCTGAAGTTTGATGATGCAGACTCCCACCTACCTCACCACCAACCAGTCCAAAGAATGTCCACAAGCTGATCACACCCTCCTCTTTGAATCTTTACTATAAAACTCCTCACTACCACCTCCAGATCAAGACACTTAACTTTGAGAGCATTAGCCTGCTGTGGCCCCCTTTGCCTGGCAAAGCAATAAAGTTGTTCTTTTTTACTTCACCCCAAACTCTGTCTTCGAGATTTAACTCAGTGTCAAGGTGCAGAAGCCAGATTTGGCTTCACAACAGAGATAGTTTTAGGACTGTCTGTTTTCCAGGGCTCTTGGGAAGGGGTGCAAACATAGCCAAACGCCAACCCCAGTGGCTAGCACGTGGTACTGCGAGGTGAGTGGAATTTATAGTTGTTACCTTCATCCTTCCTGGAATACACAATCTATAGTCTCTTATTCAATCACCCAGTCTCTGACCAGTAACTTGAGGGACAAATTGGAATTTGCGGATGGACACTTTGCAAGTTTCCTGAAACTTAGTGTTGCCAGATCCATCAAATAAATCATAAGATATCCAGTTCAAAATAATGAACTTCAGATATATGACAATTTTGAGTGTAACTATATCTCAAGTATTGCATGGTACATATGTGTATTTTTTAAAGTATTCATTGTTTATCTGTAATTCAAGGCACCTGGGCATCCTGAATATTACCTGGCAACATTAGTCAGACTCTCAGGTGATGGATCAGATTGCTGTCAGTCCAACCATACCTTATCTTGGAGGCTCTACCCTATTCTCCGCTATGAAAATATCAAGAGTATCACTGAGAAGCTCAAGCGAGATGCTTCCCAACACTTTGACAGTGGCTTAGGGAGGAATCTCAGTGTGTGAGGATATACACAGGAGGCTTTCATTTTCCCCTGACCTGCTGAGTTCACTCACAATCCCCCCATCCAATTCCAGCTGGGGAGCAGCTCCCATAATGACATCCCAGTTGGATTCCCTAATATTGTGGTCATTTGCAGTTAATTAAAGTAACAGGCATTCTGGCTTTTAAGGCTCAATCCTATTCATCTTAGAACTTCAGTCTCATTTTCAGTTCAAGGCACAACCACCCACTCCTCCAGCAGAAGCCAAGATCACAGACCTTGGAGGTAGGAGGACGAGTCAGGATGGAGGTGCTGACTTCACCCACCCTCTTCTCATGTTTGACCCTCTGGAGTTGGGGTGGGAGGATGAAGGAAGGCAGATGCCCCTCCCATGGCTGCCTGGGGAGGCTGTGGTCCTCTCCTGGAGCTTAACATGCCACAGCAAGGAGGCATGAAGCCTCTTGTGGGAGGCACCCCATCTTCCAGCTGAACCCCAGCCATGGGGCCCCCTGCACCCTCCTCTAATGACAACCTCTGGCTACAGAGTTCCAGGCCAGCCAAGCCTGCTCCATCACTCCCTATGGGACCCACAGGCAGGAACAGGCTCTGGCAAGCCACGGCCAGCTCACCACCTATTATGCAGTCCATGAGCTAAGAAAGATCTGCGGATTTTTTAATTTGGGGGTTTAAAATCTTTAGGCTTACTTGATTTCGTCTCTTGACTTGCAAAGCCTAAAATTGTTACTATCTTGTCCCTTTCAGAGAAATGTTGACCTTTCCTGGGTATCGTTTGATCCTTGATAAAATCCTTGTTTGACAAACAGTCTGTAAAATACATTTTGGGAATAATTAGGAAGTTTTTACTATGAACTGGTCTTAGGTGATATTAGAAAATTTGTTAGAGATGTGTGCTGAATTATTCAGAGTTGAAATGTCGTGATGAGTGTAATTTACTTTAAATACTTCAATAAAGCAGATGAAGCAAATATGGTAAAATGTTAATGATTGTAAAGTTTAGGTGATGGATTTCATTATACCATCCTCATTACTAGATGTTTGAAATTCCCCTAATTAAAAATTAGGAAATTAATACACACCTTCCTCTTTTTCACCTTCCCTAGCTAACCCATCATCTAAGTCCTGTCTGTTTAATTTTACTCTCTAAATTGCTCTCACATTCATCCCCCTCCTTCATCCCAACTGCCATAGTTTCAGCCCAGGCTTTCATCAAAGACCACAGAGACATTTTGTATGGAAATAAAACAAGAAATAGCCCTAAACATGATTCCCTCTTTCAACAAATGTTCATGAAACACCTGCTAGGTGTCAGGCTCTGAGTAGGCTCTGGTTTGCAGCAATGACCACACAGAGCTCTGTCCTCCTAGGTTACCAGCCTTCAAAAGCAGTCACTGACTGCCATAAGCATGGATAAGTTTGTGATAAGGTCCCTGGATCATCCCGAAAGTGTGTCCTTACGCTCTGAGCATCCTGGAATCACTCACCCCAGAAAGATTTCCATGAAAATATTTTTCATTTCTTTTTTTAACTTTGTCCTGAAAGGTCGCTCTCAGGAGTCCTTTTCCTCTGTGCTGAGCCTTCAGGCTTCCCTCTCCCACCTTGCCATTCAGTCCCCAATGTCCCATGGCTCTTTCTGGTGCTGTGCTGGTGAAGTTTTAAGAACTAGCTTTTTGGAGAGGAGAGAGAAAACCCCGATGTGTCTGTTTGCCAGTTTCTGTGATGTAAATTCTCCCATTTAACCCCTGGCTGCACCATGAGGCTGGCAAATCTTAGTTCCCAGACAAGGGGTCAAACCCAAGACCCCGCAGTAGAAGCTCAGAGTCCTAACCACTGGACCACCAGGAAAGTCCCATAATTTAATATTTCTATCATTCGCTTACAATAGATGAAAATATCCTCCAGAGCACAGAAAAGAGCAAAAGGTAATAAAATAATGAGAAAGTGACAGTGTTGAATATGCATTACCTTTTTAAAGTATCATTTATATTATTGATGTTTATATGATTTAATATTCAATAATGGCTGAATTGAACAACGGGCTTGCAAAATTCCTGCTCTCATGAGCTGGTACAACCCTGCCCCACTGTACCAACCATGGCACATCATGGGATCAGGCTGAATGGTCTGGATGGAATTGACCTGGGCTGAGTTCATTGAAACTAAATTGTACAAATTCGAATACCTAGGTCTCCCCATTTGAGCTGGCCAAGGAGTAACTAGAAGGTGGACCACTCCCCACCTGAGCCACCTGGATGTTCCCTAACACTCCGTAGGTCTGTCACCTGCCACGTGCACATGCCCTACCTCCCATTCAGGGCTGTGTGAAGAAGCAGCTGAAGTGATACCTAACAGCTATGCGCATCCTAGCACTTTTGCTAGAATTCTCTCTGGAAAAATCTTGGGTTCTGCAAAATCGCACACTATAATTTTTTGAACAGTGTTTACAAGAAAAGTAGGATTCAGGGCAGAATGGCCTCACACTGTAACCATCACACTAATAAAACTAGCAGCCTGCTAAAAACACCCACATAACTCAGTGCCCTGCCTGGGTGCTCCTAGTTTCCCAACTAGCCCATCCCTCGAACTCTTAAGCTCTGGAGCTTGGCTTACTCCTCCAGAGGCAGGTCTTTGCATCAGAATTTAAATCATGATCCAGGATGCAGCCTGCCTTGTCCATCCTGTTTGAACACAATGGGAAACGTCTTCCCAGTTTCATCACAGCTGCATTTAGCCTCTTCAGACAGCTTAACGGTGTGGAAAGTGTAGGTTCTTTTTTTTTTAACTGAAGTATAATTTACAATGTTGTGTTAGCTTCAACAGTACAGCAAAGTGATTCAGTTTTATATATATATATATATATATATATATATATATATATATATATTCTTTCAGATTCTCTTCCACTGTAGGTAATTACAGGATATTGAATACCTGTGTCTTTATTAGTTGTCTATTTTATATATAGTAACGTGTATCTGTTGACTTGCCTGTTTGCTCAGATGGTGAAAATATGCCTGCCATGAGGGAGATTCAGGTTTGACCCCTATGTTGGGAAGATCCCCTGGAGAAGGGAATGGCAACCCACTCCAGTATTCTTGCCTAGACAATCCCACAGACAGAGGAGACTGGTGGGCTACAGTGCATGAGGTCACAAAGAGTCAGATATGACTGAGTGACAGACACTCAGATTAATGTATATCTGTTAATCCCAATTTATCCCTCCTAGCTTATCCCTCCCCACTTTTCCCCCTTGGCAACCATAAGGTTGTTTTCTGTGTCTATGAGTCTATTTCTGTTCTGTAAATAAGTTAATTTGTATAATTTTTTTAGATTTCATGTATAAGTGGTATCATATGCTATTTGTCTTTCTCTGTCTGGTTTATCTCACTTAGCCTGATAATCTCTGGGTCCAGCCAAGTTGCTGCAAATGGCATTATTTCATTTTTATGGCTAAGTAATATTAAGTATAGGTTCTTAAAATCCCCAAACAAACCTTTATTTGCACAAAGGGAAGCCCTTGTGCAGAATTTTTGGCTTTTATTCCTTAATGTCTTCTTATATTGCCAAGGCTTTCTCTTTCATAGTGGGAAAACTTGCCCCTTGCCACCCCTGGATGGCTTCAATCCTTACTGAGAAAAACTATCAGCCCTCCCATATTACTGATTCCATTCCTCTAGTTACCAGGCTTGGGTGAATTAATTTACCTCTGCTGTGGCTTAGAAACAATTACTAGGAATAAAAATCATTTTCCTTCCCCTCAAAAGCCCCACAGTACCTACAAAGCCCTTAAGTGGAGGAGTGGGCCAGGGCTTCAGGATATGGAACTGAAAACATAGCTTTCTTTACTTAGCAAGATGTACCCCTCATTAGCAAATCTATATTTAGGATTACACATTCCTTTAGGATAAACACTCTCTGCACCTGCTTGGCATCAGAAAGAGAAATGAGTCATTCATTTCCAAAAAGGGGTACTAGGCCCCAGTTACCATTTCACACACGCACAAACACACACTCATACCCACACTGCTTCCAAAGCTTCAGGTCTTCATTTGACCAAAAAAAAAGTCATAAATCCAAAACTAAAAGGCCCAAACTTCAAATCCTTAAGAAGTAATAAAAAATTCCCAGTGCTCTCCAGGAATTGTTTTCATTTTTTTGACCATCTCCATTTTGTAAAACCCTCTCTCCTTATTATCAAGTCAGCTGTACACATGTTTGTTGAATAATTACTGTGTCAGGCCCTGTGCTAGAAGCTAGAAACCTAGGAAAGAGATTCTGTTTAGAAAGCCTGGGATTTATATAATCCAATTCAAGAAGATTTTCATTAACATTTATTTTAACTATGACTCCTGAACATGGTCTTCAAGTGACCACATTCCTGAACAAGCTCCTTAGGCTGTTCTCTCAAGCTCTTGGACCTGGGGTTCCCTCTCCTCAGAGAGAATAGGAGAGACATAAAAATGAATTACTGAGGGGGAGGGATAAATTAGAAGTTTGGAATTAACATGTGCACACTACTATGTATAAAATAAATAGCAAATAAGAGCCTACTCTATAGCACGGTTACTATATTATCTTATAATAATCTATAATGGAAAAGAATCTGAGAAAGAATATATACATACATATATATTTAACCGAATCACTTTGCTGTACATCTGAAACTAATACAACGGTGTAAGTCAACTACACTTCAATAGAAAAAACAATAATAGTTACAGAATACTCGTACACCTGAATATGAACATAAAAATGTTAAATAGAATATTAGCAAATTGAAAATGAAATAAGGAAGAAAAAAGTGGTCTCACACTGAGAAATATTTTTTAAAGAGGTTCAAACTTCCAGTTATAAACCAAATAAGTCGTGGGGATGTAATAGACCGCATAAGGAATATAGTCAACAACATAGTGATAATTTTTTGCAGTGACAGATGGTTACCAGACGTCATGGTGATCATTTCATAATGTATGTAAATGTCAAATCACTACATTGTACACCTGAATCCAATGTAATATTGTATGTCAACTGTACTTCAATAAAAAAGAGAAGAGGGGGAAAAAGAAATGAATTACTGTGCAGCTTAAAAGTAGCAACATTCAAAATGCCTGCAAGTTGGGAATTTCCTGGCAGTTCCTGGTGGTTAGGACTCAGAGCTTCCCCTGCTGATGGCATGGGTTCAATCCCTGGCCAGGGAACTCAGTTCCCACAAGCCATGTGGCACAGCCAAATACACATACACACACACATACATATATGTATGTATACAGGTTGAAAAGGAAGACAGAGAGGGAAGTAATTAACTTTCACGGTCAGGATTCTGGGAGGCCAGGGATGATTTCCTAGAGACAGTGATACTTTAGATGAGTTTTGATTGATGCAAAGGAGTTTGCCAGTCAAACTGTGATTGGCAGGCCCCTACAAGGAAAGGGAATAGCAACTACTAAAGAGATGACTCAGAGGCAACTGAAAGGAGAACTTTATCCAAGCCTTCTAGAAGGAGGTATCCCCAGGCGCTCTAGAGCAGTTTCTCAACCTCAGCACTATTGATACTTTGGACTGGATAATTCTGTGAATGACTAGGGCTGTCTTGTGCATTGCGGGAATATTTAGCAGCATCCCTGGCCTCTAAACATTGGATGCCAACAGAACTGGTCCCCAGGTGGTAACATTCCCAAGTGTAATGTCTCCAGTCATTAATTCTGCTATGACACAGGGATAGAAATTTGGGCAGAGGGGCTACAGCGGGAAAGCAGAATGGATATCCCTTTTACCCTGTGGCTATTTCATCAGTGGCTTCCCAAGCAGCTCACAGTCCGGCTGAGGTTCAATGCCAACTGCTCTGGGTGTTTTCATAGGGCAGGGAAATTGACTGAGTCATAAATATCAAGGACATACACAGAGGCCCAGGGGTCCAAGGTATCAGGAAGACAGCTTCCTCTCTGTCCCAGACATGGCATCCATCACAGAGGGAAGCGCGAACGACCTCATTTCAGACAGTGATTCAGGGGAGCCACCGGGAATTCTCATCTGGAACCAGACCTGAGGTCAGAGGTGCAGTATGAGTGTTTCCAACATGTCTTTGCTGTCTGAGAGACGCTGGTCACGGTGCGGGTCAGCCTCTCAGCCTTCGGAAAGGGCGTGGAAAGAGAGATTGCGGTGTCATTTCAGGGGCCGCCTCTGTCTCTGGTGGGGTAACTAAGGGTCCTTTCCCGTCCCCTCAGGGCACAGCTCCCAGTCAAGCATGGGAAAACAATCATGGCTCAAGAAAAGAAGGGAGTGGCTCCACGCTGGCAGTCAGGACTGAGCATACAAGTCTCAGGATGAGCCAACTCATGCCCTGGGGACAGAATCAAGTTTCACAAGCCTGGGGATTCCAAGCCCAAGTTATCTGAGGGATCCAGCCAGTTCTTCGAGGACTCATCTCTTATCTCAACCCTTCATGTCCAAAGCTCTCCCCACTGCAAAGATGACTAACCCTTCCACGGTGAACAAAGCACCCCACCTCTGCCCACACTGCTCCCTCCAACCACATGCATCTCCTCCTGCCCCACAAACACCACAAACACAGCAGAGCTTCAAGACTCCATCCAGACACCCAGCCCCTGTTGCCCCTCCCCTTTAGAGAAAATTGTCCCCTCCAACCAGTCGCTGCAAGATGTCTGTCAGCCCACCACCCCAGTTTGTTGTCCCTCTCCTAGGCAGACCTCAAGCCCTGGAAGGCCAAGACCAGTCTTCCTGCTCCTTCTGATCCCAGCATCAAGCTTGGTGCCCATACAGAACAGGTGTCCACATGTTTGCTGAACGGATACTGTCACTCCGTGCTCACTTAGGGTGTAAATGGCTAACAGTGCTCAAGTCCTTACCCCAGATGACAGAGGCATCCTCACGCGACCTTGAGCACCTTCACACAGGGAAGGTGCTAGGGTATATGGAAAATGTGAGATTCTCTGGGCTAGCACTGAGAGATCTCTGGCCACAGTTTCCTATTTCCCACCCTGTTATAGGACATGCGCGGGCTGCCTCCTGCAACAGGAAGGACCTGCTGCTGCTGCTGCTGCTGCTGCTGCTGCTGCTGCTGAGTCACGTCAGTCGTGTCTGACTCTGTGCGACCCCATAGATGGCAGCCCACTAGGCTCCCGTCTCGGAGATTCTCCAGGCAAGAATACTGGAGTGGGTTGCCATTTCCTTCTCCAATGCATGAAAGTGAAAAGTGAAAGTGAACTCGCTTAGTCGAGTCCAACTCTTCGCGACCCCATGGACTGTAGCCCACCAGGCTCCTCCATCCACAGGAGTCCCCAGGCAAGAGTACTGGAGTGGGCTGCCAGTGCTTTCTCCGAGAAAGGACCTAGACACATGCTAATAGCCTTGGGAGGGAAAATGCAGGGTTTATTTTCCCAGACACTTGGAACATTTTGGAGACTAAGTTAGCAAAGTGGTGAATGTTGAAAGCTCTTTCCAGAAGCCTATGGAAACTCAGGCAAATATATAAACAACAAGGTCCTTCTGTATAGCACAAGGAACTGTACTCACCATCCTGGGATAAACCATAATGGAAAGGAATGTGAAAAAGAATGTGTATATATATATATATATATATATACGTATATAAACTTTGCTGTATAGCAGAAATTACCACAACACTGTAACTCAACTATATTTCAATAAAATAATTTTTTAACAGAAAGGAAATACTTGAGTACTACTCCAAAATGGCAACCCACTCCAGTATTCTTGCCTGGAGAATCCTGTGGACGGAGGACCCTGGTGGGCTGCCGTCTATGGGGTTGCACAGAGTCGGACACGACTGAAGCGACTTAGCAAAGCATTCCAAAAGGGGATTCAGTGCAAATCAGAAAAGGTTTCACACATGATGCTTTTCGGCCATCTGCTAAAAGATGGTTATGGTGACTATGCGGCCCTGCAGTGCCTGCATTCCCAGAGAGCCCTGGAGATGCGCTCTGTGAAGCACAGTCCGCACACTGTGGGTGCTGCTGGGCGAGCTTCATGGTCAGGAAGCCAAAGTCAAGGCCTCAGGGAGTGAACCTCCCCTGCAGCCAACAGGCCCATAAGGCCACGTCCACTGGGGTGGGACCATGCCCACTGAACTGGGACCACGTCCACTAAGCTGGGACCACAGAGAGAGCAGTCAGGACAATCTCTTAACCCTGACTAAGGATCAGGCCACTTCATAGAAGATTCTGCATTGTTCTATTTGGATTATGTAACTTCGAGAGAGCAAGAAAAAAGGAAATGCAGGAGTCAGCCAACATGTTCAGAATTTTCTCACTGAATATTTTATAAATGTTTCTCCTTAGGAAAACAGAAGCAGAGAATTCCTGGTTCTGGAAAAATGCTGAAAGTTAACAGATGACCCTTCCTCCACAAATACATAGATGATACATTAAATAAAAATGCAAAAATGCATTTTTTAGGAATTAATTCATCTATGCCTGTAATTAATAGACTATTTTAGAATGGTTTCAATTTACAGAAAAATTGAACAGAAAGTAGTTTCCATATTACCTCCCACACTGCATACAGAGACACAAATTTTATCATGCATCAGCATGGTACATAAAAATGCAGTTTTTAAATTTTCATTGGGAAAAAATTTGATTTATAATGTTCCGTTAGCTTCAGGTGTACAGCAAACTGAATCAGTTACACATATACATGTATCTGTCCTTCTTCAGATTCTTTTCCCTTATAGGTTATTACAGGATACTGAGTAGAGTTGCCTATGCTATACAGTAGGTCCTTATTAGGTATCTATTTTATATATAGTAGTGTGTATATGTTAATCCCAATCTCCTAATTTAATAAATTATTTTTTACTTTTTCCCATAAGTCAGGTGAAATAGTCATTAGAAACCCAAGTCCCAAATAACACTTGGGAGGAAATAAACCACTGATAGACAAGTAACCAGCCCAAAGGAACAGAAACAGAGGAGCTGGGTCCTGATCTAATACTGATAAAAACATCAACCAGCAGGGACTTCCCTGGTAGTCCAGCAGTTAAGACTCCAAGCTTCCACTGAAGGGAGCACAGGTTCAATCCCTGGTTGGGGAACTAAGATTCTGGGTGCCCCAAGGTAAGGCGAAATAAATTAATAAATAAAAGACAGCTGTTGTCATTATTTTCTTTTAAAAATCCACCAGTGAGTGGAGGTAGGTGGTGACACCCTTCTTTTCCAGTCACCACATGCACATAATGAGGCCACTTCTTCTTTTTCAGTGGCCACATATAAGTAGAAATCAATGTGGTTGAGCGAGGGACAGTGGACTGAGACAGAGCACCTGTAAATTTCCCATGCTGGTCTGGCAGTCATTCTGCAAACTGCCTATCTCTTCCTGCCACAGAATGCAGCTTTAATGAGCATTATTTCTATTATCTGTTTCCAAAAGCAAAATAGATAGCCACATACGAAGTGAACTTGGAGGACTTCCTACCCCAAAATGTCTCCACCACTAGCCAATGGCAGCCCAAAGTTGCACCAACAAAGACTCACTGTTTGGGGTTAAACATTCAAAAGACAAATGGAGACTAGGGGCTGAGGAGCAGAAGGTCTGAGCACCTCCTGGATACAGAGGAACAGGAAGAGGTGGTGACAGACAGTGGGGGCACAAGACCAGTTCTGCGGGCTTTGCCACTTGGCCAAGGCCTGAAGCAGAGATGCGCTTGGGAAACTCCTGTGGCCAAGAGCCAGGGAGAGGCGTGTGGAGTCAGGGCCCGGAGTAAATCAGTGCAGAGAAAATTAAGAGGATCAATAAAAGAGTTTAATGAAACATAAACAGGTCCAGGGAAGGCTTAAAAAAATTCACAGTCAATCCATAGCAGATTGTTAAGGAGCATCTCTGACTCTTGGAGGTTGATGTTCTGGAAAAACAGCCACACCCTCTTCACAGCCACCCGGGAGCCCTGCCAGAGGAGGGATGGGGATTCTCTTGACAAATTGTGAGTTCAGAATAGGGAAGGAAAGGCTGTCCTCCAAATATCACCAGGCCCACCTCACTTGTCATGGAAGGAGAACAGAGATGTGGGAGGATCGGAGCAGATGCCAGTTGCCAAGCACATGTGCTTTGTACCCTGTCCGCAGCCTGACAGGCAGAAGAACAGACGTGCAGCCCCTCACCCTGCCAGCAGTTCCCCCAGTCCCAGCTCAGCGTCCCTCCCATTAGGATGCAGGAACATGGGGTCACAACAATTCTATGACCCAGGGGTGCCAATCAGGCCCTCTTTCAGCCAATATACCTCATCATCTGATGCAGTCACCCATGTTGATACAGCATAGACCACAAACAGGTCTATGCTAAACCTACACAAACTCCTCAAACTTCCAACCTCTTGCCTACCCTGCCCCCAATATCCTCAGGTGCTGGAGAAATTAAAATGGAGGTTGTCTTGTTCAGGCTTCAGAAGTAGGGGAGCAGGCCTCTGACTGATTTCTGACCTTGCCTGGACCCTGCCTGCACTACATCCCTGCCTGCAAGCACACCAATTATTATCAGCAAGCCAAGTGGCAGTTTAGAAGAGAAAAGGAATGGGTCTTGGAATTCCTTGAACCCCTGGGAGCCTGGCCAGCCCCCTCCGGTCTAAGGTAATCGTAGGACTCACAAGGTGAAACAAACAGCATTATAAAAGTTAAAGAGAAACCAGAGTGGCATTTTTGCATGCAAATTGATGATGATATGTTTGCATACTGGGATTATAAGCAGGAGCCCCCAAAATTGCAATTTGAAGTCTCATCCATGGGGTGGATCCACCATCAGGGACCCTTTCCCAATAGGGACTCCAACTAGCTGTCATTCAGTACTTCCCAGAGCTGTTCAAGTCTGGATATAGGTTTTTACCCAAAACTTGCTTCTTTCTATGGTTTCTATTTCTTTTCTTTTAATGATTATATATTGAAATTAAGTTAAATAATGTTCTATTAAATATTGAACTTGTTTAGTTGTGTATAATGAGTGGTTTCTTTTGTTAATGAATCTTTTGAACCCAAAATGAAAGTAAAACTTTTGGCAAAACACCAGGATTCCAGGACTCTGCTCAGAGCGGAGAAACCATCTGCCTGCTGGCCTGCCTGACTCTGACTTTCCCACCAGCCCCACTCTTCTCACAGGTGGAAGGAAAGGCTGTCAACAGCTCCCTGCCCAGCCAAAGCCCTTCTAGCAAATGTTCCGCCCTCCTTAGGGCAGCCTCAGTGCAACCAGTCTAGAAGGAAAAGTTTTGTCTCTTTGACAAGGAGAAAACCCTAGGATCAAGGCCACAGCATTGGGCTGTTAATATGGAGCCGTAGAAAAGAAAGCAAAACCTGGCATGTTCTCCCATTGAACACTGTACAGCTTACTCGTCTCCAGATGCTTCCAGCTTCCAGGGAATTGGGAGCTGAGTCTGCCTAGACAGAATTCTGTGGAGTTGGCTGGGTACAAGGTGAAGTCCCCACTTCCAGACACTGGAGGTTCATTCCCCACAACCTTGATTTCTGCCCACTGGTCTCCCTCAACACCACCCAACTCAACCAGGGAGCTTGGCCAGGTGGGCAGGCCCAGAGGGTCTTGCATCAGAAGGCAAGAAGGCAGACAGAGAGCATCTGTTTCCACTTAGAGGCAGTGGAATGCAGCCTGGATCTCCCAGTTCCCAGAATTAGTGTCCCAACTGAGTGGGGCCAACCAGATCAGGGGACAGCGTGACCCCTGTCCACACCACTACACTGGCCTTGACTTTCACATCAGATCCTCTTACCAGCCAACCCTGGAGATGCAGCATTCCTCCAAACAAGCTCTCTCTGACCCAGATCAATATATTTGTGGCCCGATTTGTCTCTTGTTCTTCAAGAAGAAACTCAGACTGGGACCTGGGATCCTTTGCTGTGGTGCTTGCACCTGGAAAAACATTTCCTCAAGCAACAAAATAGAAAGAAACTATAAGGGGCTAAAATTATTGCGTGCATTCACAAGTAGAGCAAAACTATGGGCAAGGAGATACAAAAGACCAAAAACGCAACTGCTACTTCTGAAGAGACAGGAACAAAAGCAGGGGGGTCAGAAGCAAAAGCAGGGTACTTCACAGGCCCCCTCAACACAGAACCACCAAAGGGGTAGGCAAACCACCTAAGCCACCTCTCCAGCTGGACCCCTGGACTCACCTTTATCCTCATCCCCCTATAAGGAACCAGCTCAACCCCTCACTCAGGGAGCAATTGTTCAAAGGAACCTATTACATATCTGTTTTAATTCCTTCATGCAGCCAGATTAGCCCAAATAAACGTTGCTTGAATTTTTTGTCTGGCCTTTGATCAATTTCTACAGATTAAGGAAGGCCAAAAACACTGGTCAGTATCAAGATCTTAAAATATTCCAAGCCTGAGAATAATAACTTTGATGACTCTGTTTGCAGTACCCTTTTCCTCCCTCTTGGTGACTCCCCAGTATCTGCCTCTGAACCGTTTTCCCACCCAGGCCACAGCCCTGGTCTCACAATGGCCAGGCTTTCCAATTACAGCCAACAGGGTACAAAAGCACAAGCCAGATTTTTAGGGATTCCTGACAAGACAAATAAAGTGGGTTTGTATTGAGCAGTCTCCACTCAGCGATGCAGAAGCCGCCTCCTGCTTCACTTGGAATGATGGGTGAAGTCTTTGAGAGAAGAAAAGAGAACAACAGAAAGAAGATGTGGGGCTTCCCTGGTGGTCCAGTGGTTAAACCTTCAAGCTTCCACTGCAGGGACTGTGGGTTCAGTCCCTGGTTGGGAAACTAAGATCTCACATGCTGCTCAGAGCCCAACACTGCCAGTCTGCAACCTGCCCATCCCTGACCGCTAAAAGCCAAGCCCCATCCTCCCCACTTCCAAACCTCTCTGACACTTGCTGATGCTTCTTCTCAATCCCAGATGTCCTTCCCTTCTCCCCTGTGGTGGCTAGGTGACCCAGGGAGAGGGTCCCATGACAGAGCAGAAAGGATATAGGCCCAGAAGGAGAATGATGAGGGCTGGGAGTGATGGTGGTCCAGTTTTTCTGACTTGCTTTCCCCAAACTTGAAAGCATGGTTTTCTCTGACTCCTTGTGCCAATGGGTTGGAACACAAGCAACAAGACACCACATCACTCAGGATGAGAGCATCATCCTGCAGGGCTTCTGCAGCTGAAAGGAGGCTTCCCATCAGGCCCACGTACCCATGGTTAGGATGCTCCAGCAGGTAACACACTGACAGCACCTCAGAGTCCTCATTTGTAAAATAGAGTGGACAGCAGGACCTCGTTTGGAGAGTTGATGCAAGGTCTAAATTAAAAGGACGTGGACATGAAAGTCACTCAGTCGTGTCCGACTCTTTGAGACCCCATGGACTGCAGCACCCCAGGCTTCGCTGTCCATCACCATCTCCTGGAGTTTGCTCAAACTTATGTCCATCGAGTTGGTGATGCCATCCAACCTTCTCATCCTCTGTCGTCCCCTTCTCCTCCTGCCTTCAATCTTTCCCAGCATCAGAGTCTTTTCCAAAGAGTCAGTTCTTCACATCAAGTGGCCAAAGTATTGTAGTCCATGGAATTCTCCAGGCCAGAATACTGGAGTGGGTAGCCCTTCCCTTCTCCAGGGGATCTTCCCAACTCAGGGATTGAACTCAGGTCTCCGGCATTGCAGGCAGATTCTTTACCAGCTGAACCACAAGGGAAGCCTAAGAATACTGGCATGGGTAGCCTATCCCTTCTCCAGCCGGTCTTCCCATCCCAGGAATCGAACTGGGGTCTCCTGCATTGCAGGCTGATTCTTTACCAACTGAGCTATCAGGGAAGCCCTCTAAATGAAGAGGTATACACACAAAACTTAACATAGAAATGGGCATTTACTAAGTGGTCAATATGTGATAACCAGTATCCACTTGATGAGGGAGAGACAAAGAGCTCTGTCCATCTCCTCATCCTCTCTGGACAGGTCTGCACAGTGCCCGCGTCACCCAGAAGGGCTATAGGACTGGGTCTGGCACCTGGAGAAGCTGTGGGCAAAGCTGAACTATTTTCTCATCCCTTTGGTTCAGAGTGTGTGCGTGCGTGCTCAGTCGCTTCAGTCGTGTCCAACTCTTTGCGACACCCTGGACTGTAGCCCGCCAGGCTCCTCTGTCCATGTGATTCTCCAGGCAAGAGCACTGGAGTGGGTTGCTATATCCTTCTCCAGTCATAGTGCTAGCATCTGCAAAACACAAAAGGAAAGAAAGAAAAGAAAAGGCTTGCTTTATAGGACAGCTCTGCCCTTTCTGGCCCCTTCTTTTGCCCCAAGGAAATTTCTGGTCTTTGAAAGCCAGGCTTTGCACCATCCTCCAATTTATTTCCTAGGGCTTCGTCCATTTCTGGAGACTAGACTCCCCAAACAGCTCAAGATTTCAAGATTTCCATTTTCTTTATTGCTTTGCTTCTTCCTTCTCTGTTTTTCATATCCTGTGCTTCTTTTCGTGTCTAGCTAAAGACTTGAGTCTCATTAACCTTGCTGGCCTTCACCTCCTCCACAGAGCACCTGGGTGTCAGAACGTTATAACCTGGGTGTCACTCAAACCTGCATCAGGCGTCACTCCAACAGCAAGGAGCAGAATCAGAAGCAGCAGGACCAGAGCTGCAGTCAGGAGCGTACACAGGTAGGGGTAGGCAAGGTAAGAACTGAAACCGAATCTGGCCTCTGTACCCCAGCACGGAATTCAGTCTCAGAGACAGAGTTTTGGGTGACGTAGGAAAGAACAGCTTTATTACTTTGCCAGGCAAAGGGGGCGTCAGTTGGCTAATGCCTTCAAGACTGTGTGTTCCCACGTGGATCAGGCGGTGAGGAGTTTTATAGCAATGGTTCAAAGAGAAGGGTGTAATCAACTCATGGACAGTTTTCCGATTGGTTGGTGGTGAGGTAATCAGGAGTCAGCACTGTCAACCTTCTGATCTGGGTCTACCTGCTTGTGGGCAGGGAACAGTTAACCTCTCCCACCTGGTGGGGGTTTCAGTACCTACAAAATAGCTCGAAGGTATTGTCGTGTGTATCCCTTGAGGGAGAACCAGAACGCTGCCCCAAGGCTGCACTGTTGTTTCTTGGCTGCTTCTCCTTGTCTCTGCACCCCTCTCTTCCCTGATTAGCAACTGTTTGAACCTGGCCTTTGGAACTCAGGGACGATCATAGAGGCTGAACAAAGCCTGTTTCCTGTAATCAAGAAATGGGGGAGACAGGCTTTTTTGCCCAGGAGCCCCACAGGCTCCTGCCTGGTTTCAGGCCCAACCATGCCAAGTGGCCCAGCTGCCACTCTGGATGTCAACCAGTTTTGCCACCCTCTGACCTTTGTCTAGACCCAGCTCTCTCCAGGAGCATCCCTGTCCTCATGGGGAAAGAGATTCCCTGAGAAAGGAGGACAGTGCCGCTGTGGACAGCATCATCCAATCAGCATCCATGCCCCATCACTTCTATTTAGCCAGGAGGTCCCCCCATCCCAGCCCCACCAGTCCATCTTTATAAAGACAGCTCTTGGGCCACAGGTCACAAAGAGACCCGTCCAGATACTGCCCCCCCTACCCGACACAGGGGAAGGAAACCTGGTCCACACCCAGCAGTCATGGTTTTTCCAACCTCTGCAAGGCCATGGAGACTTCACTCAGGAGAGAGGGAGGGAGGCCAAGAAAGAAGAGCTAGGAAGCAAGTGTAAACGTTCCACAGGAGGCAAGTGCAATTCCCACCAGCCCCACAGTCAGGCAGGAACACAGCTGGCTGGCCCTCCATAAGATGGTTAGGGGACCCTGGGCCTGAGAGTGAGGGGAGGCAGGAGAGAGATGGCCCCCAGACTGAACAGCTGGAGAATGTCCCCTTGGACAGATACTCCAAGATGAAAAAGAGAAGGAGCCGAGCCCTGCCCACATAGGAGACCACATATTTCTCATTCTTGACATCAGGGAGACCTTTCCAACTATACAGACACAGATAAGGCTCCTTGGAGGTAAAAAAGGGAGGGGTGCCACCCTATAGTAGGTGATGCCAACCTACTCATAGGCCTCTTTCACACACAATGGGAGGACCCTGAGATAAATCAAATACAGACTCAGAATCAGGCAGAATGGGAATATTGGCCAAAGGAAACCCAGACAAAATGCCCCACATAAGTGATTCAAACTATACATGAAAGCACAGCTCTCTGTCTGAACTTACCCATGAATCTGTCCACATGTA
The DNA here is from genome assembly GCF_049115385.1 of Moschus berezovskii. Lineage (NCBI taxonomy): Eukaryota > Metazoa > Chordata > Mammalia > Artiodactyla > Moschidae > Moschus > Moschus berezovskii. The sequence continues at coordinate 63,611,647 of NC_142461.1, forward strand.
TTCTTTTTTCCCTCCTAATAAACACTTTCTTGTTTTGCTACTTTCCATTTTTTGTAGAAATTCATTTTCTGCAAAGCTGTGCGACCAGGGCCTTGTCACTGACCCTTGGCCATCATGGCCTAGTGACTAAGATTCAGCACCCTCCCTGTCAAAGCCCAACCTCAATCTCTGGTTGGGAACCAAATTCCTACTTCAAGCTGCTGTAGGTCGAGGTCACCTGAGATCAAGGATAGCAAGCAGCAGGGGACACAAGGTCAGAAGATGAAGCTTTGGCCCTGAGCAGAACCACAGACGACCCTGGAAAGTCCAAGAAAAGATGCCTCCAAGGCTGAGACTTTGCAAAGTCTTGGACAAGAGCCTCATGGACTGAACCGGGGGCAGGGAAAGTCAGCTTCCCTAATGCCAGTTTGGTACCCATGAGAACCAGACAACTCTCTGACACTCATTTTGCTGTTTTGCTCAGTATTGTTTGTTTGTTGGCTTGCTTTCATTCTGTCCTTTCCCGGTTTTGGCTTCCTTACTGACATCATGTTCTACTAAGGATTATGTGCTTCAGAAGCTTAGGGAAAGGCCATGGAGCTCGGGCTGGATCTGGACATCGAAGCATCTCTGAAAGGCCTTACTGCCGGTGGAATCATTTGTGTCCAGTGCCATCTTCTGGCCATATCTGAGAATTGCCCCTGATCGAACTAAAGGGCCCACTCGCCTGCAGTGCTGATAAAAAGCCTTTCTCTCGACTTCTAGTACAGGGAAAAGGCGAGGGAGAAGGCCAGTCTAACTTAACAAAGTCTGAGCTAGAGATTATTTCTAAGTGAAACAATGTTTTAAAACTTTCAGTAGCTTGTAGGAACTGTAGCTGAGCCAGGAGGCAAAGCCAGGACTTGGTGCATTCTTCTAGGAAACTCTGAAGCAGTTCTTAAAGATTCAGCATGTAGCTCAACCTCATTTTAGCCAATACCTGCATAAAATCAGTTTACATGTGACAATAACTCTCTGGGTTTTGCCCCTAAGCTCAATGATCCACCTCTCCAAGCCAGTCCCCAAGACCCCTCACCACCCAGCACAAATGCCTTGGGCTGTAGGAGTAAAAATCATCTCTCCCCAAGGCCATGCACTCCTTGGAGATCTAGTCTCGCTGTGGCGGCAAGCATGTCCAGGTGCCAGTGTCATCTCTGCATTTAGTGGCCAGATGGGGTTTCTCCTGCAAACACCCCATCCCAGAGGAATCACAAACTCGGACAGCCAGGCCTAGCAATGCCACTTCTAGGGATATATCCTCCAGAGAAATACACAAGCATGGAATAGTATTTGTATAAATACTATTTATATAAATAAGCGGTGTTTTTTTAAATAGAAAAATATTAGCAATAATCTGGGTTTCCAGATTGGAAAAGTTCAGTTGGTAAAGAATTTGCCTTCAATGAAGGAAACCCTGCTTCAATTCCTGGGTCAGAAAGATCCACTGAAGAAGGGACCGGCTACCCACTCTGGTATTCTTGGGCTTCCCTTGTGGCTCAGCTGGTAAAGAATCTGCCTCCCTTGCGGGAGACCTGGGTTCAATCCCTGGGTTGGGAAGATCCCCTGGAGAAGGGAAAGGCTACCCACTCCAGTATTCTGGCCTGGAGAATTCCATGGACTCTATTGTCCATGGGGCACAAAGAGTCGGACACGACTGAGCGATTTTCACTTTCAGCAATAATCTACATGCCTTTCACCAAGAGAATATGAAATAAATTGTGGATTGCAACATAACTTGTATATGCATGCTCAGTCGTTTCAGTCATGTGTAACTCTTTGCGACCTTATGGACTGTAGCCCATTAGGCTCCTCTGTCCATGGGATTCTCCAGCCAAGAATACTGGAGTGAGTTGCTTTGCCCTCTTCCTGACCCAGAGATAGAACCAGCATCTCCTGTGTCTCCTGCATTGGCAGGCAGATTCTTTATCCACTGAGTCACTTGGGAAGCCCAATATATGTATGCATATTCTTATATAATATATATTCTTTTTAATAAAAGTCATACAAAAGAGCCAAATGAAAAGTTCTCCAAGATATATTTTGTATGAAAACAGAGTACATAGTATGCCAGCACACACAAGAGTATGTGTGGATGGAGAGATAGATAGACAGATATTATATGTAATCTAATGTTTCTAGAAAAGTATAAGAAAAACCAAAAATATTGGAGCCTTTAGGGAAGGGAACTGAGTGGATGCAGACAGGAATGAGAGGAAGACTTTTTTAATTCTAAAACAGCTTATTTTAAATAAGTATATTTACTTCTTCAAAAGTAAAAAAAAAGAAAAAAGAATGACCCCTGTCACATAGAAGCTGACCAGGAGCTAGAAGCTACCCACTCCAGTATTCTTGGGCTTCCCTTGTGGCTCAGCTGGTAAAGAATCCGCCTGCAATGCAGAAGACCTGGGTTCGATCCCTGGGTAGGGAAGATCCCATGGAGAAGGGAAAGGCTACCCACTCCAGTATTCTGGCCTGGAGAATTCCATGGACTCTGTAGTCCATGGGGTCTCAAAGAGTCAGACACAACTGAGTGACTTTCACAAGAGCTAGAAGGGAAGCATTCCATGGTGGACCATAAGCAGAAAATGAATGACACATTTTCTAGATAGACTGTAAGTTTTATGCTGTTCTCTGTAGTTTCTTCTTTTGTTATTCCAGCGCTTTCCATAAAGTACTGTTTGAACTCTCCAGGCTTGTTTCAATTATGCTGCAGGATTTAGCTTGCAATACCAAAAATGCTAAGGTACAGGTTCTGCCTTCAAAGAGTTCCTGGTTTCTTGAGGTTAAGAAATGCTTATAATATGTTACAGGTAATAAATTTGGATTATTTATTGCTGTGAAACAAACTATCACAAATATAGTGGCTTAAAACAATAATTTATGGGAATTCCTTGGTGGTCCATTGGTTAGGACTGTGTTTTCACTGTCAGAGCCCAGGTTCAATCCCTGTTTGAGGAACTAAGATCCCACAATGCACCTGTCATGGCCAACAAAACAAAACAACAGCAACAAACAATAGTTTATCACTATTCCCCTATGTTTCATGGGTTAACTAGATCTGCTGATTTTTACTGTGGCTCTTTCAAGTAGTTGCAGTCTAAACTTACGGTAACTGGAATTGGAGCCATCTGAAGGCTCAACTGGGCTGGACATTGAAGATGGCGCTTCACTCACACATTTGGCTCCACAGCTGGGTGCTGACCCAAGGCCCTGTAAGCCCCCCACTGGGTTATTTTGCTTCCTCACAGCATGGCCATCATGATGGTAAATGGCTTCTCCCGGAAGCCATGAGGCTTCTTATGACATAATCTCAGGAGTTAAGCAAAGTCTCTTCTGCTGCATTGGTCAAAAGCAAGTCATGGGGCTACCCAGAGTCTAGGGGAGACCTAGCAAGGCATGAACACTGGCAGGTGTGGTTCATCAGGGGGTCACTTCTGGAGAATGGTCCCCCCAGGCTAAGATAAAAACAAGTCCAGGGTGCCATAGAAGCCCAGATCTTGACCCTCATTGAATATCTGTCCCAGAGCTTCTTCCTCAGAGAAATGTTTTCATGCTTTTGGAAAGAACAGCTTGTTGGAGAGATAGTATGCAAATTTCAAACCTGGACAAATGAGGGAACCCATCAGAAGTATTGCAAACCTTGTTTCTCATTTACTGCATTTGAGCAATACTTGGCCAAAAACAAAAACCACACATCTAAGAGCCAATTTTATTTAGCTGAAAACTGAGGGGCTTCTGGAATGTCAAGGCAGAGTCAAAGAAGCCCCATGATGACACATGGGAAGACCTTTGGGTCCTCAAGACTAGCCCCTTTTCTCCCCCAAAAGCACAGGCTCACACACATCCTCTGAAAAAAGAAAGACTTTATCAACTTCCTCCCTGTCCGGATCTCCTGAAACAAGACCACCGTCACTGCTGGGCTTGCTTTACCCAGAAATGGACCCAAAAAATCAACAAGGAAGTTATTCAAAATCTTTAAAATGCTGATGAGATTCATCCTCCATATTCACTCAGACACATATGATATAAAGAGAATAGAGGAATTCCTCTGGTCCAGTGGCTAAGACTCCAAGCTCCCAGGGGGCCCGGGTTTGATCCCTAGTCAGGGAACTAGATCCCACATGCCACAACCAAAATATCCTGCATGTCTCAAATAAGATCCAACACAGCCAAGTAAATAAATATTTTTAGTAAGAGAGAGAATAGAACACAAATAGAATATCTTACAAAACTAATAAAAATAGCATCTTTTGAACAAGATTTAATGATACCTTAAATCACGATAGATTATTAACTGAAAAGAGTAAAGATACACTAACCCAACAGTGTACTCCAATAAAATATTTTTTAAAAAGAAAAGGTACAAATCTATCCACAGTATTTATCAACACAGAGGAAGAAAAGATGCATGGAAAATACAGTGGATATAAAATACACTGAAAATACAGTGGAAAATACACAGTGGTAATAAACAAAATAATACAGTGGTAATTCTCTCCAGTGGTAAGATAAGAGAAGAATATTATTCTTTATCCATTCCTCTATTTCATATAATAACCTTATATAGACCTTCTATATTCAGAAAAAAAATTCCATATATGCACATGTATCTACTTTGATCTCTCAAAATCCACTTTCCCAATTCCCACTGAGAATTTCCCTATTGACTCTTGTTTGAGTTGACAGCTGGACCAAGGAACAGTACATGGGAGATTCTGATGGTTTCTCTAGGCTGACATCAGTCTCCTCTTTGGATTCTGCTCTGGTCCTTGTTATTAGTACAAAGGAGCTGGTTAAAATGTCGAGCTACATGTGACCATGTGGAAGGGCAGGAGGGCAGCTGGGACAAGGGGTTGCCATGATGAGGAGGGCTGTTTGGGCAGTAACTTGAATAAAAGACATTGTAAGGCTAAGAACAAAGTCAAAAGTAGAGCGGAAGCAAGAGCAAAAATATCCTCCTCAAGAATCCCAGGGATGGGGGAGCCTGGTGGGCTGCCATCTATGGGGTCACACAGAGTCGGACACGACTGAAGCGACTTAGCAGCAGCAGCAGAACTCTCTTGGCCTATCCACTCCACACTCTCCCTCTCAAAGGTGCACTGCTGACTCTCTGCATCTCACAACGGGCATCTTTTATTGTCACCATAATTATCGCCATCGGTGTCATAATCACCACCACCATTATCATCATCGTCACCACCATCATCATTACCACCATCTTCCCACCTAGAATATTAAGTATTATCTTGTTTAATCCCCCCAACAAACTGTTGTACAGGGATCATTAGCTAGTTTTTAGAGATGAGAAAACTGAGACTCGGGGAAGTAAAGTGTCTTGTCTTAGGTCAAACAGCATAGTAGTCAAGTCAGCGGGAGCTATTTGACTCCCAGTTCTGCCACTTCCGGTTGTGTGACCTTGAATGAAGTATTTAATCTCTCTCTGTCCTCAGTCTCTTCATATGTAAAACAGAGACATTAATAGCACCTACCTATGTTTGTTTCCTATTGCTGTTGTGACAAATTACCACAAATTTGCTGGCTTAAAGCAACACACATTTTTTCTGTTTTAGTTTTGAAGGTCAGAAGTCCAAAATGATTCCTATGGGGCTGAGATCAAGGCATCCACAGGGCTGGTTCCTGCTGGAGGTTCCAGTGAAAAATCTGTGCCTCACCACTTTGACCCTCTAAAGGCTGCTTCTTCCCCCTTTCTCCATCTTCTCTTCTCCCTGCTCTCCTATCTCTGTCCCTCATCAAGCCCACTCTGATCATCCAGGATAGCCTCTCTACTTCCAGATCCTTCATCATGTCTGCAAAGTCTCTTACCAGGTAAGGGAACATACTCACAGGTTCCAGAAATTAGTATGTGAACATCTTGGGGTGGGGGGCATTATTCAGCCTAAGAAGGTTGTTATAAGTATCAATGAAATAGGAAGGACTAGAGAACTCCATCTGGTATAATGCTATATATGTGTGTGAAAGCTAAAGTGTTAGTCACTCAGTTGTGTCCAACTCTTTACAACTCCATGGACTGTAGCCCGCCAGACTCCTCTGTCCATAGAATTCTCCAGGCAAAAATACTGGAGTGGGTTGCATTCCCATCTCCAGGGGATCTTCACAACCTAGGAATTGAACCCAGTTTGTCTGGCATTGCAGGCGAAGTCTTTACCATCTGAGCCACCAGGGATGGCAAACAGTTTAACTACTGTTATTCAGTTCAGTTCAGTCGCTCAGTTGTGTCTGACTCTTTGAGACCCCATGAACTGAAGCACCCCAGGCCTTCCTGTCCATCATCAGCTCCCAAAGTTTACCCAAACTCATGTCCATTGAGTCAGTGATGCCATCCAGCCATCTCATTCTCTGCCATCCCCTTCTTCTCCCACTCCCAATCCCTCCCAGCATCAGAGTCTTTTCCAGTGAGTCAACTCGTCGCATGAGGTGGCCAAAGTATTGGAGTTTCAGCTTTAGCATCAGTCCTTCCAATGAACACCCAGGATTGATCTCCTCTAGAATGGACTGGTTGGATCTCCTTGCAGTCCAAGGGGCTCTCAAGAGTCTTCAACACCACAGTTCAAAAGCATCAATTCTTCTGCGCTCAACTTCCTTTATAGTCCAACTCTCACACCCATACATGACCACTGGGAAAACCATAGCCTTGACTAGATGGACCTTTGTTGGCAAAGTGATGTCTCTGCTTTTTAATATGCTGTGCAGTTTGGTCATAACTTTCTTTCCAAAGAGTAAGCATCTTTTAATTTCACGGCTGCAATCACCACCTGCAGTGATTTTGGAGCCCCCAAAAAATAAAGTCAGCCACTGTTTCCACTGCTTCCCCATCTATTTGCCATGAAATGACAAGACTGGATATCATGATCTTAGTTTTCTGAATGTTGAGCTTTAAGCCAACTTTTTCACTCTCCTCTTTCACTTTCATCAAGAGACTCTTTAGTTCTTCTCCACTTTCTGTCATAAGGGTGGTGTCATCCGCATATCTGAAGTTATTGCTATTTCTCCCGGCAATCTTGATTCCAGCTTGTGCTTCCTCCAGCCCAGCGTTTCTCATGATGTACTCTGCATATAAGTTAAAGAAGCAAAGTGACAATACATAGTCTTGACGTACTCCTTTTCCTATTTGGAACCAGTCTGTTGTTCCATGTCCAGTTCTAACTGTTGTTTCCTGACCTGCATATAGGTTTCTCAAGAGGCAGGTCAGGTGGTATGGTATTCCCATCTCTTTCAGAATGTTCCACAGTTTATTGTGATCCACACAGTCAAAGACTTTGGCATAGTCAATAAAGCAGAAATAGGTGTTTTTCTGAAACTCTCGTGCTTTTTCAATGATCCAGTGAATGTTGGCAATTTGATCTCTGGTTCCTCTGGCTTTTCTAATACCAGCTTGAACATCTGGAAGTTCACAGTTCACATATTGCTGAAGCCTGGCTTGGAGAATTTAGAGCATTACTTTACTAGCGTGTGAGATGAGTGCAATTGTGTTTTAGTTTGAGCATTCTTTAGCATTGCCTTTCTTTGGGATTGGAATGAAAATTGACCTTTTCCAGTCCTGTGGCCACTGATGAGTTTTCCAAATTTGCTGGCATCATATTGAGTGCAGCACTTTAACAGCATCATCTTTTAGGATTTGAAATAGCTCAATTGGAATTCCATCACCTCCACTAGCTTTGTTCATAGTGATACTTCCTAAGGCCCACTTAACTTCACATTCCAGGATGTCTGGCTCTCGGTGAGTGATCACACCATCATGATTAGCTGCTGTTGTTAATAAATCACAAACACACACATACAAAATGTCGTATAGCTGAGATTTGAGTCCATTACAAAGAAAAGTCCAGATGTCATAGGAACTACAAAAACCCCAAGTAGGGGGAAAATCCCAGATGGGGAAAAAGTCTCGCCTGGTTCTGCAACAGACCCAGCAGCATCTATCTGGATTCTTTAATTAGGAAGTGTTTATGATTTACAAGTCTATTGGTTTTGACCTTGACCAAGAAGATAATACAAAATGCCAGACACGATCTCTGAATTATGGAAGGAACTGGGCTCCTAAGCTTTTATCAGGGTCGAGATGTTTCCCCAGGCAGAGCTATAAACATAAACAGAATCATAAGTCATGCCCTCAAGTTTTAATAGCAAGTTGGGGAGTTTCTCCCACCATCTGAAAGGGCAAATAGGCTCTTATTAATTTTATCCCATCACTTAGCATTTCTGATGGTTCTGACATTCAGAAAAATGAGTGACTGCTTAAAAAAAAGGTTTACTGTTTGGAAGACAGCCCAGTGAAACAGAAGGAGGGGAGAACTGGGTTGGAAGCCAACAAACCTGGACTCCCATCCATTCTCTGAACCAACATCTGCAAACCAGGATAGGGCTTTCCTCCTCTCCCCCTCTCTCTTCCCCTCCCCCTTCATCCTCCCCTCCCCCTCCCTCCTCTCCTCCCCGCTCCTCTCTCCCCTGGCTGGGCCTCAGTTTTCTCAGCAGTAAAATGAAGGATGAGATGGTTGAATGGCATCACCAGCTCAGTGGACATGAGTTTGAACAAACTCTGGGAGCTAGGTGAAGGACAGAGAAGCCTGGAGTGCTGCAGTCCCTGGGGTCACAAAGATTCGGACACGACTTAACGACTGAACGACAGCCAAATGAAGGCGCTGAGATCCCCCCAGCTTCTGATATTAGATCACTCATTGATTCAGTTCTTCTGAAATGCCTTCCTCTTTCCCCTGCTCTCTCTTTTTCTTCAAGAGCACCAACAGTTTCATCTTTTTTTTTCTTCCCCCAAAAGAAAACACTTTGAAAACACTCATTTTTTCTAATTTTCACAAGTTTAGCTGATTTGAACAGATAGTGGGAAAAACATGGATTTGTGTCCTGGCTCTGTCATTTACCAGCTGTGCTCCGGTGAGCAAATCACTTAACCTCTCTGATTTCCCAACCCTAAAACACAGATCATTCTTCCTTTTAGGAATATTGGGAGACTTAAAGAAATGAAAAGGACTTAGAATAGTGCCTCCCACATAGTAAGCGCTTAATTAAAACTGACATTTTTAAATTTAAAAGTAGTTCATTAGAATTTATTTTTTAGGCCACATCATGTGGCATTCAGGATCTTACTTCCTCAACCAGGGATCAAACCTGTGCCGCCTGCACTGGGAGCATGAAGTCTTAACCTCTGGACCACCAAAGAAGTCCCTTAACTGTTATTATTATCATTATTCAGGTGCATGCTCAGTCACTTCAGTAATGCATGACTCTTTGCGACCCCATGGACTCTAGCCTGATGGGCTCCTCTGTCCATGGGATTTTCTCTGCATGAATACTGGAGTGGGTTGCCATGCCCTCCTCCAGGGGATCTTGCCCAATCAAGGATTGAACCAGCGTCTCCTGTTTCTCCTGCATTGCCGGCAGTTTCTTTACCTACCCGGGGAAGCCCCATTATCATTATATACAATGTTGTTATTATTATCCTTTTTTTGGTGGATCTCCTATATCCTAACTTTTGGTGATTTTAATAAAGGCATTTTGAAAATGTCATTTCAGATGACAGTTTCCTGTCCTAATTGATGCCCTTCTTCTAGGAAGAAAGGAAAGAAAGAAGAAAAAGAGGAAGCTAGGGAGGGTAGGAAGGACTAAGAGAGGGAGGAAGAATATTCAAATACCCAACATCAAAGGGATTTAGTCACTTGGAAGAAAGATACCATTAAGAGCTGTAATTTTTGACTTTCAAGAAATTATATCCATTTGAAAAAGAGCATTGAACTTGTACCTCCTTAGGAGAAAAATAAACAACTTTCTGGAGGATTAGGAGATAATTTTACATAAAAATTGAGTTTGTTTAAATGTCAGAAAAAGTGATTAGAATATTTGACTTTCTCTTGCAAATATGGCAGCAGCTGGCCTGGAAGATTTTCAGTCAACTTTACTCATGGTGAATTTGACTACAAGTGAAATGGGCAGAAAAAAGTTCAGGCCCCTGATGGCACCTAGCTGGCCTGTCTCAGGCCTCTACCCTGCTGTACCCTACCCTAGAGGCGTCCCTCTCTAAAACACAGGACTCTCATATGGCATCTGCCTTCCACACAGAGCAATTCTGATCAAACTACTGAGCAAATATTTGCATTTTATGGGGTTTTATCTAATTACAAAGCTAATACATGTTTATTACAAACAGTTTGATAACATGAGACTAAAAAAATAATTTTATTTAATCATTGCCCCACTCAAACTCAATCCCATCATCTAAGAAGACTGTAGTAAATATTTCAGGACTAGGAAGGTATTTCTTCAGCATTACAAAGAATGGCTATTTCAACCCAACTGTCCATAGCATCCATTACAGTGAATTTCTAAAGCAGCATTTCCCAAAGTGAGTTCCTAGAGCACCAATACATGAAAGGTGCTACCAAACAAAGAAAGGAGGGGTCCCCAACACCCACTTCTCAGACATGCAATGAAAACTGTCATACCTAAGACCCAGCAGCTGTGCGAACTACAAGCAAACAAAAAAACACTTTTTAAAAATTTTACCAAGCATTACCCAAAACACCCTGAGAACCCAGAATCCTATGGAACACACTTTAGGATACACTGCATTTTTTAAATAATTGATTTAAATTTTATTTATTTATTTACTTATTTTTATTTTCTGCATTGGGTCTTCATTGCTTAGTGCGGCTTCTGTAGTTGCGGTGAGCAGGGGCATGGGCTTCTCACTGCAGTGAACTTTCATGCTGCAGGGCACAGGCTCTAGGCACACAGGCTTCTGTAGTTGCAGCACGCGGGCTCAGTAATTGTGGTGCATGGTCTGTTGCTCCACAGCTTGTGGAATCATCCCAGACTATAAGTCGAACCTGTGCCCCCTGCATTGGCAAGTGGATTCCTACCACTGTGCTACCAGGGAAGTCCTATGACAATTATAGATTATTTTTTTCTTAGCCAATACTATAACACATGAAAATGGAAATAATTGGAACTTTTAGAATGGCACAGAGAAAAATCATGTTGTTGGCAGATGTTTTAGCTACAAATTACAAAGAATAAGCTCTAAAATTATCAGAATTAGTAACAATTCAACAAAGTTGCTAAAAGTCAAATATTCAAAATAATAGATTTTCTGTAGCATGGTAGTAACTAATTAAACAAGTCAAAATATTGAATCACAATAACAATTTTTTACTTACGGAGATACGTCTATAATGAAAAAGATTAACATTTTCATTAGAGAGATGAGGCTGTGTTTCATGAGTAACGCTTAAGAAAGAATGATGAAAGAAGGGACTTAGTGTGAATTTAAGGAAGGAACAAAGAAATTTTGAAGTTGGCCTGTCAGTTGAAAAATGGTGTGAGGCTTCCTTCTTGTCTCCATGGTTTCTTATGAGAAATCCTCTGTCATTTGAATCATTTCGTGTTTATATATAATGCCTCCCATCTTTCCATATGCTTTCAAGATTTTTTTCTTTGTCTTTAGTTTTTTATTTTGATGTGTCTTGGCATAGATTTCTTTGTATTATCCCATTTGGATACACTAGGTATGGATGTGAGAGTTGGACTGTGAAGAAAGCTGATCGCCGAAGAATTGATGCTTTTGAACTGTGGTGCTGGAGAAGACTCTTGAGAGTCCCCTGGACTGCAAGGAGATCCAACCAGTCCATCCTAAAGGAGATCAATCCTGGGTGTTCATTGGAAGGACTGATGCTAAAGCTGAAACTGCAATACTTTGGCCACCTCATGCAACGAGTTGACTCACTGGAAAAGACTCTGATGATGGGAAAGGTTGGGGGTGGGAGGAGAAGGGGACAACAGAGAATGAGATGGCTGGATGGCATCACCGACTCTGTGGACATGAGTTTGAGTGAACTCTGGGAGTTGGTGATGGACAGGGAGGCCTGGCGTGCTGTGATTCATGGGGTCACAGAGAGTCAGAAACGACTGAGCAACTGAACTGAACTGAACTGAACTGAGGTTTCTAGAATCAATAAGCTTATGTCTTTTGCCAATGTTGGGAAGTTTTCAACAGTTTTTCCAAACCCTTTTGGCCCACATTTTATCCTCTCCTTCCAGGACTCTAATGATACAAGTGTTAGATCCTTTGTTACTGCCCCACAGGTCCCTGAGACTCTTTTCATGTCTTTTTTAGTCTATTTTCTGTGTTATTCAGACCAGGCAATTTGTATTGTTCTGTCTTCAAGTTCATTGATTCTTCCCCCCTCTTTTATATTTGTTCTGCTATTAAGCACATCCAATGACTTTTTTATTTCAGTTCTTATATTTTTCAGCTCTAAAATTTCCACTTGGTTTTTCTTTATATCTTTTATTTCTTTAATGAGACTATTTTTTCCTTTGTTTCAAACATGTTTGCTATTGCTTATTAAAGCATTTTCATAGTGGTTGCTTTAGAATCTAAATTCTTAGTCATTTCCATGTTGGTGTCTGTTGATTGCCTTTTCTCATTCAGATTGAAATATACTTGGTTCTTGGTTTGAGGAGTGATTTTAATTGTATGTACATTTTTGGTGTTATAACAATATGGACTCTACTTAACCTTCTTTTTTACAGACAGTCACCCATTTAGGTGTGGCATGCAGGTCTTCATGGAGCGGAAGTTCCCTACTGGGCCCCACAGACACCATCCCAGCAAAAGCAGAACACAGACTCACACCACTTCATTGTCTCCAGGTTATGGCAGAAACATGCCTCCTCCAGATGGGGCCAGAAGTCCAGCTCACCCACTCAGCCCCACCAGCACCACCAGGAATGGGGGAATTCAGCAGAAACTCAGAGGGAGTTTTTTCCTTGGCATTTGGCTGCAATGGGGTGGGTACTAGCTGCTGGGCTGCCCTTTCCTCAGACCTTTGGTTAGAGTGAGCAGGCTTTCTGTGGGTTTTTTTCTGGTTATGCCTGTTGATAGTTCCAGATTGCTGGTCACACAGACACAGGAACACCTGGACTATCACATCCCAAGTGTCCTAAAGACCTTCCTAAAAAACTGTCAGTAGAAGGAGGCAAAGTGGTATTCCTGTCAGTATTCCTGTCAAATACAGATGCTTTACTGATATTTTCAGTTTTTTTTCTTTTTTTAAACAGCTATATTGAGATGTAGTTGTTTAACTATATATATATGTCACATGCCATAGAATTTGCCTACTTAAAGTTTAAAATTTAATGCTTTTTATTCATAGAATTGTGCATTCCTCATCACAATCAGTTTAAAAATACAGTTCACCCTTGTGGGGGAAGGAAAGAGTGGGATGAACAGAGAAAGTAGCATCAACATATATACACTACCATGTGTAAAACAGATAGCTGGTGAGAAGTTGCTGTACAACACAGGAAGCCCAGTTCAGTGCTCTGTGATGACACAGAGGGATGGGGTGGGGAAGAGGAGGAAGGCGGATATCCTCAGGAGGGAGAGGATACATGTATAAGATAATTACGGTTGATTTGCATTGTTGTGCAGCAGAAACCAACACCACATTGTAAAGTAATTACTCTCCAACTAAAAAATAAATTTAAAAAGAATACAGTTCACTCTTTATCAACATGGGTTTGAACTGCACAGGTCCACTTATATACAGATTTTTTTCAATAAACATACTGGAAAGATTTTTGGAGATCTGCAACAGTTTGAAAAAACCCACAGACCATGTAGCCTAGAAATGCCAAAAGAAAAAAGAAAGCATTCCATATGTCATGAATGCATGAGATTTATGTACATACTAGTCTATTGTATCATTTACTATCATAAAATATGCACAAATCTATTATTAAAAGTTAAGATGTATCAAAACTTACACAAACACTTACCAAAAATGGCACCGTTTGCAGTCAAGAAATGTAAACAAATGTAAAGATGCAGAATTAAATCATAACGCATAAGATTAACTGAAGTACATACTGTACTGGTATAACCTTTTTATAGTCACCTCCTGTGGCTCTGGAGGGTGAATTCAAGTGTTACGAGTATCCACTTGAAACTCCATGTGACACTAATCATCTCCTCGTGAGAAATTAATCTCTCAAGTAAATTGCGTACCACAGTAAAAAGTGATGCCTCACAGTTCTTGTGTATTTTTCATCATGTTTAGTACAATACCATAGACCTTGAGTAACACCAAGAGACCTGTACAAAGTACCACCAGTGATGCCAGAAGTGCCCCTAAGAAGCAGAGAAAAGTCATGACGTTACAAGAGAAAGTTGAATTGTTTGATATGGACCATGGACTGAGGTCTGCAGCTGCAGTTATCACCATTTTAAGATAAATGAGTCGAATAAAAGGATCATTATCAAAAACAAAAGGAAATTTGTGAAGCCATCGCTATAGCTACACCAGCTGGCATGAAAAGCTTCCACATTAAGCAAAGTATTTTTAAACCTCATATCGAAAATGAAGCTGTATGGGGGTATAGCATGGCTATAAGAAAGACAAATCTATAGACTCTAATATAACTGGAGAAAAAGCAAAGTCATTATGGGACTGTGCTGTGCTGAGCTTAGTCGCTCAGTCTTGTCCAACTCTGAGATCCCATGGACTGTAGCCCGCCAGGCTCCTCTTTGCATGGGGATTCTCCAGGCAAAAATACTGGAATAGGTTGCCATGCCTTCCTCCAGGGGATCTTCCCAACCCAGGGATCGAACCCAGGTGTCCCGCATTGCAGGCGGATTCTTCACCATCCGAGCCACCAGGAAGCCCTCATTGCAGAAAAACTTAAAGCAAAAAGAAAGTGAAGGATCCAAAGCTGAGATTTAAAGCCAGAAGAGGGTGGTCTGATAATTTTAGAAAAGTGTTTGGTTTTTTAAATGTCAAGAAAACAAGAGAAGCAGCTTCTGCCAACCAAGAAGCACCTGACAAGTACCCGGAGGCCGTGAAGAAAGTCATTGAGAAGAAAGGACATCTGCTTGAATGGGTTTTTAATGCAGAAAAAGTGCCCTATTCTGGGGGTGGGAGAAATGCCACAAAGGACATCTATCAGTAAGGAAGAGAAGTGAGTACCAGGATTTATGGCAGGAATTGATAGGCTAACCTGTTTTGTGCAAATGCAGTTGGGTTTATGGTCAGGACTGACCTTATCTATAAAGTTGCTGACCCCCCAAAACTCTGAAGGGAAAAGATAAAACACCAGCTGCCAGTCTCTAGGTTGGACAGCCAGAAGGTCTGGATAATGAGAGCACTTTTCTGTACTGATTTCATCGAAGCTTTGACCTTGAAGTCAGTAAGTACCTTGCCAGTAAGGGACTACCTTTTAAAAGTTCTTTTGATATTGGACAATGCTCCTGGCCACCCAGAAACCCATAAGTTCAACACCAGCGGCATCAAAGTGGTCTGCTTGTATACAAATACAGCATCTCTAATTCAGCCTCTATATCAGGGTGACACAAGGACCTTTAAGGCTCATTACACCAAGTGCAATATGGAAAGGATTGTCAGGACTATGGAAGAGAACCCCAATAGAGAGAACATCGAGATAGCCTGGAAGGATTGTATCTCTGAAGATACCATTCTTGTTATAGAAAAAACCATAAAAGTCACCATGCTTTTTATTATTTTTTAAGCAATAAATCTTTATTGTTTGGGGCTCCAAACTGTATTTTTGGGGGCTCCAAAATCACTGCAGATGGTGACTGCAGCCATGAAATTAAAAGACACTTGCTCCTTGGAAGAAAAGTTATGACCAACCTACTGCTGCTGCTGCTGCTAAGTCACTTCAGTCGTGTCCGACTCTGTGTGACCCCACAGACGGAAGCCCACCAGGCTCCCCCGTCCCTGGGATTCTCCAGGCAAGAACACTGGAGTGGGTTGCCATTTCCTTCTCCAATGTGTGAAAGTGGAAAGTGAAAGTAAAGTCGCTCAGTCGTGTCTCACCCTTAGCGACCCCACAGACTGCAGCCCACCAGGCTCCTCCATCCATGGGATATTCCAGGCAAGAGTACTGGAGTGGCTTGCCATTGCCTTCTCCTACACAGCATATTAAAAAGCAGAGACATTATTTTGCCAACAAAGGTCCGTCTAATCAAAGCTATGGTTTTTCCAGTAGTCATGTATGGATGTGAGAGTTGGACTATAAAGAAAGCTGAGCGCTGAAGAATTGGTGCTTTTGAACTGTGGTGTTGGAGAAGACTCTTGAGAGTCCCTTGGACTGCAAGGAGATCCAACCAGTCCATCCTAAAGGAGATCAGTCCTGAATATTCATTGGAAGGACTGATGCTGAAACTGAAACTCCAATACTTTGGCCACCTGATGCGAAGAATTGACTCATTTGAAAAGACCCTGATACTGGTAAAGATTGAAGGCAGGGGTAGAAGGAGACAACAGAGGATGAGATGGTTGGACGGCATCACCAACTCAATGGACATGAGTTTGAGTGAACTCCGGGAGTTGGTGATGGACAGGGAGGCCCAGCGTGCTGCAGTCCACGGGGTCGTAAAGAGTCGGACACAACTGAGCGACTGAACTGAACTGAAACAACAAATCACCTTTGGTTTCTAAATTTCATCCTCCTCTTCCATAAAAGTGGCATGTGCATGCAAGTTCAGTCCCTTCAGTTGTGTCCTTTGCAACCCCATGGACTGTTGCGCACAAGCTCCTCTGTCCATGGGATTCTCCAGGCAAGAATACTGGAGTGGGTTACCATGCCCTCCTCCAGGGGATCTTCCCCAGGCAGGGATCAGACCTGTGTCTCTTGCATACCCTGCCTTGCAGGCAGATTCTTTACAGCTGAGCCACCAGGGAAGCCCTATAAAATTGGCACAGTATCTAGCTTTCAGACTTCTTGTGAAGATAAACAAATGCAAGGCACCTAAGATAGCATCTAGTATACAACTGAAGACCAGTTCATGTTATCTTTTATAATGGGAGAAAATAAACTTTATTTTAAATCTATGAATAAATAAATGCATAGTAAATATATATGCTACCTGGAAATGGTTCCTATTGTCATCTCCTATCCATGAATTCAATTAATGTCTCCTGAGAGCCAACTAAACACCAGGTACTACTCTTGCCACATTCACCCAGATGGGTTTCTGGATAAATATTCTGATAAATATACTCCTGGATGCTGAGAAGAGAATGTTTGAAGACAGGAAGGTTCAGATGAGCAGGTGCATTGCAACCACAGCTCTGGGGAAGGGAGAGAGAAATGTGAAAACACCGACCAGGGTGATGGGACATTTTGAACCTGGTACCAAAGATGCTAGCACCATCCTCAGGGGCATACTTGAATTAGAATCTAATCACAATTAGCCTTGGAGACCTTGGAGACTTCTTCTTCGACCTCTACATCTAATCCTTGACCCACTGAGCCACAGATGGCCACACCCAATGTTATGGGGTAGGAGTCAGGTTGACATCTAGCTGAGAGTCACTGAACTCATTTGCTAGGGCTGCCATAACAAATACCACAGACCACGGGGTGCTTACACAATAGGAATTTATTCCTCACAGTTCTGGAGGCTGGAAGTCCAAGGTCAAAGTGGTGGCAGGTTTGGTTTCTCCTGAGGCCTCTCTGCTTGGCTTGTAGAAGGCCACCTTCTCACTGTGTCCTCATGTGGTCTTTCCTATGTGCATACACCCCAGTTTCTCTTCATGTGTCCAAATTTCCTCTTCTTATACAAACATCACTGAGGTTAGATTAGAGCCCACCCATAGGACTTCAATTAACCATAGTTACACCTTTAAAGGCTCAATCTCCAAATATAGTCACATTCTGAGGTACTGCGGGTTAGAATTTCAACATATAAATTTGGAGGGAACATAGTTCAGCCTATAACAGTCACCAAGAAAGCCTATCTTTCAATAGGGAATTGTCTCATGTAACAAGAAGTCTAGAAGTAGTTGTTCAAAACTGGTACTCAAATATGTGATCAAGGACTCTATTCCTTCTATCTTCCCACCCTCCTGCCCTAATGTAGTTTTCAGCCTCAAAGTCACACTTTCACTCCAAGCAGAAAGCTGCAGAAGGCAAAGGGCCAAAAGTTATGCTAGTTACACCACACCCCTTTCCTCCACTCCAACCTTCATGGCCAGGATGACGTCACATGGTCGCCTCTAGCCGCAAGGGAGTCTTTGGAGATAAGCATGTTTCACTGGGCTTATGGTTTCTGTGATAACACCAGACTCTATTGGTAAAGGAGAAAGGAGAATGCTATTGGGTAAGAATGGCAGTGCCTTCCACAAGTAAAGCAGTGAAGATGCTGTTTTTCTAATGGTGGGCACTGGAAGTCCTTGAGGAGGAGTGTGCTGGGCTGCTGGCAAAACATTGAGATAATTTTGGGAGGAAGCCAACCCCACACTCTGGTGTCAGTTAACATCTAGCTATTAGAGGAAGGGGAAGCTGTGTCCTGTAATCAGGAGGAAGTACTTGGAGCTTCCAGAGGCCAACAGGGATGGAGAGATGCAACCAGAAATAGACTTGGGGGAGCAAGAAAGGAAAAGAAAAGTTAATGAGGTTGGAAAATCAGGGGGAAAGATGATCAGCTGAAAATTTAAAGAAGAAAAGCCTGGTAGTGGAAGGGCCAAGATGAGACTGAAATCAAGCAGGACCCTGTGGGGCTCCCAGGTGCAAACCCTTTCTGTGTCTCCTGTTTCTTACTTGTAGGAAATATATTTCATTCAGCCTCTTTGACCTTCCCTGAGTTCCAAAGGACAGACTTAAGCAGTTTCCAATCAGGGAAGGAAGGAGATGCTGAGACAAAGGAGTCTTGGGGCACCATCCTGGTTCCTCAAGAAATACACATAACAACCTATCTTTGAGTTCTGCAAGAACTAAGGCCCCCACCAAGGTGGAGGATGGAATGACGATGATGACCCTCCTGATTTCAATCAGCTAAAGCTTGGACTCTGTTGACCTTGGCCCGAGTTCTATGCTGAATTCGCCTCTGCTCAAGCCCCCTTCCTGAATATGCAGGTACCCTTAGCTTAAAACTGTCCAGGGAGAAACTGCTTTGGGAAAGATTCCTAGTGTTCTCCTTGCTTTTCACGAGCAATTAATCCTTCCTTCTCCCGAGCTTTGGTTTTGTTGTGTCTATTGGCTTGACACTTACCAAGAGGCAAACCCACTTTTCAGGTAACAAGTTTGGCAACTCTGGTAGAATATCTCTCTCCTAACACCCTGGGATAACAAAATACCCAGAGAGTAAGCAATGGCTATGGACAGTGAAAAGTGAACCCTTCCTCCTCCCTCTCCTGAATCTTTGGCAAAGTCTACTTTGCTCATGAACATTTAATTGGGGTGGGGGCACTCTGGAAAGGCATGATCAGGTCAGAATCAGTTGTGGCTGCACAAAGATTATTCAGTTTCCTGATTAAAGCAGGAAATTAAGAGTCTCGGGGAATCCACAGAAATGGGGGCATATGTTGGGCTTTCATAGACCTGGGGCTGATGAAGGGCTAAACCAAGGGGTCCGAGGGCCCTAGCCATTGTCCAGGCCTCATAAGGGAAAGATAGTGGCTGGAAAAGACATGACTTCTTTCTGAGATCTTTCTTCCATTGACACCTGAGCTAGGTAAGAGAAAGCCACCAGATATGGAGAGATGGCCCCAAATCTCTCCTCTCCAAGTCACCTCGGTTTGTCCTGGGAGAGAATCTTTGAAGGGTCTGCTCTCAGTCAACTTCCCTGGAACAAAGCGGTTCTACTAACCCTCCCCCCAGTACACATGCCCCATCTCCCTCCTGTGCTCTATAGTTTATGTAGTACTGATCATCATCTGGCACATTATATATCTTACATATGTATTTTTTAACTGTTTCAATTCAAATAGAAGCTGTGCGATGGCAGGATTTTGCTTGTTTCCTTCACTCCCATATTCCTAGTTCTTTGCACACAGTAGCTGTTCAGTTAACATGTCACATGAATCAGTCACATTAATTTTCTAGACAAGTCTAGAAGATTAGACTAGATTAGCTGAAACTAATGAAGTCAGCCCCTAAGGCCTTTTAATTTATAGATATCCAGAAGTTTAGAGTAACTTAAATACTCAAATTAATTGTCTTTAAGTGAGGGGATCTCAGACAAATTGACAGACTGTTGTGGGAGATATTTGAAAGCAGACAGAACTTTCTGCCCCACCTCTAGACACCCCATGAAATCAGCAACTTGCTCCCCAGAGGCAAATCCCATGGCAGAGATGCATGGGCAGCTGAGTAGGTCCCAAGCCACTTCTCCTTCCAGGGATCACGCGCCCCCTCCACAGACCTGAGCCTACAGCCAGCCAGCCTCCGCCTTGCAAGTTCTAAGACATCATTCTGGGGGAGTTTACGGCGTTATTAATATGGAAATATGCAGGGTGCTGTGGCCAGCAGCTCGCCCCTTTATTAATGGCAGTTATTCACAGCCTGGGAGTCAAAGGCGTTTCTGCTTGGGTACTCATTAAAACTGGCCCCATAAAGAATAGGAGAAGGGCAATAAATCAACCCTGGATGCAGCCACCTCGTCTCCCTGGGGCTGGGGGGCTGTTGCCACCAGAAAGTGGGATGACAACCAAAGAAGGAACCTCAGATCCTGCTGACTGAGTAGTGAACTGGACAGGCCACTCCCTCGACCACCACCTTGGTGCCGCCCTGGCCCCCACTCCATTCCAGAGAAGGGAGGCCCAGGACTGGGTCCTGTTGCTTTGAGACTCTCCAGCAACTAAGGGGTGAAAAAAGACAGAAGGAGAATCACACCACCTCAGAAACCCTGCCTGCCACCTACCCTGCTTTTCCCACAAGTCCTGTGAATCCCTGGAGTAAGAATCCCTTGGGTCATTAGGGGGACAAGTGAATACTGACGCAGTACCCACTTCTGCAGGAAAGTGTGGACCAGTCCCTTGACTTGTCTCACAGCTATGGAAACGAATAACATCTATGTGGGATTTGGGGTTGACAAAAATGTGTTGTCACTGCTTTTTACGTTTTCCATCCTACTTCACACTCCATACGTGTTGAGTCACAACTCTTTGTGTCATGATAATGATATTTATCATTATTATTATTATTGTGACTACTATTAGGAGAAGAGATTCCATTACTTTGCAGAAGCCTCAAGCAAGACTACTTAAAGAATTTATCCAAGAAGGTATAAATGTTTCCAAATGATAGTTGGCCATGGCTTTCAGTTATCAATGGCTGCAGAACAAATTGCCTCATTTTAAAAAATTTATTTTGTGGAAGTATAGTTGATTTACAGTGTGTTAATTTCTGCTGTACAGCAAAGTGACTCCGTTTTATATATAAATGTATACATATACATGTACACATACACACACATACGTATGTGTATATATAGGCACGCCCAGTCGCTTCAGTCGTGTCCGACTCTTTGCAACCCCGTGGACTGTAGCCTGCCAGGCTCATCTGTCCATGGGATTCTCCAGGCACTAACACTGGAGTGTTTACCATGCCCTCCTCCAGGGGATCCTCCCAACCCAGGGGTCGAACCCAAGTCTCCAGCATCTCCTGAATTGCAGATTCTTTACTGCCGAACTACCAGCAAAGCCCGCCCCACCCACCCCACACACACATATATATATTCTTTTTTTATATCTTTTTCCATTATGGTTTATCACAAGATATTGAATATAGTTCCCTGAGCTATATAGCAGGACCTTGTTGTTTACCCATCCTGTATGTAACAGTTTGTATCTGCTAACACCAAACTCCCAAGCCATCCCTCCCCCACCCTTCCTTCCCTTTGGCAACCACAGGTCTATTCTCTGTGTTTGTTAGTATGTTTCTGTTTCATAGATGAGTTCATTTGTGTCACATTTTAGATTTCACATATAAGTGATATATATGGTATTTGTCTGTCTGAGGTACTTCACTAAGTATGATCATCTGTTGGTCCATCCATGTTGCTGCAAATGGCGTTATTTCACTCTTTTCTATGACTGCAAACTATCCCAGTTTGCTGACTTAAAACAACAATTTGTTATTTCTTGTGATCTTGTGGGTTCCCTGGGCTCAGCTTCTTGACACAACAACTGGATCTTAAGACAACCCACACAGAAGCTGCAAGGCCTCTGAAGGTCTCAGCCAAGGAGTCCCACTGTGTCCCACCTACCACCTTCCATTGATCAAAGGCACAGAGCCAGCCCAGATGCAAGGGAGACTTCTCCCTTGATGGGAGAGATGGCCATCTTGTTACTACCATATTGGCTGTCCATCTTCCACAGCCCCATACCCTTTGACAAAGGAGACCCACTTTCTCCCTGGGCACTGTGTGCTCATCACCTCACCTATGCCACTGGGGTCTGCCTGACCAAAACGGAGCTGGGTTAGAGTGTAGCCTTTTATAATTCCCTTCCAAAGGTGAGAGTCTGTGGCTCCCACTGCCTCACAAATACTTTCAAACAAAAATGCTTTGGGGGGAATTCCCTGGTGGTCCAGTGGCTAGGACCCAGCACTTTCACTGCCAGGGCCCAGGTTCAAACCCTGGTCAGGGAACTAAGGTCCTGCAAGCTGCATGATGCAGCAAAAAAAAAAAAATTTTTTTTAGATGAACACCTATCTCCCCTCCACCACCAAGTCATAAATTTTAAACAATGTTTAGTGATATTTTACTTCTGCAAAGAGGTCAGAACCGAGAGACTTAGCTGAATTCGTTCCTACACTTTTTTTGACCCATCTTTTTCTACCAGATGGAAAGGAAAATAAGGGTCAAGAGTCAAATATGAGGCTCCTTTCTCAGTATATCCCTAGGAAAGCACAAGACTGACAAGTGAAAGGGGAATTACATCACACCTGAGGAAAAGAGAGATAAGCACTGGGTTACTGAACCCAAACAGACACGAGTTACAGGAGAGGGTGGGGAAATGAGTGACCCACACAGATGAGAAGAAGGTCACTCCTTGTGAAGGGTCCTGTACTGGAGCATGTGTGCAACAAAAACAAAAAATCTTACTTTTCAAAAAAAGGAAAAATTTTAAAGTGTTTTAAACACAAATTATTTTATACAAACTGCAAATATTGTTGAATAAACTTATTCATGTAGCCAACCAAAAGCTCCCTGAAAATTCCAAAATTTACTCACATAAATCACTTGTCTCATGCACCACTGTGCCACTGCTTGTTTTTTTTTTTCTTTTATCTTCACATAAAATGTCATCAAAGCACCAAATAAATTTGATTTGTAGGTACAGCGTGTCTCACACCCATAACCCTAGCTGTCTGTGTGGCGGCATCTCATCCTGGGCTCTGAATACATCTCCACAATACCTGGAAGAGCTCATTAGCACAGGATCCCATGAACTCAACAGAAGAATGAGTTATGAGGAGTTGAACCTTTACCGTCACCCAGAACTGTGTTCTGAGCATCAGCATATACAAACTAACTACATGGCAGGACCTTGGAATTAATTTTCAGGCTTTTCACCTGAGGAACCAGTGCAAACACAAAACTGAGCATCTCCTCCTGCCTTTTTTCCGAGTCTTCGACACAAGGAAGCAGCTTCCTTTTGATCCGGACCCATATTGTTTCTGGCTGGAAATTCACAGAACAATCTCTGAGAAGGTTGTAATACAAAATGTCAATTACATACCAAATATTCTATTTGTAATCTTGTTAAGGGTTGTCTCCACCAGTCTCTCCTTCTGTCAATTGTTATGTGGCCCTGAGAAAGCTCTTCTGGAGCTTCTTCACCACTTCGTGTTGGGTCCACGTTCAATTCACTTGGGGGCATCTTGGAAGAGGTTGCTGGGCCCTCAGGGACCACACAGCCACTGGCCCATGGGCAACACAAGTGCTAAAGTCCTAAGCACGAGCAGCAGCACTGGCTGAGGCTCTGTGGTTGCTAGTCCCTCGGCGCTTGTTGTATGGATGAGGAAACAAGACCCAGAGAAATCATGTGTTCTATTTAGATGGGTGGCAAAGAATAAAACTGAATCTCCTGTAAAGAAGTAGGGGGGGTGTGTAATGGAATACTACTCTACCATAAGAAAGAGTGAAGTAATGCCATCTACAGCAACACAGATGGGCCTATAGATTATCAGACTCAGTAAGATAGACAAACACCATATGACATCGCCACTCACATGTGGAATCTAAAATATAACATAAATGAACATACCTGCCAAACAGAAAGAGACTCACAGACATAGAGAACAGACGTCTGGTTGCCAAGGCAGAGAAGAGATGGATTAGGAGTTTGGGGTTAGCAGACATAAACTATTGTATAGAGAACGGAGAAACACAAGGTCCTCCTGGATAGCATAGGGAACTATATTCAACATCCTGTGATAAACCTTAATGGAAAAGAACATGAAAAGGAAAATTTCTATTTAACCGAATCCCCTTTCTATACAGCAGAAAATAACACAATATTATAAATCAATAAAATAAACTTTTTAAGTACCAAACATTAAAAAAAGGAAAAGATCATGAACTTCCTGAATCCTCAGCAACTCAGATGGGACAGACTTCGGGTATTAGACTCACCACAGAGACTCAGCAGGGAGTGGGGACCTTTCGATTCTGTTGTCCCCTCTCAGGCCCAAGCCTCCCTCTGTCCCCACCTTCTGAGTGTCCTTTTGCAGCCCTCCCTGGGCGTGGCTGACACACGTCTTATGTGAGGGTCCACAGGCAGGGCCAGCTTCCTGAGGGTGTGACCTGAGTGTAGAAGGGCCCATGCTGGATTACTTTTTTTAGGATTGTTTTCTCTATGTGGACCATCTTAAAAGTCTTTATTGAATTTGTTACAATATTGCTCCTGTTTTATGTTTTGGTTTATTGGCCACAAGGCATATGGGATCCTAGCTCCCTAATGAGGGATCGAACCCACACCCCCTGCATTGGAAGGCAAAGACTTAACCACTGGACCACCAGGGAAGTCCCTTCGCCTCCAGCCTCCATACTTGGTTTAATGTTCTAACACCATCATCTTGAAAGTCTTAGTTATGAAAATGGAAACCCATTTTCATTTTGCTCTGGGCCCTGTAAATTATATAGCCAGTACTGTCCACAGTTCATACAATAAAATAGTCACCTTCAACTAGATAGCAAGGAATACAAAGCTTAAAACTCTCCCTCACATCTTGAGTGTGGGCAGAACACAGACTGATTCCAGAGCAACAGGGACCTCCCCCACAGCTCTCTCCCAATGGGGGCTGAGGAAAGGGATCAGAAAGAATCATTGCTCAAAAGTGAGTCAGATATACGTCAGGAAAGCTAGGGAATCAGTGCCCTAAATCAATGGAGAGCAAGACTATTTTTATGGAGATGTAGCAGATTATACCATAAAGAAAATCCCGGGTGGTCAAAAGTACAAACTTCCAGTTGTAAGATAAATCCTGGGGATGTAACAGAAAGCCTGGTGATGACAGTTAACAATACTCTATTGTATATTTGAAAGTTGCCAAGAGAGTTGATCTTAAAAGTTCTCATCACGAGAAAAAACAAATGTAAATATGTGTGTGATAGGTATTAACTAAACTTATTATAATACTTATTTTGGAATATATACACATATTAGATCATTATGTTATATGCCCAAAAGTAATACAATGTTATATGTCAATTATATCTCAATTTTTAAAAATCTCAAAATTAAAAAAAAAAAGAAGCATCACTGAGAAGCCCCTATCCCTGTGCTGGGAACTCAGGGAAACGACCCTTGTTCCTGACTCCCAACCACCCATCTGCAGCTGATGCAACCCTGGGCTAATTAACTAACCTCTTTGAGTCCCTGTTCTTTCTTCTCTCCAATTATAAAAGCAATAAATGCACATTATAGAACAATTGAAAAGTGCAGAAAAACAAAAGGAAAGAGTACCTCTAACCTTTTATCTAAGTACCAGCGTTGTTAACACACTTGCCAGTCCTCTCTGCCTAAGTTTCACTCTTTCAGATATGTAAGAATGGCCCACCTTCCTCCCCTTCCCCCCAAAAAGAATTTGGGTGCCCTTTGGGAGTTTCTACTGCTGGTTGCCTAGAAAGCAGATTGAAAGGGTGGAGAAATAGTAGCTGACCTCAGGGGTGGTGAGAGAAGCTGGGTGTTGTCCAGACACCAAGGCTCTTGGGAGGGTTGCTCTCTCTGGATCCAGAGGGGGCCCCAGAGAAGGACCTATACAGGCAGCCCAGCCTGTGACAGATGTCCTGCACCCTAAGAGCATCCTGCTCACTTGTTGCTACCCCAACTCAGATGACCAGGAAGTGGAATGAAAACAGGGAAGGAGAAATATTCTGTTGTGGGAGAGATTGTCGGAGGCAAGCAAACACGGGCTGGCAGGTCAATCTTCAAGCCACAGCCCTCCTAGATGAATAGAAAAGATGGCCATTTCTGAGGCAGCATCTTTCCAGGACCAGAGGTGGGGCCTTCCACGAGGCTGGTGGGGGATGAGTTGGGAGACAGGAGGAAGGCGCTGCAGGTCAGTCTCCAACTGATCCCGCAGGCTGATGGCATCTGGGAAATACCTGCAACATTAAGAGTGGATCAGCGTGTATGTAATGGTCTATCCTGTTTCTTCAAGCAAACATATCATAAATGATTTTCCACCTCATTGTTAATCTTCATAAACTTCATAATTTTCCATTCCGTGGATATACCACAATCTATTTGACAATGCAATGAACATCTTAGTAATTAAAGATTTTCCACATTTAGAATTATTTCCTTAGGCTGTAATCCCAGGGGAAAAAAATTAGATGAAAAGTATTGTACTTTTATAAGTCACTCAATATACCAATTTCCAAATGACCCCAATTTGCAATTCACAGTTTCGGCTGAAAACTCTGTACAAAGGAGAAAATATGAATATAAGAGGTCTGCCCTCTCTTGGCTATGCAGCGTCCAAAGCTGCTTGCCACCCAGGCTGTTGGCACATGGTCATCTTGGCTACAATTTCTGCACCCGCATTCCTTTGTTCGTGTTAATTTTCCAAGCCTAGTTCTCTTCTGAGTCCAAGCTTGATTTCTCAGTCAATTCTGAGTGTTACTCAGTGGCCTTCCAAGGAATACCTTTTCTGCTCAGGTTAGCCGGTGTCTAGTCCTGAGCTTCCAAGCAAGAGCCCTGACTAATAAACCACCTCGAGCAGACCTGTGCTGGTGCCTACCCTGTGAGCCCTCGGGACAAAATAGGCTTGCTCAGGGAGACAAATGCAACCCAGGGTAGTTGTGAGAAGGTAGATGGAGACCAGTAGATATGTCCCATCACCTCCCCCCACCTCTACTCCTCCAAGAGGGAATCCAGGATGATCATTGCTCCACTGGCGGCCGGGAGTTTGTCTTGCCGAGTGGCCCCCCACCAGCAGGGACCTCAAGGAGGCTGGGGAAGTGGGGGAAGAAAATAGAGAAGAGACCTGGCCGAAGACAGGGTCCAACAGAGAGGGTGCAGGAGAGAAGTGCTGGATCTGGAAATCGTTTACATCCTGCCGAGTGTGTCATGTAACCCCAAAACCGTCCTCCCCCTAAAGTCCTCTCTAAAACTCTAAGAAGTTTCCTCCTCTCAGGGTCCTCTTTGCGACTAGCACCTTGAAACTGAGCCCTTATTGTTATTATGCAGAGACAAGTCATCATCCAGCTCCTCCGCCTCCCAAGCCTGGCCTTCTGGCCTCCACGCTCCCAGGATATAAAACCACATTCAGTCATCTTTTCAAGCAAGAAGCCCACCTGCTCCTCACAGCTGGGGAACTGCTCCTGCAGATCCAGAACATGGGGAAGTAGGAACTGGCATCATCTCTGTAACTAACAGGGAGACAGGAAGGGCCTACTGGCTCTACTGGCCTGTGGTTCCTCCCTGCTGGCCCACACAGTGCTGTGTGTTACCCCCGCAGGGTTAGCTTGATTTATTTGAATTAGCTGCCAATTTTTTTAAGTTCTCTCTCTCTCTTTTAATTAAAATATAGTTGATTTATTGCTGTTGTTTAGTCTCTAAATCATGTCCGACTCTTTTGCGACCCCATGTAGCCTGCCAGGCTATTCTGTCCATCAGATTTCCCAGGCAAGAATATTGCAGTGTGTTGCCATTTCTTTCTCCAAGGAGTCTTCCGAACCCTGGTGGCTCAGCAGTAAGAACTGCCTGTCCAGCAGGAAACATGGATTCAATTCCTGGTCAGGAAGGGATCAATATGTGTATACTATATGCATTATATATTGTTTTAAATTTTTTTAACTTTTTATTTTATATTGTGTCATAGCTGATTAACGATATTGTGATGGTTTCAGGTGAACAGAGAAGGAACTCAGCCATGTGTATACATGTATCCATTCTCCCCCAGACTCTCCTCCCAACCAGGCTGCCACATAACATTGAGCGGAGTTCCATATTCTATACAGTAGGACCTTGTTGGTTATCCATTTTAAATATAGCAGTGTGGACATGTCCATCCCAAACTCCCTAGCTATCTTTTCCCCCTATTCTTCCTCCTACCCTGCAACAGTAAGATTGTCCTCTAAGTCTGTGAGTCTCTTTCTATTTTGCGAATAACTTCACTTGTATCATTTCTTTTTAAATTCTACATATAAGGGATGTCATATATTTTTCCTTCTCTGACTTACTTCACTCAGTGTGACAGTCTCTAGGTCCATCCATGTTCCCACAAATGGCATTATTTCATTCTTTTTCATGGCTGAGTAATATTCCATTGTATATGTGCACCACATTTTCTTTATCCATTCCTCTGTCAATGGACATTTAGGTTGCTTCCATGTCTTGGCTATTGTAAACAGTGCTTCAATGAATATTGGGGTGCATATATTCTCTCAGATAATGTTTTTCTCCAGATATATGCATAGCATATATGCATGGGATTGCAGGGTCATATGGTAGTTCTATTTTTAGTTTTTTAAGGTGCATATATTCTCTCAGATAATGTTTTTCCAGATATATGCATAGCATATATGCATGGGATTGCAGGGTCATATGGTAGTTCTATTTTTAGTTTTTTAAGGAACCTCCATTCTGTTCTCCATAGTGGCTACACCAATTTACATTCCCACCAACAGTGTAGGAGGGTTCCCTTCTCTCCACACTCTCTCCAGAATTTACTGTTTGTGAATTTTTTGATGATAGTCTTTCTGGCTGATGGGAGGTGATATTTCATTGTAGCTTTTATTTCTTTATACATATATATATATATACACACACACACACATATTCTTTTTCATTTTTCACAGGATATTGAGTACAGTTTCCTGTGTTGTATAGTTAAGACTTTATTGTTTACTCATTCTATATATAATAGTTTGCATCTGATAATCCCAAACTCCCAATCTTTCCCTCCACCTCCCCACCCTCCCCTTGTAATTGCCAATATTTAAATTTTAGGTGCTTCTCTCAAGAATCAAGAGACCTGGAAGCTTTGGGCCCACATGTCTGCAGCAGTATAGGCCACCCAGAGACAGAGTGTGTGCACTGTGGCAGCCCGCAGACCTGTTCTCTCCCGTCTTTTCCAGGACAGAGGGCCTGGGCCATCCCCCACTAACCTGCATGGGGGCTGGGGTTAAATGGAAGGCAAACCCAGTGGAGGCACTAAGCAAGGGCAGCCTCTTTCTGTTCTCACTTCCATGATCCACTTTTTTCACTTACTCGTCATCACAAAAGCAGTTAGTAACAAAGGAAAAACAACAGAACAGCAATCAGCTATATTCCGATGGGAAATCTACCCATGACCAGAGGCTGAAGCACTGGGAAGCCAAACCTTGTTCGAACATCCTCTTACCTAACGGTGACAAAGAGAGGTTCCCATAGCAACTGGAGCTCTGGACTCGGTGGTGAGTTTTCTCTGCCTGAAGCTAACTACTGTGTTCAGAAAGCAGGAAAAAAAGACAAAGACAGTTGAGCAAAGGTCCACAAGCAGATAAATTGCTTTTTCATGAGCTCTCTTCTATAGTCAACTTCCCACTGATCAGAGTGGACAGCTGCTTCTGAATCATGACCTCTAAATCTGAGAGTATGGAGGGCTCTCTGACCCCCAAAAATGGATCACTTTCTCTTCCTCCCTCATGTTTTGCAACAGCCCTCCCTACACTGTCTTGTGTAGCCCCCACACTGTAAGCAATCACTCAGTCGATGAGCACTTAATTGAGCATCTACTATGTGAACAGAACAAATGTGGTCCCTTTTGCAGGCAAATCACAACAGCTGTGATGGCCACTCTGAGGGGAAAATGCTGGTGGCTATATGAGTGAGCCTCATTCACAAAGAAAGAGGCGAAGTTCTCTGTGAGGAAGGACCATTTACCCTGAGACCAGAGGACGAACAGGAGGAAGCTGGACTGTGAGCTCTCCCAAAAGCAGAGCAAGTAGAAAGGCACCAAGGTACACAAAACGTAGGCTGCTGGGGGGAAGCTCAGTAAACAAGGGGGGACAGTGGCCAAGCTGAAGCTGGGGACACAGTGGCAGGGCTGGCCTGTACAGGGCCTTAGAGCCTCAGCAATTATTGTAAGTGCAATGGAAATGCAGTTCAGGATTTCTAACAGAGTTGCTGTATGAAGAAAGATTAGAAAAGAGATCATGACAGGGTGATTTAAGTAGTGTCAGACAAGGTGGAGAAAAGGAAGTGATTTGAGATAATTTTTTATGTAGACTTGACAAGCCTCTGTGATAGGGACAGGAGGCCAGGGAAAAGCATTCAAGCTGACTCTTAGAAATTAATTTTTCTAAGGTGTAAAACGGCTCTTAAATATATGAAAAGATGCTCAACCAGGCTTACAATAAAGGAAATATAAATTAAAACCACAAGGAGATTCTTTCCATGTCTGGGCAACTGTAAATAATGCCTCTATGAACATAGGGGTGCATATACCCTTTTGAATTAGAATTTGTCCAGGTATATTCCCAGAAGTGAAATTGTTGGGTCATATGGGAATTCTAGTTTTAGTTTTTTGGGGAAACTCCATACTGTTTTCTATAGCAGCTGCACCAATTTACATCCCCACCAGTAGTGTACAAAGTTTCCCTTTTCTCCTCATCCTTGCCAACATTTATTATTTGTGACTTACTGAACCTAAGGTCTCATCAACAGATGAATGGATAAAGAGGATGTGGTACATATATACAACGGAACACAACTGAGACATAAAAAGAATGAAATGTTGCCATTTGCAGCAACATGGATGGACTTGGAGGGTATTATGCTAAGTGAAATGAGTCAGAGAGAGAAAGATAAATATTGTATGATATCACTTATATATGGAATCCAAAAAATACAACAAACGAGTGAATATAACAAAAAAGAAGCAGAGTCAGAGATAGAACAAACTAGTGGTTACCAACTGGGAGACAGGAGAGACAATTTAGGGGTAGGGGAGTAGGAGGTACAAACTATTGGGTATAAGATAGGCTCAAGTATGTATTGTCCAACACAGAGAATAGAGCCAATATTTTGTAGTAACTGTAAATGAAAATTTTATAATTTTTTATTAATCTTTATTAGAATATAGTTGCTTTACAACATTGTGTTAGTTTCTGCTATACACCAAAGTGAATCAGTTATACCTATCCACATACCCCCTCTTTTTTAGATTTGCTTCCCATTGAGGTCACCACAGAGCACTGAGTAGAGTTCCCAGTGCTATACAGTGGGTGCTCATTAGTTATCTGGTTTATCTAGATTATACAAAGTAGTGTATATAACGGAGAAGGCAATGGCACCCCACTCCAGTACTCTTGCCTGGAAAATCCCATGGACGGAGGAGCCTGGTAGGCTGCAGTCCATGGGGTCACTAAGAGTCGGACACGACTGAAGAAACTTCACTTTCACTTTTCACTTTCATGCACTGGAGAAGGAAATGGCAATCCACTCCAGTGTTCTTGCCTGGAGAATCCCAGGGACGGGGGAGCCTGGTGAGCTGCCGTCTATGGGGTCGCAGAGTCAGACACGACTGAAGTGACTTAGCAGCAGCAGCAGCAGTGTATATAAGTCAACCTCAGTCTCCTAATCATCCCATCCTCTCTCCCTGCCTTGGTATCCAGAAGTTTGTTCTCTACATCTGTGTCTCTATTTCTGCTTTTCAAAGAAGTTCATCTCTACCATTTTTCTAGATTCTGCATAAAAGCAATATTATACAATACTTGTTTTTCTCTTTCTGACTTAACGTCACTCTGTATGACAATCTCAAGGTCCATCTGTGTCTCTGCAAATGGCACTATTTTGTTCCTTCTATAGCTGAGTGATATTCCATCATATATGTGGACCACATGTTATTCATGCATTCTTCTGTTGATGGACATTTAGGTTGCTTCCATGTCCTGGCTATTATAAATAGTGCCGCAAGATAGGCTGGGTGAAACATAGGCTCAAGGATGTGTTGTACAATGTGGGGAATATAGTCAACATTTTGTAGTAACTGTAAATGGAAAGTGACCTTTAAACAATGTATTAAAAGTTTTTCTTTTAATGTTAAACCCACAGGGAAATACCATTTATCACACATCAAATAAATGAAAATCTATAAACATAACAAAACACACTGATGATAATGTTATGGAGGAACAAAACTTCTCTTCCATGGCTAGTTGTGGAACAATCCCTGCAGAGGGGAATTTGGCAAAATTACATATGCATTTCCCTTTTGTACCATATACTCCACTTCTATCTCAAAGAAATGTCAACAAAAATGAAGGAGAAAAAAAGATCATTGCACAAAGCTATAATCATAGTACTACTGTAATAGCAAAAGACTGAAAAATCCAAATATCCATCAACAGGAAATTAGTTGGATCAACTATTGGACATTGAAGTACTCTGCAGCTGGAAAAAGGAATAAGAACTACCTCTAAAACTGATACGGGGTCATCTTAAGGAAATAACTAAGCAGGGAGGGAGGAAAGATCAAAGTACAAAAGAGGGGAATAGTACACCATATCTTGCAGAAGACTAAGTGGAAGATTTATTCATTTGCATTTGCTTATATTTTCAAAAAGAAACATGGAAGCACAAGCAAGCAAAGAAAAATACATGTACTGGACATCAACCAAACGACAAATATTGTGTATCAATGCACGTATGTGGAATCTGAAAAAACTGGTATAGAGAATCTTATTTACAAAGCAGAAATAGAGACACAGACAGAGAACAAACCTATGGATACCAAAGAGAAAAGCGGTGGGATGGGAGGAGTTCGGAGATTGGGACTGACACATACACATTATTGATACTACATACAGAATAGAAAACTAATGAGAAACTACTTATAGCACAGGGAACACCACTCTGTGGTGACCTAAATGGGAAGGAAATCCTAAAAAAAAGAATATATATGTATACATATAGCTGGTTCATTTTGCCTACAGTAAAAACTAACGCAACATTGTAAAGCAACTATACTCCAACTAAAAAATTTTTTTAAAAATACAGCACCAGGAAAGTGAAAAGACAGACAACAGAATGAAAGATAATTATTAGCAAATCATATATCGGATAAGAGACTTGTATCTAAAATATATGTGTTTAGTCATTCATTGCGTCTGACTCTTTGCAGCCCCATGAACTGTAGCCC
This sequence comes from Moschus berezovskii, assembly GCF_049115385.1. Taxonomy (NCBI): domain Eukaryota; kingdom Metazoa; phylum Chordata; class Mammalia; order Artiodactyla; family Moschidae; genus Moschus; species Moschus berezovskii. The sequence continues at coordinate 63,645,082 of NC_142461.1, forward strand.
GACAGGCTCCTCGGTCCATGGGATTCTCCAGGCAAGAATACTGGAGTGGGTTGCCATTTCCTTTTCCAGGGGATTTTCCCAACCCAGGGATCAAACCTGCGTCTCCCGTGTCTCCTGTGTCTCTGGATTGCAAGCAGATTCTTTACCCACTGAGCCACCTGGGAAGTCCAGAATTTATAAAGAAACTCTTATAATTCAACAATTAAAAGACAAATAGGCAAATGTTTAGCTCGATAAAAGACTTAAATAGATATTTTTCCAGGAAGAGACACAAATGGCCAAAAAGGTATGGAAAGATGCTCAGCATCATTAGTCATCAGGGAAATGCAAATCAAAAACTACAGTGAGAAAAAAGAAACCTACAGTGAGATGTCACTTTCTACCCCTGGGATGGCTATCATCAAAAAGTCAGATAGACGCCAGTAGAAGCCTGAAACGTCCTGTAGCTGCTGAAGATTCTTCAATCACTGTGTCAAGCGACACAGATGTTTCTCTTTTTTCACATGATGAAGATCAGGGATCTAAACTTGTCCAAAAAGCTAGAGAGGCACCATTTGTCCCATTGGAATGATGGGTTTTGCAGCAATTGTTACATATGGATTATATAAATTGAAGAGCAAAGCAAATACTAACGTGTCTGTTTGCCTGATCCACATGCATGTGGCAGTCCCAGGCTTTGTTGTGGGAGCAATGACTTTCGATATGGAATAGTCCCTGTATAGAAAATTCTGGGCAAAACTTAAACCTCCGAAGAGGAGATATTGCCTTGGTCTTGTTGGTGGTGCTTGCTTTAGCTAGACATCTCATACAGAGGTGATACGTCTATGTTGAAAATGAGTTGTTTGGGTCAAACAAGAACATGTTAATTTGAATACTGCCTTCCTTTCTTGCAGGCTTGTACTGGGTACAAAGGCAGGCCATTCCTGAGGATGCCATTCCAGAAGAGAGTGGTGATGAGGGTAAAGAAGACCCTGAAAAGCAAATCTCACTGTGTTCCTCAGACAAACAAACTGCCTGTAAGGAACACTTCTCTGACTCTGATGAGGAGGGGAAGGCAGTTGTAAGAACTTTTCCAACTTCAAAAAAGCTGAGAATCAAAACAGAAGATGAGAAGAATAAAGACCAAGAAGAGAAAAAAGAAGTCACAGAAAGGGAGAAAACCAAGGAGAAGCAAGAAGCCAAAAGAGGAGGCCAAGGTGGCCTTAACAGACTTCTCCAGTTCTGGCTTCTTACCAAGTTCTCCACCTTTATCTTCCAATCCCTAAAATTTTGTATTTTCTACTTTTCTGTGTATTTATATAAAAGATATTAAATATAATACCACACATCTCGGATCGTGTGTGGCTCGGTGGTTCTTGGTTGTGCAGAGAATTAAGCCCCATCTTCACAGCTAGATTTTCAAAACTTTCAGCATAGGCAACCCAACACAGCCCTCCAGTTCTGTCACCCCACAAGAAATGATGACTGCTCTACTTACCTGCGATAGGTACCATTTACTGAGCCGTTGTTACGTGCCTAACACTGCGCTAAGAGCTTTACATATTTCATTTTATCCTTATGTGATTTTGTAAGGTAAACATTGTCTGTATAGTATATTCCACAATAAACCAGTGATCACTAACACTCTGTACAGTGCTTACAATGTGCTAAGCCAGCGTCCAATAGAAATATTATGTGAACCACATATGTAATTTAAAATTTCTAATTGCCACATCAAAAAATTCTAAATGGTAAAAATTATTTTTTTAATTTTTATTTTATATTGGAGTATAGTTGATTTACAATGTTATGTTAGTATCAGGTATACAGTAAATTGATTCAATTATACACACAGATGTATCTATTCTTTATTCTTTTCCCACATAGGTTATTACAGAATATTGAGTAGAATTCCCTATGCTATACAGTAGGACCTTGTTGACATTGATATCTATTGATATTATTTATTTTATGTATAGTAATGTGTACATCTATTTCTGCTTCATTGACTATGCCAAAGCCTTTGACTGTGTGGATCACAATAAACTGTGGAACATTCTGAAAGAAATGGGAATCCCAGACCACCTGACCTGCCTCTTGAGAAACCTGTATGCAGGTCAGAAAGCAACAGTTAGAACTGGACATGGAACAACAGACTGGTTCCAAGTAGGAAAAGGTGTATGTCAAGGTTGTCTATTGTCACCTTGCTTATTTAACTTATATGCAGAGTACATCATGAGGAACGCTGGGCTGGAAGAAGCACAAGCTGGAATCAAGATTGCTGGGAGAAATATCAATAACCTCAGATATGCAGATGACACTACCCTTATGGCAGAAAGTGAAGAGGAACTCAAAAGCCTCTTGATGAAAGTGAAAGAGGAGAGTGAAAAGGTTGGCTTGAAGCTCAACATTCAGAAAACAAAGATCATGGCATCTGGTCCCATCACTTCATGGGAAATAGATGGAAAAACAGTGGAAACAGTGTCAGACTTTATTTTTGGGGGCTCCAAAATCACTGCAGATGCTGATTGCAGCCATGAAATTAAAAGACGCTTGCTCCTTGGAAGGAAAGTTATGACCAACCTTGATAGTATATTAAAAAGCAGAGACATTACTTTGCCAACCAAGGTCCGTCTAGTCAAGGCAATGGTTTTTCCCGTGGTCATGTATGGATGTGAGAGTTGGACTGTGAAGAAAGCTGATCGCCGAAGAATCGATGCTTTTGAACTGTGGTGTTGGAGAAGACTCTTGAGAGTCCCTTATACTGCAAGGAGATCCAACCAGTCCATTCTAAAGGAGATCAATCCTGGGTGTTCATTGGAGGGACTGATGCTAAAGCTGAAACTGCAATACTTTGGCCACCTCATGCGACGAGTTGACTCACTGGAAAAGACTCTGATGCTGGGAAAGGTTGGGGGCGGGAGGAGAAGGGGACGACGGAGAATGAGATGGCTGAATGCCATCACTGACTCTGTGGACATGAGTTTGAGTGTACTCCGGGAGTTGGTGATGGACAGGGAGGCCTGGCGTGCTGTGATTCATGGGGTCGCGGAGAGTCGGACACGACTGAGCGACTGAACTGAACTGAACTGAATGTGTAAATGGTGGCTCAGATGGTAAATGCAACGCAGGAGACCTGGGTTCAATCCCCTGATCAGGAAGTTCCTCTGAAGAAGAGAATGACTACCCATCCCACTGTTCTTGCCTGGAGAATTCCATGGACAGAGGAATCTGGCGGGCTACAGTGCCTGGGGTGGCAAAAAGTCAGACATGACTGAGCAACTAACACTTTCACTTTTCAGTGTGTAGATGTTGACATTTATTTTAAAAAGCCTAAGGACAAGGAAAAAAACGTAAAAAAATATTAAACCTCACTCAGCAGACTTAATCACATCATTGGAAGCAATATCGTGAAAGTGCTACAGAGAGAGATGGGTAGAGACACAGACAGTAGGATGAGGGCTACGAGAAACTCTGATCATAACATTCGGCACAAAGAAAGTTAGGGTGAGCGAGGAGAGGCACAAGCAGAGATTTCAAAGACATAAAACCTGATAATCTGTAAACTGAACTGGAAATATAAAAATAAACTTGTGAATTATTTTTCCCTTTTAAAAGTATGTCTTGGATAAAAAAGGTCCTACTGACAACATGGGGAGTATATTCAGTATTCTGTAATAAACCATAAGGGAAAAGAATATGAAAAAGAACACATATACATACAACTGAGTCACTCTGCTGTGCACCAGAACTAACACAACATTGTGAATCAACTATATGCCCATAATAAATAAATAAATGTTTTTTAAAATATGTCCTGGCAGTGTCTACTCAAAAGGTCCAACAGCAGTGATAACCAGGAGCAACCAGCAACTCCTCATGCCCATACTGGGGTCTTTAAACACCATTTCTCATTAAAAGAAAACCAGATACCCTGAAGATTGAATAATGAGTCTGGAGTATCTTAGGTTTGAATGTAAGAAAGCATTCAAACACTCCTAACTGCATCAAAATTGTTACAGAAATTATTCTATAGGTTGAGTACTGACTGGGGATGGACCATTTAGGTTCAAAGGATAAAATTTCTGATACCTTAATCTGGAGGTGGTCATACAGGTGTGTGTGTGTGTGTGTATATATCTTTTACTTATTTCTTTTTTTCCCAATTGTGGTGAAAAGTGCATAGCATAAAATAAGTCATTTTAACCATTACTCTTTGTTGACAAAGGTCCATATAGTCAAAGCTATTGATTTTTCCAGTAGTCATGTACAGGTGTGAAAGTTGGACCACAAAGAAGGCTGAACACTGAAGAATTGATGCTTTTGAATTGTGGTGCTGGAGAAGACTCTTGGAGAAGGTTGAAAATTCTACAAGCCAGGCTTCAACAGTACATGAATTGTGAACTTCTAGATGTTCAAGCTGGATTTAGAAAAAGCAGAGGAACCAGAGATCAAATTGCCAACATCCACTGGATCATCGAAAAAGCAAGAGAATTCCAGAAAAACATCTACTTCTGCTTTATTGATTATGCCAAAGCCTTTCACTGTGTGGATCACAACAAACTGTGGGAAATTCTGAACGGGATGGGAATACCAGACCATCTAACCTGCCTCCTGAGAAATCTGTATGCAGGTCAAGAAGCAACAGTTAGAACTGGACATGGAACAACAGACCGGTTCCAAATAGGAAAAGGAGTACGTCAAGGTTGTATATTGTCACCCTGCTTATTTAACTTATATGCAGAGTACATCATGCAAAATGCTGGGCTGGATGAAGCACAAGCTGGAATCAAGATTGCTGGGAGAAATATCAGTAACCTCAGATACCCAGAGGACACCACCCTTATGGCAGAAAGTGAAGAGGAACTCAAAAGCCTCTTGATGAAAGTGAAAGAGAAGAGTGAAAAAGTTGGCTTAAAACTCAACATTCAGAAAACGAAGATCATGGCATCTGGTCCCATCATTTCATGGGAAATAGATGGGGAAACAGTGGAAACAGTGTCAGGCTTTATTTTGGGGGGCTCCAAAATTACTTCAGATGCTGATTGCAGCCATGAAATTAAAAGACACTTACTCCTTGGAAGGAAAGTTACGATCAACCTAGATAGCATATTAAAAAGCAGAGACATTACTTTGCCAACCGAGGTCCGTCTAGTCAAGGCTATGGTTTTTCCCGTGGCCATGTATGGATGTGAGAGTTGGACTGTGAAGAAAGCTGAGCGCTGAAGAATTGATGCTTTTGAACTGTGGTGCTGGAGAAGACTCTTGAGAGTCCCTTGGACTGTAAGGAGATCCAACCAGTCCACTCTAAAGGAGGTCTATCCTGGGTGTTCATTAGGACTGATGCTAAAGCTGAAACTCCACTACTTTGGTCACCTCATGTGAAGAGTTGACTCACTGGAAAAGACTCTGATGCTGGGAAGGATTGGGGGCAGGAGGAGAAGGGGATGACAGAGAATGAGATGGCTGGATGGCATCACCGACTCTATGGACATGAGTTTGAGTGAACTCCGGGAGTTGGTGATGGACAGGGAGGCCTGGCGTGCTGTGATTCATGGGGTCGCAAAGAGTCGGTCACGACTGAGTGACTGAACTGAACTGAATATTCCATTGGAGATATATACAGTTCTTCTTTTTATCCATTCGCCCACCCATGGACACTGGAATTGCTTCCACCTCTTGGCTATTGTGAATATGCTGCTATGAATTTAGGTGTGCAAATATCCCTTGGAGACCCTGTTATCAGTCTTTTTGGATATGTACCCAGAAGTGGAATTGCTAAATATAATGATTCTATTTTTAATTTTTTGAGGAATATGCTTACATTTTTTTACCCTACCCCTATGCTTACATTTTTATCCTGCTGTGTAATTGAGATTTGTGCAGTATACCGAACATATGCTACTCATTGATCAGTAAGAATCAAAATGATATGGCCACTTAAGAAAATAAATTAATAAAATTAAATATATACTTATCACATGACTCAGCAATTTCATTTGTAGATTTTTATCCAAGAGAAATAAAAACATATCCACACATGGGAATTACCTGGTGGTCCAGTTGTTAGGACTCCAAGCTTCCAATGCCAGGGGCCTGGATTCAGACCCTGGTTGGGGAACTAAGATTCTGCGCGCAGCACAGCCAAAAAAAAACATGGCCACACAGAGGCCTGTATGGGAATGTTTACAGCAGCTGTCTTCATAATACCCAAACATCCAACCACTGGTGAATGGATACATTGTGGTTCATCCATACAAAGTAGTCTACTCAGCAAAGGAAAGGAAAAACTACTGATCTGCAAAAACCAAACATGAATCTCAAAAGTATTACACTAAGTGAAAGAAGTCAGACACAAAAGCTACATGCTATACAATTCTATGAAATTCTGGAAAAGGCCAAACTATATATGGTGACAAAGCAGATTAGTGGTTGCCAGGAGCCAGGGTTCAGGAAGAGGGCTGACAGTAAGGAGATACAAGGGAACTTTCAGGAGTGGCAGAATTGTCCTACATTTTGATAGTGGTGGTGATTACATGATTACAGTCAAACCTCAACAAAATTGTATGCTTAAAACTGGTGAATTTTTTAAATTGTACCCCTGCATCAGAAATTAATACAACATTGAAAATCAACTATATTTGTTTAACATAGATAAATAAGTAAAAATAAGAGCAGTTCATAATGAGAGAGTTAGTTTACGGTCCTTTAAGGAGGAAGTGAACATTCTCACTCATGCTTTCCTTAAGCCTTGTGCAACAATGCATCTTGCCCAAGAACCGGCCTTTCTTTAGGTCAGGAACTAATAATCACACAGCATAATGTTTTACTCATGGAGATGCTTTTCTTAGGCTCTATGTTAATGATTATAATTGTAACAAATCATGCCTGGGAACCTGTTTCTCAAGACCTTGTACCCCTGATTACACAGCAACAGTATATCTTGCCCAGAGACATTGCCCGGAACCGGTTCTCCCTGGCTAATTTTGTGCCAAAGTTATCTTATAATGGATGCCTTGGGAAAGGGTCTGGTGGAACTCTTAGAACCTTGAGGTATTCTTTTTATCTATTCTCAGCAGCCAGTTGAGAAGTATATAAAGCCCCGCTTAAACTAGTGAGGCAGGTACTCTCCTACCCCGTTCTGATGTCTATGTCAGCTTTTTCTGTCACTTTCACTTTAAATAAAACCTACACAAAGCTCTGAGTGACTGAGACTGTCTTTGGTCCCGGAGTTAAATCTTCTCCTTTGGAGACTACAAATCTGGCAGCACTGTTCACCATTCACTGCTAAGCTATCAATAAGCTTTAGTATAGCTTCTGAGAGCTGTTCTATATAGTTCCAATAAATTCTTTTTTTAAGATTTTTAACTTTTTTAACTGAAGTTACATTCCTTTATCACATTATATGCTTCATGTTTAAAATATCATTTCCACTTCTGTGTACCCTACAGTGGGCTCACCACCAAAACGTGTTTCCATCCATCCTCATTATCTATGTGTTTGTTTTTGTTTGGTCTGGTTTTTTCACTTATCTGAGAGTTTTTGTTTGCTTACTAGTTTTTTATATTATACATATGAATGAAATCACATGCTATTTGTTATCATTCTTGTAGCTAAAAGCTTCTAACTAATCCTAACCAGGAAGAAAGCCACCCCAAAATCTCAAAGATGTCCATAATCTTAAAACAAAATGTATGCAGATTTTTCTGATCAGCTTCCCAACAAATGGGAGTGAAGATAGCTCCAAGTTGTCCAATATAAATAAGCAGTCTGGGGATTTCCCTGGTGGTCTAGTGGCTAAGGCTCTGCTCTCCCAATGCAGAGGGCCTGGGCTCCATCCTCGGTCAGGGAACTAAATTGCATATGCCACAACTAAGATTCTGCATGCTGCAACTAAGATCCAACACAGCCAAATAAATAAGTACCTTTAAAAAAAAAAACAGTCTGAGATACAATATGAAGATGCAAAATATTTCATTAGTAATTTTTATTTTGATTTTCACCTGAAATACTTTTTATATATTAGGTTAATAAAACATTAAAAGTAAAAGTAAACAAATAAGCAATCTGATTTTTATCAGTCAAGCCTCACCCCCATTTATCTCTTCAAGTCTCTCCCGATTCATATGAATGACTTCTTCCCGGTGTCCCAGGCCTGGGCTACAAATGACTCCATCTAGACACTTAAATGGCCACATCACCAAACTGGGATCTGCCACTGATCTTTTCTGAGGATATAAGCTTCTTCAGTTCTTCCCTCCGGTCTCCTCCGTGGCCCCTTCCTATCCAGCTTCCTACAGAGGCAACAGCTTGCTATAACTGCAGTGTAATGAGAGGCGGAGAGGAGAGGAAGAGGCAAGAAATCGGCATCCCAATGGGCCAGGCTCTAGAGTATCAGACTCTATTCTCTGTGCTTACGGAAACGTTTTTGACATCTGAGGGGCTAGCATCCTACTTTATCTATTCTCCAAAAACACTCCGCCAAGGATAACACTCTATTCACTTTGATAAGATAAAATTTGAATGATGTACTTCATGAAAGTGAAAGTTGCTCGGTCGTGTCAGACTCTCTGTGACCCCGTGGTTTGCAGGCCCCGTCAGGCTCCTTTGTGCATGGAATTCTCCAGGCAAGAATATTGGAGTGAATAGCCATTCCCTTCTCCAGGGTATCTTTCCAACCCAAGGATCGAAATCAGGTCTCCCACATTGCAGGCAGATTCTTTAATGTCTGAGAAAACCAGGGAAGCCCAGAGGTACTTCATGTATTCTGTCGATTTAAAATATCTGTTGAGCTTCTTTTACATGCCAGGCACTAGTGCAAGAGGCTGCCACTCAGTGATGAGCAAGACACAAGTCTGCCGACAAGGCAGTCAGATGGAGGGGGTGATGCAGTCAAGCAGAGGGGCAAGTACAGTGCAGTCCCAGGGTCACAGAAGCTGTGTGTACACAGTGCCGTGTGTACACAGTGCCGTGTACAGAGACCTGGTGCTGGGGGCAGGGCCTGCAAGTGAGCCTGCTTGAGGATGCTTCAGCTTGAACCACTTAGCTGGCTGGGCTCTCAGCTCATCCTCTGCTCAGCCCCACACCTCAAGATGGTCTTCCTGGATGCTTTCATCACTGATATGCAGCAATTTCCATTACCCATCTGAAGTCACTCAGTATCTTCATTTCTTCTTTTCCACATTTCAAGAGTAGAATTCTCTGCTTTTGCGCAGTTTCTCAGCCTTGGCACTGTAAACACGTAGGATTGGCTTTTCTTGATTGCACAGGCTGTCCTGTGCCTTGTAAGCCAGCATCCCTGCCTTCCACCCACTAGACGCCAGTGGCACTTCCTCCCATTGTTGTGATAACCAAAACTGTTTTCAGACATTGCCCAGAAGCCCCTGGGCCCCCAGCTGAAAATCACTGCACTTTGCTGTTCACAGATTTGAAGAGCTCTGGAGACCTCTGAATGTATCCCCTTTGAGTATAGAGGTCTGCTTCTCACCAGAGTCATCAGTAGAGCCTTTGGTAAACTCCAACCTGCTATGGCCAAGTTCCAAGTAGCCCAGAAAGCAGTGCTCAGAGATATGCAGAGAAGCTGCTCAAGGAAGAAGACTCTGTCATCAGAGTCTCCCATGCAGCCCGAGGAGCGTCTGCTCAATCCATCAGGAAACCAGCAGCCCCAGAGTGCTTTAGAGCAGGCAAGGGACCAGAATCAGACTTGAGGATGATAACGGGGCTGGAGAATACTTGGCAGATTAGAGGAATGATAGTTTGGAAGCAGTGGACCAGCAGGCTTTTGCGACCGGCCTGGCAACAAGTGATGGCATTCTGATGGGGTAAACTGGGGGAGCTGACTGGAGATCTACTGGGAACAGGTGGAGAGTGGAGAGGCCAGGGGAGAAGGGGCCTCAAGTCTGAGGCACTGGAGGTACTGGCAGGGTTGGCGCTAGTCAGCTGAGCAGGGTCTGAGCCATAGCCTGGCAGGGGACCAGTCATGCGGGCCTCTCTGCTCCATGCTTGCTTCTTCCTCTAGAAATGGAGATGAGATGAAACACCGTGTATACCCCGCTACACACAGAGCCTGGCAGGCACTGGTGCATCTCCCCACTGGGCCCCTGACAAAGACAGGGAAACCATGTGAGCAAACTGGGAAGTAAAGGGCAAGATCAGCTTTGGTTGTCTGTTAAGGTCTAATCTGCGTATGATAAAATTCATCCCTTTTTTTTTTTTTCTGAAAAGGTGGGGCTCAGTCCTTGGCTGCCTCTTTCTTCATGGGGGCCATGAAATTGCTCAACTCCTCTCTTTTCCTCTCGGCAGGGACGTGTTCTCATCCTTTTCTTGGTGGACTTGACAGCCCACTTGTCCTTGGAGAGCTTGAGCAGCTCCATGGCCCTCCGCTTCTAAGGGGTCACACACCCCCAGATTGTGTCCCACCGAATTTGGTGCCCCTGGGGGAGCACACATGGTGGCGGCTGTGCTCAGTTTGCTCACGTTCTTGTTCACCTTGTGGCCCTAGTTGAGGCCCATGGCCATAGTGTAGCACAGAGGCATGGCTGCTGCTCTTCAATGGCTGCCATGGTGGAAGAAAATTCATCCTTTTAAAGCACAAAGTTCACTGCATTTTGGTAAATTCACAAAGTTATACAAACATCACCACTACGTAATTCTAGAACACCTCATCACCCCAAAAAAGAACCTCCGTGCCCATCAACAGCCACTCCTCATTCTCTCCTCCCACTACCATGGCAACCACGAGCCCACCTTCCGTCACTCAGTTCTGTCAGTCGCTCAGTCGTGCCCGACTCTCCGCAACCCCTTGGACTGCAGCACGCCAGGCCTCCCTGTCCCTCACCAACTCCCAGAGCTCACTCAAACTCATGTCCATTGAGTCGGTGATGCCATCCAGCCATCTCATCCTCTGTTGTCCCCTTCTCCTCCCACCTTCAATCTTTCACAGTATCAGGGTCTTTTCCAGTAGTTGGCGCTTCACATCAGGTGGCCAAAGTATTGGAGTTTCAGCTTCAGCATCAGTCCTTCCAGTGAATATGCAGGACTGATCTCCTTTAGGATGGACTGGTTTGATCTCCTTGCTGTCCAAGGGTCTCTCAAGTGTCTTCTCCAACACCACACTTCAAAAGCATCCATTCTTCAGCGTTCAGCTTTCTTCACAGTCCAACTCTCACATCCATACATGACTACTGAAAAACCATAGCTTTGAATAGATGGGCTTTTGTTGGCAAACTGACATCTCTGCTTTTTAATATGCTGTCTAGGTTGGTCATAACTTTTCTTCCAAGGAGCAAGTGTCTTTTAATTTCATAGCTGCAGTCACCATCTGCAATGATTTTGGAGCCCAGGAAGATAAAAGTCTGTCACTTTTCCATTGTTTCCCCATCTATTTGCCATGAAGAGATGGGACTGGATGCCACGATCTTCATTTTTTTAATGTTGAGTTTTAAGCCAGCTTTTTCAATCTCACCTTTCACTTTCATCAAGAGGCTCTTCAGTTCCTCTTCACTTTCTGCCATAAGGGTGGTGTCATCTGTGTATCTGAGGTTATTGATATTTCCCCCAGCAATCTTGATTCCAGCCTATGCTTCATCCTACCTGGCATTTTGCATGATGTACTCTGCATATAAGTTAAATAAGCAGGGTGACAATATACAGCCTTTCCCAATTTGGAACCAGTCTGTTTTTCCATGTATAGTTCTAACTGTTGCTTCTTGACCTGTATACAGATTTCTCAGGAGGCAGGTAAGATGGTCTGGTATTCCCATCTTTCAGAATTTTCCACAGTTTGTTGTGATCTACACAGTCAAAGGCTTTGGCGTAATCAATAAAGCAGATGTTTTTCTGGAATTCTCTTGCTTCTGTTACTAGCGTTCCCTCTACTAAATGGAATCATGTAGTATGTGGTCCTTTGTGGCTAGCTTCTTTCATGTTGTATGTTTTCAAGGTTCACCTATGGGGGAGTTAATTTTAAATCGGTACAAGATGGCGGAGGAGGACGAGGTAACGCGAAGCCAAGAACCGCACCAAGGGCTGCGGCGCCGGCGGTGGACCAGCGACTCAAACACCGGGGTTAACCACGTCTCGTCCTCGACCCTCCTAGATGGACATCTAGGTTGCTTCCATGTCCTGGCTATTATAAACAGTGCTGTGATGAACATTGAGGTGAGAATTATGAAGATGATGACCTAGTAAACTCTGATGAGGTTATGAAGAAACCATGTCCAGTACAGATTGTTCTTGCACATGAAGATGACCATAACTTTGAGCTTGATGAAGAAGCTTTGGAGCAGATATTACTACAGGAGCACATACGAGATCTAAACATAGTAGTGGTATCCGTGGCAGGAGCTTTTCGTAAAGGGAAATCATTTCTACTGGACTTCATGCTTAGATATATGTATAACAAGGTGAATAGTGTCTTTTAAATTGAACCAAGTTAAAAACAAAAATTAACAACCAGTCTTGTTTAAAAATAATAGATTATAAGCAGTAAGAGCTGTTTTAAAACATATACAGTTCTTGATAAGACTTCTCAGTTAAGACAGTAATGTAAGTTTGTTTGAGCTCTTGATTCTTCATCTCCCATCTCCATAATTCCTCTTTGCAGGTAGTACATATTGAGGCATATGATTGAGCACCTGTGTTCAATGTGTTCCAAGCATTGTAACTCTAACTCAAAATGTCTGAGTATACTTTAAATTTCCTGAATATTGTTCAGTCTCTCCTTTTTTGTATTTCTTCACACCTTCCCCTTCTTGATCACCTTTTCAGTAGTGAGTGAAGTAGGCTGATAGAGACTTCTGAAAAGCTATACTTATGCTCCTCAAATAAGTCTCCTTTAGAGAATTTTTCTTTTTGAGGTAAGATTCAGTTCCTTAAAGTGACTTGCATGGCCTTCCATGATCTCTCAGCCTCATTCCTTGCCTCTGTAGTTTTTGCAGTTCCTTGACTATGTCATGTTCTCTCTCAGATGTTGTTGTATTATTGGCTTATCTTTTCATTGGAAGCCCTCTGTGATTTCTAAGACTATGTTATGACTATATGGCTCAGGTCACGTGTTGCATTGATACTGCTTCAGTTACTTATTTTTCGTGGCTAGTGTCACCTCTGTCAGGAGTGGCCTTATCTTGATTACCTTATCTCTCGTGCCTGGCACAGTAATTGGCCCATAGTAAGCACTTATTTCTATTTTGACTAATGAATCACCCTTTCTATTTTCACTTTTTGACAGTTGTTATTTTCCAGACAATTGTTATTTCCTTCCCTTTCCCTGACTTCGACTTTCTCCCCTGGAAAAAAAAGCAAAAAAAAAAAAAAATTCCCCCCCCAAAAAAAAAAAAAAGGTTCACCTATGCTGTAGCATATATCTGGACTTTGTTCCCTTTTATTGCCAAAAAATATTCCATTGTATGAATATAACACATTTTGTTATCCATTCATTAGTTGATGGACAGTTAGATTATTACCACTCTTTCACTATTATGATTAATGCTATAGCAATCATGTATAAGCCTTTGTAGAAACACATTTTCAACTTCTAAGTATCTACCTAGGAGTGGAATTGCTAGGTCATATTGTTAACTCTATGTTTAACTCTTTGAAGAACTGCCAGACTGTTTTCCAAAGCAGCACAAGACCATTCTGAACCCTTGGTGCTGAGGTGTCAAAGCGGCAATCAGAATTCAAGACTAGAGAAAAGCAGACCAGTTTGCAAGTGAATGACAACAGAGAGAACTCCTGGGAAAATCTTCTCTCATTTTCTGGGTCACAGTTTCCTGAAGGGTCAGAGACTATATCACAGGACAGCATAAAAGTCAGACAATGAGATGAATGTAAATACTTTCACAAAGCAGAATGTGACAAATTATTTTCTGATTTCATAGGAATATCCAACTGCAATGTATTTGTTTCAATAATCCCAACTGGAATTCCAATAATTTGTATGAAAGGGACGATGTAAAATGTGCTACTGAAGAACAGATATAGTTTAAATGTAGAACCTAAACATCTCCATGGAGTTTGGTGAGCACTGGAGACCAACTTATCTCCTGTACCTTTGTGGAAGGCACTCGGGAAAAAAAACAGGCATGTTGATTAGCTAAGGGATAATACTAGGACTTCCCTGGCAGTCCAGTGATTAAGACTCCATGCTTCCACTGCAGGGGGCAAGGGCTTGATCTATAATCAGGGAACTAAAATCCCACATTTCGTAGAGCATGACCAAAAACTAAACAAAGGATAATACTTCCGATCAAAAGTTAATAGTAGAATCCATAATAAAGTTAGGACTTATCTCAAAGTTTTTTAAGGCCAGTTATACATTTAGGATTAAAAAAATGTATATGCATCTTTAAGATTTTTTGTAATTTTCCAATTTTCTACAATTGATTATATATTTCTTTTTTTCATATTCCTTTTATAATCACAGTAGCAACACAAGTCATAAAAGGGAAAAATTTATAAAACACCAAAAAGCAATGGTCTGCACGTTGACATATTCCTCAAAGTGTTTGCATAATCCTAGTCAGCTCTGACTGATTGCCAGGCAGTATGATCTATTCTCTCCTTCCAATGTATATAAAATATACGAGGATTAAAGGCAAAGTTCTTCTGGGGTCAGCTCAGATAATGTTCCTGCCAGTTTTCTTCCCTTCTCTTTGTTTTCCTTTGGTGAGAGTATTTGGGAAGTATTCATTTTTCCAGACTGTTTCCAGTTGAAGGAAGGGTTGAAACTGCTTGATGACACAAGACAGGCCACAGCCCATGCGGCCAGTTCTGTTAAAGAAGATGAAGATGTGGCCTTGTCCGTGAGGAGGTGGGGGCTGCAGGTAAGGCTCCAAAGGCTCATCAGGCCAAACAAGCTGCCCAGCTAAGACTCCTGCTGCTTCCTGGCACCCACCTCCAGGACTGGTCCTGGGAAGGCTGCTGGCCAAGCACTGCTGGGCATAGATGAAGAAGAGAGCCTGGCTCCACCCCTCTGATCCTGTTATTCCTTTCAGAAATTTGAAGGCTAACTTTTTCCTCGGCCACACCTCACAGTCTACGGAGTCTTAGTTGCCCAACCAAGGACTGAACCCAGGCCCTGACAGCATGGTGTCCTAAGCACTAGACTGCCAGGGAAGTCCTATGAAGCCTTAAAGTTTATTGATCTTAGTTGTCTTTAACACTGTATTTGTCTTGTGTCAATTTTAAATCTAATTAAATAGCTTTTGATTATAATGGAAGGGCCCAAATCACTGACTGCTCCCCCAAACAACCCCTGAATGATTTAAACCATCTTGCAGTCATCCCCCAGAAGGCAAAAACAAATGCCCTGCTCTCTGTATTTCTCAAAACATGAGAATGAAAAATACTCTGGCTTCACTTCGATTGTCAGGATGAGTAGAAAGTTCATCCCTGGAAGGTTGGACAACAGGGACGAGGCAGAGGAAGCTGAAGGAGTCTTTACTGACTCCTGAACAGAGCTGGCTGGCCGGTCTAGCTGGCATGTCTAGATAGTGAGGCCAGCCTTCTGTCACCAAAACACGCGGCTGAAATGGATGAACACAGGACTCTAGCCAGAGCAGATGGCTGCAGGTAAATGTTAATTAACATTAAATGACACCAGAGGATCATGAAGGGGCAGGGTAAATGAGGAGGAGAAATGACCAAGAAGGGACTTCCCTGGCAGCCCAGTAGTTAGGACTCTGCGCTTCCACTGCAGGGGGTGAAGCTTCCATCCCTAGTTAAGGAACTAAGATACTGCAACCCACGTGGTGCTGCCAAAAAGGAAACGTGACAAAGGAAGTAACTAACATGCCCAACTTTCTTGTCTGGGGATTCTACTTATTTTCAATTTGTTTCCCTTCAGTCAAAATCTTTAAAGTTTTTATAGTAAGTAAAGGATTTCCATGGCAATAGGAAGAAAAAATATATGTATATCATATTTCCATCGGTCCCTCTTCCTGCCTGGATAGACCTGAACTAGAGGGAGTGACACCCTCTCTATTCTGTCAACCAGACACTGGCTCCTCAGGCCAGTTCCGAGCGCAGACCTCCCCACTGCTATCCCACACCTCTCCCCACTTCCAAGTGAAAAGTGTGATTGTGTTAGTTGTTTATTCATGTCCGACTCTTTGCACCCATGGACTGCAGCCTGCCAGGCTTCTCTGTCCATGGAATTCTCTAGGCAAGAATACTGGAGTGGGTATCCATTCCCTTCTCCAGGGGACCTTCTTGACTCAGGGATCAAACCCAGGTCTCCTGCATTGCAGGCAGATTTTTTACCATCTAAGCCACCAGGGAAGCCCCCTTCCAATAGCTTCTCCAGACAGAGGAAGATTCAGATGTCTACTGTATCTGCTGCTAAGTCGCTTCAGTCCTATCTGACTCCGTGAGACCCCATAGACGAGGCTCCCCCGTCCCTGGGATTCTCCAGGCAAGAACACTGGAGTGGGTTGCCATTTCCTTCTCCAAGGAAGTTGCCATTTTCCTTTTCCTACTTTATCTACAGGGCCCTAAATTCTACAGCCCCCTGTGCAACCAGTCCACATCATAATCAACACTTGCAAACTGAACTTCACATCTTCTCCCAGAAGCTACCTCCAAGATTCCCATGTTTGTTCTTCTAGAAGCTCAGGAACTTTTGATTCCTTTTACCTCCTCTTCCCTTGCCTTAGTCCATTCAGGATGTGGTAACAAAAATATCATAGGCTGAGTGGCTTTAACAGAAATTGACATCTGGTAGTTCTAGAGGCTAGGAAATCCAAGGTCAAGGTGTCGGCAGATTCAGTGTCTGTGAGGGTCTGATTTCTGTTCATAGCCAGTTGTCTTCTGGCTGTGTCCTTACATAACAGAGGGTGAAAGGGCTCTTGGTGTCCCTTTTACAAGGGCATTAATAGTCATGAGGGCTCCACCCTCATGACCTAATCACCTCCCACAGGCCCCACCTTCAAATACAGTAAGTTCCCTACATACAAACCTTCAAATTGTGAACTTTCAAAGATTTCAAACTGCATTCACACATCCAATCACGTAAGTTAGTTCATATGTCTGGTGTGCATTGCCACATGCTATCAAGTAGATGTGTTTTTGTGTACTTTACTGTATAGTACTGAATTATATAGAGTATAGTGGCACAGTATCTTTATTTCAAGCCCAGAACCTGTGCCAACATCAGGCATGAGTGAAATTGCAGCTTGTCCTCCGTCTCCTATTGCTGACGATCTGTCAGCTCTACTGTCTCCCAACTCCTCTCGCTCCTCCAGTCAAGAACTCTTCTGGCCTGTTCACCTAATGCCAGCCCCTGGAGGCCAACTGTTGTACTTTTCAAGATACTGTACTGTAAGATTAAATAAAATTTTTGTATTTTGTATGCATTTGTGTGAAAAATATTATAAACCTATTACAGTTCAGTACTACATAGCTGTGTTGGTTGGGTACCCAGACTAATTTCGTTGGACTTAGAAACGTGCTCTCGGAACAGAAACCATTCGTATGTAGGGGACTTACTGTACCATTCAACTGGGGATTAGGAGTCTGCATATGAATTTGAGGGGAGACATAAAGCATCCAGTCCACAGCATCTATCTGCCCCTAGCTCCAATCAGCAGTAAGTTTACTTTTTTTTTTTTAATATTTTTTTCAATTTATTTTTTACTGTGCTGGGTCTTTGTTGCTGCAAAGGCTTTTCTCGAGGCGTGGCGAGCGGGGTTCCTCTCTAGTTGCAGTACACAGGCTTACTGTGGTGGCTTCTCCTGTTGCTGAGCACAGGATCTAGGACACATGAGCTTCAACAGTTGCACATGCGGGCTCAGTAGTTGTGGCTCCCAGGCTCCAGAGCTCAGGCTCCATAGTTGAGGCACACAGGCTTAGTTGCTCTGAGGCATGTGGGATCTTCCCGGATCAGAGATAGAACCAGTTGTCTCCTGCACTGGCAGGCAGACTTTACCACTGAGCCACCTAGGAAGCCCCAGAATATCCATACTATTCAGGAATAAAAAGGAACAAACTACTAACATGAAGTGAAAAGACATGAGGGACCATATACTCTACCATCCCACTTATAATAAGATATCCAGAACAGGCAAATTTATAAAATAAGAAATAAGACCAGCGGCTGCCTGGGGCTGAGAATGGGAACAAGGATATCTTAGGGAGATAAAAATGTTCTAAAACTGATTTATGATCATTTTTGCACTGCCTGGTAAATCAAATCATTGTTCACTTATGAGTCCATTTTACATGTGAAATGTATTTTAATAAAGCTGTCAAAATTTTTTAATTAGACACTCCATTGAATATTACTCTTGTTAGTGTAGTTTCTTGCCACCCTTTCCCCTGAAATAGACCCTAATCTTGAGGGCAAGACCAAATCTCCCACATATTATATGAAATTTTAATACAAATTACATATAATCCAAAGCTATACACACACAGTGTTCACAAGGATCGGTGGATATGACTTCGCCTTGTCAGGCTACGGGGTGACTGTAACCATCAAGAGCATCAAGGAAGAAAGGGTGCGTGTGGATGGACTGGCAGAATAACTGCATTTGAATCCCAGCTCCTCCGGGTGTGAACTCAGGGAACTGCCCGCTGTGAGCCCAATCTCCAGGTCTGAAGTAGGAAAAGGGTTTCCCAGGTAGTGCTAGTGGTAAAGAACCCATCTGGCAGTGCAGGAGACACACAAGATGAGGGTTCAATCCCTGGCTGTGGAAGATCCCTTGGAGGAGGACATGGCAATCCACTCCAGTATTCTTGCCTACAAAGAGTCAGACACAACTGAAGCAACTTAGCACACATGCATGCAAATGGAGGAAATGTGGTAGCAACCTCATAAGGTTGTTCAGAGGATGAAACGAGATGATCTGAATAAAACTTTTAGCACGGAGCTTGTAACATGTTACAGCTCACTACATCTTGATTTAAAACACACAAACCCAATCACAAACACACACACACCAGAGGAATCTCTTCACACAGCAAACAGGTTCAACAACAGGGGACGACTACAGATGACCCACCCTCATCTGTCACCCACCAGGCAGCAGGTGGCCATGTGTCATCTCTTCTCCCTTCCAAGCCCAGTGAAATGCACGTGTGACCAGAAATACTACCATTAATCATCTAACAAGAGGAGCTGAACAGCACCCACAGTTTTCATCATTTAGTTTGTCTGCCTCTCCATCCTCTTATCCTACAAAGGTGGGATTCCACTTCCTGGCCCCCTTGGCATGAGCAGGGCCGCACATTCAGTTGTAACCAGTGAATGACAGAAAATGACATGTCACTTCCAAACCAGAGCACATGTCTGGAGACTCTCCCGGAGGAACTAGCAAAAGGTCCAGTTGGCAGCTGCTCTGTCAGTGAGCTATGTGAGGACAGCATGGAGTGGGTCCCCCTGCTAACCTGTGACGGACAGGGAGCCTGAGTGGGAAATACACGTGCTCTGTAGTGGTCTGCAGTGCTCTGCATCACCCAGCCTTGCGTAAGTCACAAGGCTCATGGACTTGTGATGCCTGCGGAGCAGCCAGTTGAGATGTTCAGAAGGACTCTGGGTGTGAGGGAAATGGGGAGAGCGCTTTGGGGAACCCAAGCATGTTGTGTCATAGATAAATCAGGAGACCTGGAAGATGAATGGAGCTCAGGAAAGTCACAAGCCCGACAAAGTCACAAGGCGCTCAGGCTGTGAAATTGTAATTTTCAATCTCTCACCTAAAAAAACCTAAAACACTTTACTCCCCTAGCTTCTGTGATGAGCCACTCTCCCTGTTCTGTCAACCTCTCTGACCACTTCACCTTCTCGTGGGCTCCACTTTCTCTGCCTCCCTGTCCCCTCCCCTTGCTGGTAACCAGGGTTCTGTCCTCAGCTCCACATGCCCTCTTAATGCTTATTACAATGAATACTAAGAAAATAAATTATTTCAGGCTCAGGGAAAAATCTTACTTGGTGTGAGGCATGACAGTGATGCTCTACCTGGAACAGTGTAGTCTAGACCAAGAAAGAAGAAAGTTGGAACTTCTGAGTGTACAATCATGAAACAATGCAAAAAGGGCCATATCCAAATCATCTCTTTAGCCAAGTGAAGGTCTCAAAATACAGCCAAAGGAGCTTTTGTTCTTTATTATAGTCCTCTAAGCATCACTCATTGTTTAAGTCAGGGCAAATCCTGTCAAGTATTTATGGAGCTCTTTTCTTCTCCTTGTAAATAAATAAATCTGTAAAGAAAGCATCCACTAATCTCTATTTTCTCTAACCTGCTTGATTTTCTAAAGTTAGAAAAAGCAATCCTGGTGTCCTGAAACCACAGCCAAGGCTTCTCAACACAATCAGTTAACACACCTCTTACTTCCCAGCCAGGGGCAGCACACAGCTCAGTGCTGCTGACGCCTAACTATCACAGGGTAGCGTGTGCTCACTGCCCCGGTCTTCTTCAGCCGCAAAAATATTCACAACTTGGGACTAATGTAGTAGTCCTGTGGCTAAGACTACACACTTCCAACTCAGGGGGTGTGGGTTCTATCCCTGGTGAGGGAACTGGCATGGCAAAAAAATTTAAAAAAATTTAAAAAGAAATAAACACTCAGAACTTACTGCCCACATAGAATAGTTCTAATGGCAACACACTAAGTGACAAAAAGACCAAAAGAGAAAAGAAACTGTTTTTATTGCTTTACAACAAGCCAGCAACAGACACAACACAATAATCACACATAACACTTGACATCCCCAAATGGTGTATAAAACCAGAACGTGCTCCTCCACTTAAAATCTATTTGTGAAAACTGAAATCCAAAACTTCTCCCACGAACTTTACTATTCTCAGGCAGAATCAATACTTAAAGAAGCAAAGAAAACGAGTATCAAACTCACTGCATATGTCTGATCACGTAATTCAGAACCCTTCATGCTCAATCCAGGCAGTGCTATTACTGCACATTTTAGATGGCCATCCTAGGTACTTGACAACTCCAACAACTTTCTTCTTTCCGCAAATTCTTTGCAGAAAGAGCTGTAAAGAAAATTGTTCTAAAACCCAACAATGCACAGCAATTTATGCCTCATTTCCACTTCTTTCCTCATGATGAAAAATTTGGTCAGTCCTTAACTCAGCCTGGTAACAGCTCCGATGCCCATGACAAAAATCCTACTTACAAACAGGAAGCCTAAACTTGTATTAGGCATGAGAGGGTGACACTTCTAAGTAGTTCCTATTATTCTGGACACACTGGAGCCTTCCTTTCAGTGAGCTCCAAGATAATATGGTTTAAGTCACCATTTTAATAATTTCAATTCAACAGCAAGTTACATGGCAAGACTACCTGAAAACTGGGGCATGGGGGCGGGTGGGGGTTGCGGGGGACAGGCCCGTGCCAGTAAGATATATGCGACTTGCCCAAAACTGGAATAATTAACAACCTGAGAGGACTGTTTATTTTTAAAAACATGACCAAGTCAGCTATTTTGTGCCGTTTAATTCAAGGTTTTCTCTTTCTTCCAGACAAAGCACAGCATTCTTCTCTCAGAGGATCACCAGTCAAGGTGTTGAGAATTAACTGACTGAGTGGCTTTATACTCCCAGACCTACAGGTCTACCTGGCTACCAGGTAAGAGGTTTCACACTCAGAAATATATCATATGAAACGTTTAAGATGCACGTGGAGATGTTTAATTCTGCAACAGCAGAATGTTAAGGCAACATCAGAAAACGGGTGTTTTAGAACCCTACCCCTACTCCCCACCTGGTAGACAAAGCCAGATGATGTTAACTCAATCCTTACTACAATACTGTCCCAAAATAACCTGTTGAACTTTCTTTGCAGTTTAATCTCTGACATTTTGATGGCAGTGAGATAGAACCCTGGGGCTATACTTGCCTTGCAAAAATATTCAACACCTGATTTACTCACAAGGCTTAAAATAAGGAAGGAAAACATAAAATAAGTTGTCCTTCACTTGGCAACCATCCGTTTAATTATCTGTTTTTACACTGTATCCAGGCCACACCTGGATATGGATGGCTAATGTGGAAATAGAAAACACCAAGGATCACTCCTGGAAGAATCACAAACAAGACACTGAAGTTCTCAATCAGCACATCGACAGCATCAGGGTAAGCAAGAAAAGAACTTTACCAAGAGATCAACATGTACGTTTTCTGACAAAACTGAAGTATACTGAGTTACAGCGCAAATTCACTGAAAACAACAAAGAAAAACCTGTCTTTGTAAGGGCTATTCTGTCACCCCCTAAAAAGTGTTTCAACTCTGACACGCCACACAACCGGTTAAGAAAATGAAGCGCGGTGTTTAGCGACGGGACATCCTAACTACCATGGGAGGCGCTGGGCTGGGCCTGGCGGGCACCACTGGAGTCAGCAGGGCTGGGGGGGAGCCCCCTACTTCTCCACGCAGGCTGCTGCTGTCTCCTTGTTGAAACCCCGGATGGAGAGGTCGTAGACGACCTCCTCCACTTTCTTCACATCGTACTTCAGGCCATCGTAGCGCTTCCTCAGGGAATCGTTTTTGAGGTTGAGGAGGCGGAAGCCGGAATCCAGCTCGTTGATGAAGGTGGAGATGTGCAGGGGCCGGGAGTAGTCTCCGGCGGTCACGCTGTTGACAGACAACCTCGACTGTGGGAGAGAAGCGGAACGTCATAGCAGGGCTCTTCCTCCAAGTCACAGCCACAAGGCCGGTGCACCACATGACCTGTCCACGCTATCCCTCGTAATTACAGTTCTGACAACTGCTTGGTATTACTAACTTACTTAAAACTTAAGAAATCATGCCCCTTTTGGTGGAGTTTCTGTGGTCTCCTGACTTCTCATAAATATAAATAGGGTTAGGGTGAACTCCTTGTAACAGCTTTCTTCTGCTTTTGATTTTTATAGGACAATTTCTTGGAGAGAAATTAAGGAGAGAAAGACAATAACAACTGGTAAAAGTTCTACAGTTAATTGTTCCCCGAAACAACTATATAAAGGAACAGTTACCAGGAATATATACTGTGCCACTGCTCTGAAAAGAAGTGTTCTCATATTTTTAAATCGCATAATAGCAAGTGTGCAAAGCCACCTCATTGTCTGAATTGCCATCCCAGCAAAACATTAACACACACAGCACCCAGTCAGTGACTACCCTGTGACCGACAGATGGCTTAGAGAAGAATGGGACATCTGAATTTTTGTACCCATTTAAAAAAACTGACAACGATGTGGAAAGATCAAAAAGAGCAAATGGCAAATCACTAAGCTTCTTACCAGTTCACTAGCGAGAATGAGAACTCCCGAGAGATAATCTTCCACATCCAAGTGAAATCCCTTCTCCCGATCAGGCTCAACTGAAAAATGTGACATGGTAAAGACAAGGTCATGATGCAAACATAACTTACGCCTAAATTTTTTTTAAAATACATACACATATACACAAGTACAATTTCTCTCAAAGTAAAAAAAGGAGTCTTTCAAAACTATCTTTTGAATGTGGACATATCCTTGGCAACAGACCTCACTGTGGAATTTTTGAGCTCTCAAGCAAAATTCAATCTTTCGTTTCATTTTTCTTAAAGTAACACCATCAAGAATGGTATCCTGTTATGCATGAGAACAGCTTTCAGAAGGTATGCATTGAAACATTTAAGAAGTCATGGGATCTACACCTGACTTCCAAACAGTTCACACGTGCCCCCAACACACAGTGAGGAGACCACACAGACAGGGCAAAATGTGAACAAGCAGAGGACCTAAGTGGGGGTAAACAGGTGCTCACTTTCAACTTTTCTGTAGGCTTAAAATTTTTAAAAACTAAAAGAAACGCCCAAGTACACAGAGCAAGCCCCTACATATTTTTAGTTTTCATCTCTCCAAGAAACCAGTTTTCCACTTAGTTCTCATTTGTTTCCATAAACAGAAACCCCCTCCCACCAAAAAAACTGATCGTGTGGATGGACACAACTGAGGACACTCACTGCCAAGGATCTCTGTAACCGCTTCTCGGGTCACTAGGGTTTCGGACTCCAAGTACACAACAAACGCTGCCAAGAAGACCAAGCGCTGCAGCACAAACCTCCAGTGCTCGTGAAACCTGCAGTGAGCGCGAAGGACCAGGTGTTAGAAAGACAGGCACAGGACAGGAACGGCCAAACACGTGAGGCACAGGACCCTTTTTCA
This sequence comes from Moschus berezovskii, assembly GCF_049115385.1. NCBI lineage: Eukaryota > Metazoa > Chordata > Mammalia > Artiodactyla > Moschidae > Moschus > Moschus berezovskii. The sequence continues at coordinate 63,669,207 of NC_142461.1, forward strand.
AATAAAACCTTGGGTGAAACTCCAAAATATAAAACGTGTTAAGAACAAAATGACATTTAAGTATTATATATAGATGGACTTAGTGTAAATTTTGCCAGTCCAAATTTATAACAATTATTTATTATAATTTTAAAATATAAGAAGCATGGTCCAATTCTGATGAATGCAAAAATTTACAACCAAATGTTATAGACAAGAGCAACTGTGCTTTAGAGGTTTAATCGGTGAACAATGATGCTGCTCTGAGAAAAATAAATGCTGGCAAATGCAAATTGATGAGAACTGCAATGTACATCAGCCTCAGCATCTCAGTCCTACACTCTGAACTGCATGCAGGGTATCAAGAAACTCCAGCTTCACACACATGAGAAAGAACTACCGTCACTGAACAGGTGACCTTAAAACGTTGGGATACAGTAGGTAAACTGAGCTAGGAGACGGAAACAGAGAAAAGAAATTGTATAACCCCTAGATGTTTATGCTGCGCCTCCTGATTTTCAAATGTGGCAACAAATTCAAAAACATCTTTCAACACAACCTAGGTCACACCAAATATTTTGAGGGCCAAATCAGCCTGTATGTGAACTCCAAACTCCATGCGCTCTAAAGACCCTGCCAATTCTACTGTCCTATTCTCTAAGCGTCCGTTATTAACCTCACAGCAGGGGTCAGCAAACCTTTTCTAAGACTGAGGCTTTGTGGGTCACATTCAGTCTCGTCAGTCTTGTTTCTTTTTCTTTTCTTAGTTAACTCTTTAAAATATATTTATATAAAATATAAAAGGTCACAGTAGTTTGCCAGCCCCTATTTTCAACAATCTTGTGAGGTTACACTACCCACTACCAACATACCTGACTTAAGTATTTCTTGCCCTAACGTATCTTAAAAGAACATTGTCTCCAGTGAGAAAGCAAGTCTAAAATGTTTAGGTTCCTATTTACCATATTTCATCAACACTCAGTTTTTCCCAGTTTAACACCTGTGAAATCAGGAAGTATTAAGCAATCTACATGTTTCATAATTATGATTAATAACAATCTTTTCCCTAATGATACAAAATATAACATTGTTTCTTAAAATTAATAGTGTTGTAGATTTAATAAAATATGGCATAAAATATTATCTGCATATATTACTTGGCAGCAAAATTCAATATTCAATTTATACACATACACTGCCACTTAACCCCATAATCTTAATAGCATAGATACGGTCCATCCAACTTTACAAGTAACTTCAATAAACTAA